>NC_072429.2:28160000-28468333 GCF_028878055.3 Symphalangus syndactylus
TTTTTTTTTTTTTTTTTAACTTAAGCATCAAGCAGTTTTATCTCTTCTCTCTGGAGAGTTATGCTACAGTGGGACTGATTTTTATCTACTTAGCATACATTTTTCCCACTGATTGTAGAATTTTCACATTCTATATTAAGAACAAACGTTCTGGGCCCTGGCGTTAACCACAGGCCTGATGATTGGCCTTCTGTAGGAAATATCCTGCACTGGGAATTATCTTATAAGGAAAATTTAGTACTCCACAAAGACGCTGATGAAATGTCAACACAAAGGAAGGAGACCCATTGAGGGCGGTTCATTCAATAACACTGATATGGATGGGATTCTGCCAGGAAAGCAAGGAGAAATGAATGAGAAACAGGCATTACCCATGGCCTTCTCTGAAGCATTTATTTACACAATATCTCTGTACTGAACATCTTTGTGTCAAGTGCTGTGCTGCTAAGGGCTGGGAATATGATTTATGTCTTAAATAGACCTATTTCCTTCATTGTTTACTGTCTAAGGAGGACAGAGACATGACTCAAACAATCACACAAACATATAATAACATACTGTGATAAAATGCTCTGTAACCCTAATATATCTGAGTGAGCATGTGGCTCTATCTCTGCATAAAGTCGAGCCTAGCTCAACAGCCAAAATTAATTAAAGGGGAACCAAATTCCTTATTTAGACCCATCAAAAGCTATTAAAATAATCTAAATATAAAGCCCACAGCAATATCTAGTAAAGTGATCTTTCTTCTATTATCTTTTCCCTCACTTCTCATCTTATTCAGATACTACTTTCTTCAATCCATCTGACCAAAAACCCCCTGCTCTATTCTAAGTTTCCATGATTTTTCTTTCTGCCTTCTCCCTCTTCGCCCATCTCTCTTATTGTTTTATTTTTTACTGTAGGGGCAGAAAGAAGGCTTCTCTTCCACTCTCTCTGAAGGTTCATTGAAATGACTCACCATAGACAGATAAATAGGAGAAAAAGGCATACAGACTTATTTACTTGCACAAGGACCCTGGAGCCCCGCAAATATGAGACTCAAAGAAGGGCCAGATGGCTATAGCTTAAATACCCTCTTCATAGGATAGGAGGAAACGAAGGACTATAGGTAATCTTACAAGGATAGTACATATTTTTTAGGAAAAATGAATAGACTGGGGAGGCAGACATTATCTTGTAACTGATTGTCTTATAAAACTGTAATTTACAGGAAGGTGAGGGGCAAAACTGCATTGTGAACAAAGGTTGTCTTACTGTGCAGATAAGGTCTCCCAGGTAATCTCTCTGAGCTGCTCTCAGAAGAGGAGATAAAGTTCTGCCTGAGCATGGTGATGACTTTTAGCCTCTTCTCTTCTCTGGTTGTTAATCTTTCCTGGTTATTTGAAGAGATTCCTAGGGAGGTGGGTCTTAAGACAATTGCATTTCTTTCAGAAAGAAGTTTCCTTAGTCAGATAAGAAAATTCTAGAGAAAATCCCTCCCTGTGCTTGTAGGGGATGCGGGGTGGGAGGGGAACAAACAGATAAGATTAGTAAGTTTTGGCTTCTGAGGCAGCTTCTAAGGCCTTCCAAGTTTTAAAAATCCTGCTTAGCATGCCAAAGCACCATACTTTGGGGGATCGCTCTCTATGCTCCAACATTAGCAAGTCTCTTTTCCAGCAAGAACATCTTTCCTCTTTAGCAGAGCAGGGGAAAAAAAGGAGATATGGTGCTGGTTGACTGTGATTCCTTTTGGCAGGCTGTGGGAGGGAGAGTCCATAAATGTTCCCTTGTTGATACTCAGGAGGCAGAGGTGGGAGGATCACTTGAGCCCAGGAGTTTGAGGCTGCAGTGAACTATGATCATGCCACTGCATTCCAGCCTGGGCAACAGAATGAGATCCTGTCTCTAAAAATAAATAATACTAATAATCCCGGATCTGTTCTACTTTGAGGGGCAAGCATAGGGAACCATGAGCACATACAGCAAATAAATTGATTTGGTTATGTTTGAGAGAAGACCTGGAGAAGGTGAGGCAAGTCAGCAAGGAAGAGTTGGGAGTGAAGAGGAAAAATATTCCAGATAGAGATGACAGGTCATGGCACAGTGGCGGAACAGAAAGAAGGCTAGAGGGTTGGTACCATCTATTTTCCCCTGGGGAATTCTTCTCCTCGGTTCATCTCCTTCTTCCTTCTCTCATTTCTTCTTTTTCTGCTTTCAATCATGACTTCCTTCACCTTTGTCACTGCATCATGGCTGAAGAGTATTATGCTCACTGGTAGCTCTTAAAGAAGAGCCAGCATCCTAGTTCTTCCAATGCCCCTCTCCTTCCATTTCTCCCCATGCCTACCTGACCCATAAATCTACTGCATGGAATTTTAGAGACATAGTCATCTTCTCTTCAACCCTTTAGACAGCCATAATCAGAGGAAAGGTTGGGGCTCCCAATGTGCTTCTTTAGAATCCAAAGGAAAACATTCCTACCCCCAGTCACATGCCCTACAAACCACTACAGCTCAAAGTGCCCAACTGAAAAGGGCAACAATGAGCCTCCTATTCTTCACAAGCACAGAATATTATTATAGAACATTTTTGTGTCCAGTAAAATGCCAATTTACTTTATCAAACTTAAGGAGCCCAGAAGAAGAGAGTAAAAATAAGCAGGAAATCAATACTAATGGCAATTGGCATCCCTTGTTGAGGGCTTACTTTTATGTATTATTATTCATGTTAATTTATTTTTTGAGACAGGGTCTTACTCTGTCTCCCAGGCTGAAGTGGCAATGATACAATCATGTCTCACTTCAGCCTCAACCTCTCAGGTTCAATCGATCCTCCCACCTTAGCTCCCCAAGTAGCTGGGATTGTAGGCATGCACCACCACATCTGGGCAATTTGTTTTTTTTAATTTTTGTGGAGATGGAGTCTCACTATATTGCCAGGCTAGTCTCAAACTCCTGGGCTCAAGTGTTCTTCCCACCTCAGCTTCCCAAAGTGCTGAGATTACAGACATGAGCCACCACACCCAGCTGGGGGCCTAATTTTAGATGAGCTGATATATTATTAGCTATAGAAACATGTTTGTTAACTTCTCACAGTAGCCATGTGATATGGGAGCAATTATCTCCTGCTGAAATAGAATTGCTCACCAACGCCGTATAAGAACAAAGGATCCCCAATAGAACTTGAAGGCTGTTTATTTAATGCCTATAAACACAGTAGTTAGTATATCTATGGAATGTACTGCTTCAATAATTCGTATCTATGGAAATGACTTAAATCACTCAAATTCTATAACCCTCAGTTACTCATCTTATTGTTTTAAGTGACAATAGGGGTATTTATGTTAAAAGCTGTCTAAGATGATGTTAAATAAGTCACATATGGAGTGATTCAGTGCCCAGGACATATTAGCCACTCTGTTAATATCAGATATTGTTATTACGTTCCACAATTCCAAGTTCTATGTGTGTGTACCATAACACATTTAACTGATCTCAAACCAATAGACATTAGGTTGTCTCTTATTTCTTGATACTGCACTCATTATGATGGACTCCTTGATTTAAAAAAATAAAACTCCTGCAAATTCCTGCTGCTTCTTGAAAGCTAACTGTATACAGTATCCCCAGCATTCACAGTGCCACCCTGAAGATTAGATTAGACTCCTCCTTTAACATGGGAGACTTGCCCACTTGTTTCCATATGGATCCAAAAGATGATCTGTGGCTGATGCTTGTCATAAGCACAAGCAAAACAACAGTTCTCCTTCAAATCATTTATTTTTATTATATTTCTGTATTATATAGTACCAGGGAAGGCACCAGGGAACTCCAGACAAAATAAATAAATAAATAAAATAATCAGTCTGAATATTGTCATGTGCCAAAAGGAAGCAGATTCCAGGCAATAAATCTGCAGGGCAAAGGCTTAGCACTGCTGTTGGGGAAGAGGATAAAGATGAGAGGTGGGTAATGTAGGGGCACAGGGAAGGAGAGAAAAAGAAATATTTCCTATGCACCAACATCACTTAGTAGTAAGATCCTGTTAAGTCCCTTCAGAGTTAAAAAATATAAATGTAACAGGTTTCAGCGAAATGAGATTAGGCGTAATTTAGATATGATGAATTCATTTACAAGTTGGACTGCTAGGAGTCACCATTTTCACTCAGAATGAGAAATCTCATGAAATAACTTACTTATCCAGATAGTTAGGTGGTTACTATCTGCCAGTTGCTGACCTTGAAGCTGGTGTGAGAGCCATTGGATGTAGACAATAACCCAGTATAAAACCAAAAGCAAATTAGTAAGTTCACATGTAATTACACATTGGGAAGAGTCCTGTGAGAGAAGCTGGCAAGATATTGGACATCTCATCTTACTGATGCTGGGATTGGCCATGGACTTGCTATAGCCTGGGGGAACAGGTGGTAAGATACTGACAAAGGTCTTAGATGTGACTGTGAAATCTGTCCTGGTTCTTACACGCCAGAGATCGGCCACGAGAAGGGCTTCCCCATGGAAACTGTTGAAACTCTAACCTGAGTTCTGAAATGTCCACACATAAAACAGGTATGACCACAGTGACATCCTGGAGCTAAGCTCGGGTGCCCCTCAACTTGGAGCAATCACCCAGCCATGCCTGCAATATCAGCCATTCCTCAGACCTACTGCCCTGCAAATTTGCAAGCTTGAGAATTAACACTTGCTGTTAATTCTTGAGCTTTGAGGTGACTTGTTGCATACCATGATTGTGGCAATAGCTGACTGAGACTGAAATAGAAACCTAGAAGTAGGCATGGTTGTTAAGAAAAACATGAAAAGATGTTTTCAAACTCAGTGGTGAGTGTTGAGGAAACAACAATAGTAGTTTAGTAGTTTAGAAAAATTGTGACCTGTGTCAGGCAATGGTGAAACATTTAGTAAAAGTAGTACCTGTGATCATCTGGAAAGGAAGACATGTACCTGTTGAACTTAGAAACGGAATATTGAAAGCCTGAACTGGCTGTAGGTAGCCACAGTTGATAAGGTACTACATGAAAGTGATGAGCTCAGAAAAGAGCTGTCCAGTTTACAAATACAGTTGAGAGAGTAGACAGAGAACTCAGAAAATTTGGGACATACTACACTGGAAAATGATACTGTTTCTCATCTCCAGAATTTTCATCCAGTGAAATATCCTCAAAGAAAATACAGCCCGAGGGCAAAGACCAAAACAAGGACACAGCCTTTCAGATATAGCCTAGGAGCATATTCCAAATAAAAAGTGTGGCCATCACGCCCTTTGTTAAGACCTCCGAAAGGATTGAAGTTGAACCTAGTCGATTCTTCCAAATGGACAAAGGGGATCCTAGAAAGATCACGTAGAAGCCTGAGGTACCTAAATTAAAATTTTATTTCACTTAAGGGTAACATAAAAAAGAACGGGTCCCTAGAGGGCAGAGCCAAGACCTGTGGAAAACAATTGTGTAAGGATCCACTTCAAGGAAGCAGAATTAGGGTGAAGCATGTAGTTCCCCACTCCACTGATGTCGGGCTAGCCACGTGACTTGCTTGGACCAATGGAATGAAAATGGATATACAGTGAATGGAAGCCATGTGGCTTGCTCAGTATGGCTTTGGTCTGGCAGCATTATTGTGGTAATAGCTGACATACTGATTCTTGCTCTCAGACAGAATTTGGACCATCCGAACATAATTGACTCTGAACACCCAATTAAAACAACCCCTTTCGTGTCACCTTCTCTAACATCACCATTTTCTATATAGCCCTTTTCCCTCTCTGGAATTATCTCATGTGCATATTTGCTTATTTGCAAGCATTCTTATTTATTGCCATATCTGAGCACCTAGAACTGTTTCTTGCACGTATTAATACTGAATAATATTTCTATGAATACTGCTTCCGTTGATTTCCCTCTCAAGGATTCTATAATTTTTGTAAACATATGTTTGTACTGGGGATATTATGAAGACGTTTGGTTTTCACCTTCAATAGTGCCTCAAAACACTGATTATAATTTGTGTAAAGCGCATCTTGACCTGGGATGGTTACAACTCATTGGGAAACCTATATGTAGTCTAATTAATTATATCTGAATAAGATCAGCAAGTGGAACCATCTCTGAGTAACTCAGAGTAACTGAGTAACTCTAAATAACCAAGTAATCCAGGAGACAGAAAATACTTTCTGCCTGAGTTATGAGGAGCAGGGGTACTAGAGTGTTATTTCCATTATACCTATCTTAAATGTTTTCATTGTTGATAAGGCTGTCTATATCAGGCAAAATAAAAATTATTGTAAATAATCATGAAAGTACGACACAATAAACCTCAGCTATAAGGAACAAAACCCAAGAAATGCCAAGGTTTAGTTCTCAGGAGCCCTCATTGTCCCTCTATATTTGTTCTCAACATGAAGCTCTCTCAAGATTGGATTGATTCTTTTCTTCACTCAACAGGTATCATGGCAAATGCTGGGAAAACCATGGCGAGCAAAGCCAGAGGTGGTTTTTGCCCTCAAGGAACTTTCCACCTAGTGAAAGAGCCAAACATTGATCAGATATTTATGTAACTAAATACAGTATATTAAGGTGTTTTGAGGGCTAGTTTGGAGGACAGGAAACCAAGAGAGCATCGAGTTAGAGACTGACCCTGCTTGGGCGATCAAGGATGTTTTTCCCAGAGAAAATGGAGTTCAAGCTGAGATCTGAAGGATGAGTTAGGCAAGAAAAACACTAATGGGAGATTGAATATCATACGCAAAGGACCTGAAAAAGATCAGTGTGGGTGGAGCAAGGGAAAGAGAGGTGAAAGATAAAGCTAGACATGCAGCAAGGCCCAGACTATGCAGAGCCTTGTGTAAGCCAGCCAGGAGTTTGAGTTTTATCTAGACAGTAAAAGTACCAGCTTCCAAGAGACTCAGGCAGGCATTGTTGACAAATATCGAGGGCAATTGGATGGCAGTTCTCAAACAACACCCCTCTGCTGGCGAATGCCTCTGGACTGAAACACAGCAGAGTTGTTTGCCTCCTCTTGCCCAGAATGCCATGTGTCAACTTGTAAGAGTTGGTTCACCTTTACCTTTCCATGAAGCCCGCTATGGTGTAAGCAATACTCATCAGACCTCGTAAGGCTTGATATTTATTTTATTTCAACTATCACTCTTTTTTGTCAAGTGTAGTTTCACACACAGCAGGTAAACCTTAATGGTTTAAGGAATAAATAGAAAATTGACAGGCTCACACCCATTAGCTAATGGATTACTAAGCAAAAGGGACTGCCTTCCACCCCAGTGCACTTAGCCCAGGGTTGCTAGGAATGTTAAAGACGACAAGCTAACACTCCATCTTCACTCCATGGGCCCAGGGGAAGGGAACTCAAACTCAAATATGGCTCCTTTGATAGACAGGTCAATGAATGTGGCTATCATTATGTAATCACATATCTTAGCATTTATTTATTATCGACTGCACAACACATTCTAGAAATGTATTGGAGACATTTGACCTGCCAAGTTGGAACATTTGTTGGCTACAGCCTGCAGACAGAAGGACCCTGATGGGAGAATCACTCAGCCACCTTGCTTTTACCGCATTGGTGTCCCAATCATTCATGGGAACATATGTAAGAAAAATCAGCCTATTTTAAATACATCTCCCTGGAAGTAAAGGCGCCTGACATTCTGTTATCTGGAATGCTCCTCACCTTTGTAAATTAGCCACCCCACATGTTGTGCCGAGACCTCCTTTCCAGTCTTTAATCAGTTGTTTCAGCTATATGTGTCTCATTAGCATCTGAGCAATGCAATCACTGTTTTAGCCTGAATCTCATGATTTTATTGGGCTATTAAGAGCTTGATTTGTGGGCAGTGGGAACAGGAAGAGAACTCATGCCATTGATCACATTATCCAGGAGGTATCCAGCAGAACGGAGAAACCAGCAACCCACACAGAATGGTGGGAATGTAAATTAGTTCAATCACTGTGGAGAACAGTTTGGAGGTTCTTCAAAAATCTAAAAATTGAGCTCCCATATGATCCCAGCAATCCCCCTACTGGGCATATACTCAAAAGAAAGGAAATCAGTATATTGAAGAGATATCTGTACTCTAATATGGTGTTGGGGAGAGCCGGCACATGCTTGGCCTCAGAACGCCAGGCCATGCAGCAACCCAAGCAGTGACTGTGGCCTGTGCCATCACCTTCTGACACCTTAGCTTGGTCCCTCTGGGGGTGGAGAGGAAGGGGATGAAAATTGCCTGCTTCCAAATGGAGTTTTCCCCCATGTTAAACTGAAAAATGCGTTTACAGGTAAAGGAACCACAAAACATAGTAAAAGGATCAATGCTATTTCCTACGAGGCTGTCACTCAGAAAAATCAGCAGCTAATGAACCACCTCTTCTGCGTTGCTCTAACCCAACACTAAAGAGTTATAGACTCTTAGAAGATAAAGGTATAAGCTTAGAGATTATTTTTCGAATGCCCTCACTTACAGGATGAAAAGGCAGACTCAGGGAGGGGAAGCATCTTGTCTATCATCACGCAGCAAGAGCAGAGCTTGCACAAGCCTCAGCATCCCCATTCCCAGCACAAGAGTTGACTGTTTCTCTCTCTCTGTACTTCTCTAGTTCCTGGGTCAGTGAAAATAAAGATCTGTAAAGGCAATTTTTAAAGTTGAGAAGTGGAATAAAAAGGCAAATATCCTCTTCTCATTGAGTGGTACTCCTACAATAGTAGCAAAGAAATATTAGCATATGTCATTTTAAGAAAGCTCATGTAATTCCTCATTTGTGAAGTCGACTTAGTGGTTCACGTAGTAATATATGTATGGAATTTCCTGGAGGGATTAGGAGAAAATAACCAGCAAACAGTCAAACCTAGGCTCCTTCTTTTTAGCATTCTGCCCATCTGATGAAATGAGATGTCCTGGAGGAATTTGGAAGCTGGGAAATACCTCCATCTCAGCAAACACAAATGGTGATGCATTTGCTAACTGCCTCTTTGCATCTCTTCTTGTTCTGTTCTCCATTACCAGTAAGTGTGGTCTTCCTAAATCACGAATAAGATTATGTAATGCTCCATCTCCTTCAACAGCTTCCCATAATACTTAGAATGAAGCACCTGCCGCTTCTCATAGCTGCAAAGCCTTACATGATCAGAGCCTGCTTATCTCTCCAAGCATATCTTATACCCCTCTCCCACCTGCTCATGTCCCCTCTGTATGCCCTGCTCTTTCCCACTTCAGGACCTTTGCACATGCTCTTTCCTCTGTCTGGAAGGGTCTATTCTTTTTCTTTGTATGTCTGGTAACTTCTCTGTCAGGACTTGGCTCACATGTCAGTTTCTCAAATGAACAATCCCTGAATCTCCCAAACAAGGAATCCTTTCCTGATCCAGGTATTCTCTACCCTAAGCCCTGTGTTTCTTTCTTCTAGTACTTATCTCTAGCTCTGATAATTTTATTTTTCTGTTTACTTCTTTACTTGTACTTCCCACTAGAATTGAGGTACTGATAAAGGCAGAAACAATGTCTGCACTGTTCACAGTTATATCCTCAAAGCACAGTACAGTGCCTGGTATAACACAGACATTTAGGAAGTATTTGGGGGGGGGGAATAGTGATGCTGATGATTAGTACTTTCATACTAAACAGTTCCTTTTAACAGTCTTTTAGATCATTTACATGGCCAGTTATAGTCTGTAAATTAGTACTGTGATTAAAAACATGAGCTTTGGGCTGGGCACAGTGGCTCACACCTGTAATCCCAGCACTCTGAGAGGCCGAGATGGGTGGATCACTTGAGGCCAGGAGTTCAAGACCAGCCTGGCCAATACCGTAAGACCCCGTCTCTACTAAAAATACAAAAAAAAAAAAAAATTAGACAGGCGTGGTGGTGAATGCCTGTAATCTCAGTTACATGGGAGGCTGAGGCAGGAGAATCACTTGAACCTGGGAGATGGAGGTTGCAGTGAGCCAAGATCACGCCACTGCACTCCAGCCTTGGTGACGGAGTGAGATTCTATCTCAAAAAACAAACAAAAACCATGAGCTTTGGAATCAGACACAGTTCTGCTCTCACGTGATGGCTCAGTGACCTTATGCAAATTAAAGGACTTCTGTAAGCTTCTAGATCCTATGTGTGAGTACATACTCTAGGAGTAGAGAAGAGCAAGGACTGTGATTATTACGCTACACAGAGGAATTGAGACTTATCACTTGCCCAGTGGATCAAAAGCTATAATTTCGTTTCCCAGGACTAGCTGGTACAGCAAGGTGATTGGCAGGGTTTTCCCAGAGGCTGCACCTCTAATGCAAAGGCAGTGGCAAGGGCTGCTATGGAGGTCACAATGCCAGATAGGGCCTCCAGAGCTTTCAGGGGATATTCTGAGGCTCTGTCAAGCCGGCAACTTCCTTTTCTTTTCTTTTCCTTTTAAGTGATCTAGGGAGAGTTTTTTCTGAGCGAGTCTTTGGTCATTTAGAGAGAGAAACTTAATTCTCTAGTCTGTCTTCTATGCCACTTCCTATCTGATTTCTTTTAGTCTCTCCAGTCCACAGATTGACAACATAATAATAAGGTCAAGAAGAAGAGGAAGAAGTTCTCATTTCCCTGATATCATTCTGACCTTCTTTGATGTGCCTCTCCCTTTCAATAATGCAAACTATACATTGTATTTTCCTTCTTACTGTGGCCTCTAGGGAGCTCAGGAGAAAGTCTGAAGTTCAACCACAAAATTTGACCAAATAGCATCCCCTCTTCAATGTCAATTCTCATAATTCCAAACTTTATTTTATTTATCTTCCTACACATATTAATATGCTATACTGGCAACTGTCTTATATTTTAAAAATATATTGGATATAAGCTATAGAAAAATTAACTTAAAAGGTAGGGCACAGTGGCTCATGCCTGTAATCCCAGCACTTTGGGAGGCCAAGGTGGGCAGATCAGGAGGTCAAGAGATCGAGACCATCCTGGCCAACATTGTGAAACCCCTTCTCTACTAAAAATACAAAAATTAGCTTGGTGTGGTGGTGCGTGCCTGTAGTCCCAGCTACTCACGAGGCTGAGGCAAGAGAATCTCTTGAACCTGGGAGGCGGAGGTTGCAGTGAGCTGAGATCACGCCACTGCACTCCAGCCTGGTGACAGAGCGAGACTGCATCTCAAAAATAATAATAATAAATAATAATAATAATAAACTTAAAGAAAAAATGTATCTACTGTTTCTCCTCTCGATTGTTCTGCTCCCCCAGTGAGATGACCGGAAGAATTTCTCTCTCTGCCATCTTTTAATTTTGGCTGTAAACTATCACTTCGGCCCATTCTACTTCATTTTCAGAGCAGTAATGTTACAGACTTCTTATAAGAAGAAACATGTGCTAGTGGCAGTGCATGGAAATACAAGCTGAATGCTAAAGTCAAAGAGACAAGTAAAGGAAACACAATATTTACTAGGTGCTAGGTGTTTTGCACACATTAGTTCATCTACACTTTCTAACAACACTAAAGCCGTTCACACATGAGGGCCCGGAAGCTTAGAAAAGTTCTTTAATTTGTCTAAGGCCACTGAGCTGTTAGGTGAGAGCAGAACTGGGTCTGATTCCAAAGCTCGTGTTTTTAATCACAGTGCTAATTCACAGACTATAACTACCCGTGTACATGATCTAAAAGACTGTTAAAAGGAATTGCGTAGTAAAAAAAAATACTAATTGCCAGCATTAACTATGTACACTGTTCTCATTGGCTGTTTTAGAAAAGTTATTTAAACAGTCTCTAGGCAAAAGAAAAGTTAAGTAAGCTGGGATTTTGCAACTAATCCAAAAAAGCATGGATAGTTGGTTCAATGGTATCTGTACATGCTTTTTCTTCCAGATTTTCTCTTCTGCAAAACATTTCCCACGGTGGTTCATGTCACATATTTTTAAAATGGCTGCAAGAGGATGCAAAGTTGAGAAAAAAGGAGTTCCTTTCAGGCTTGTGTGTCCTTAGGGGAACAAAGAGGATTGTGGGCAATAACAAAATGCTTGGGAAAGGAATCAGGATGAGAACAAGGAGGCTTAGGAAGAGCTGGGCTTCCTATGGAAGTCAGATCTTCTGGACTTGAGGAGGAGAGAGTGGAGAAGAGGTGGTGAGGCAGGAACACCAAGGGTCCCAGAGAAGGGCTCTGTTCTCTGCTTCCTGGGGCAGAGCCTTGGAGTGCCCCAAGGCCAGCAGGGAATGAGGAAGGATCATGCATACAGACAGCCAGGAGATCCATATCCAAGGAGAAACCTGGTCACAGAATAACACTCCTGCCCTCAGGTGGTACAGAAGCAGACAAGTCAATTGCCAGGGCTGGAGGGATAAGACGGAATCAGAAACATCTCAGCAGTAGCCAGCATGGATTGCAACTAAGGATCGCCAGGCCACATCCGGCTCAGGAAAGGTTGTCTGGAGGATCAGAGAGCTGATCTTCCAAAGGTCTGGGAACCATGTGGATTGTCTGGAATTAAAGCTCACCCTTGGGGAAAAGGAATTGGAAACCAACTCATTTTGACAGAGATTAGGTTTCTGCCTCATCAGTGGGGATCAGTCCTGAAACCAAAACTGAGCTTAGAGAAAGGGAAAGCTCAGCTTTTTGCACCTCTGAGAATGTGGTCTTAAAGCTGCACCTGCTTTGCTCATTTCCACAGGGCTCCTGATGATTCACTACGTGCAGGCTCAGCTCCCAAATACAGTCTCTGAGCTGCATTAGCCACTGGGTGAGGAGTGAAAAACAGCCTCATTCCACATCCTCATGGTTCTGTAGGGGAACAGTCTTCATATAAATATACACAAGAAACTCCAGTCTTCAGACATCTGAGCTTTTTAGCCCACATAATCATAACCCCTCCGAGAGCAGGGATGTCTCTATCAGTGTGTGGGTACACAGCTGCTCCTTCCATAAGCGAATCCTCTCCATCCAATTTAGACTGAGTTTCAAGTTGATTTTGGAGAAAATGTATACAGTTTACAGGTTTAAAGCCTTTTCTTCATCCCAGAGGACAAGCAGGCTAGGGGAAAGGAATGGGGGACTGCTAACATTACAGAGAAGAAAGGAAAGTAAGGCATCCCCAGGAGACAGGGAAGAATGAGGCCAGAGATGCAAAGAGGGCAGATGACAATTGTCAGATGAGTTTCATCACTCGGCTTTGCCTCTACCTGCTCACAACTTCTCTGAAAAATTGTCCTTTGGGGCCCAAACTTTCCCTGTTTTGTCTCAGCCCAAAGGTGAGTTGGTAGGAAGTTTGAGCAGAATTGTTTCAGGCATCTTGGAGTTACGCATGCAGGCAATGAAATGACATTGTTTCCGCTTTCAAAATAAATAGGAGTTTTTGGTCACAGAGAGCTCAGGAACAAGAACTAAAGAATGGTTGAACCTTTAGACTCCGGGAGTCCCACATCCCTGGTAGCAAACAAACCTCAGAGACTGGGAGAAGAGAGAACATGTAGGAGTCTGTGGACAGGAGGAGAGGTAAAATAGATTCTGTTAACCAAGTTAACTTATTTCAGTTTAATTGTATCATTACTGAGGGATGGAAACCACAGGCCAGGTCTTACCCTTTTTACTCTTCTTTTCAACCACTGAAAAGAACAAAATTCTCTTTGCCAGGCTTGTGGTTCTTTATAATTTTCCAGATTACCCTCCAATTCCAAATGGACAAAGCTCTGCGCTTTTTTTTTCCTCCTCTTCGCCTTCCTTTGGAGATGAGGGGGTATTTTTAACCCAGCACCATTAAACACAAACACACTAATAAAAATCTCTGAATCCAGACAGACAACATTTGTTAAAAAATATGCAGAAAAACAATTTGTACATACTATGAAGAGGCTGAGGAGTTAGCGTCAAGGCACATTTTCTGGGCAAGATTATACCTCTGGCATTTTTAAAATCAGTAAATACATCATAGGTCCAATGTGGCAAGATTTGGTGTGGGTTATGTAGCTGCAGTGATCCCTTTTCTAGTCTCAAAGTATTCCTTATGGAGGTAGCAAATATGTAATATGAGAAAAGGCTATATAATTCCTATTTCCCACTCCATGCCCATGTGGCACTGCCACTGACTTCAAAACACGTCTTATCCTTGTACCTGCCGCCCTGCAGATAATGTATAAAATAGCAGAGAGACAGGCACATGTGCATGCCGAGCAGTGTGCTTTAAACATCTCAATATATTACCTGGCACGCGGGGTGCATCCCGACTGCTCTGCGGATGCTTCCCTCCCACCCTCCTGCCTTTGATATGCAAGGAGCTAGGGCCAAATCAGCCACTCCATCATTTCCATTATAAGCATCTTTGGGGATGAGTGCTGTGGCAGTGAGGTGCCAGGGCCCCAAATTGGACCCCACCATGAAGCCCTCAAAGCTGAGCAATTTTGCAGAATTTAATGGGCGTTGGGGGACGATTTTACAGACTGATTTCCAGGAGCACAAATATTCAAATTGCTCAGCCCCTATTTGAAGGCACATCTGAAGGTGCACCTTACAACCTGTGTGGAGCAGGCTCTTTTGAATCTTGTCCTTGAAACAAAAAAAGGGGGGAAAAAAAGAAAGAAAGAAATGCAGTGCCCCCTGGGACTTTACCGGCAGAGACTCTAAGTGCAGCGTGACTGTAAAGGCCTGCCAGGAGTCCTTGGGGCAGGAGGGAGGAAGTGGATGAGAGAGACCGGAGATGAGAAGGGCCTTCAACAGCCATTGGGGAGGCGGTGGCGGGGGAGAAGAAAGGGAGACACGCACTAAAAACAACAGAAACACAGGTGGAAACGGCCTTGTGGGAAATCAGCCTGTCAACAAACAAAGCTGGAGGCTGGAAACCACTGCCTCACCAGCCCAGCTCCTGGGCAAGGAGATTGTTCTGTAAATAAATTAGCGGTGGCTTTGACTGCTTGGAAATTAATACTGACACCATGAAAGCAGCAAATGGCTCCCTTTTATCAGGAGCAGAAGCACTACACTTCGCAAACAGATCTTCTTTGCCTTTCCCTGTTTTATTTTGCTTTGTTTTCTCGGGGAAAGTAAATTAGAGCCACTTACATCAGCAGCTCAGGTTAAAGGAAGGGGAAGAAGAGAGAGAGAAAAAAAAATAGTTTCATTTCATGTACCAGTGGCTTAGAACTTCATTTAAAGCTAATCACGCCTCCCACTTCCTGCGAGCCATTTCTGACAGCAGCATAGCCTAGAATGCACATTGAGAGACCCAGGCACAGTGAGCTTTGCTGGAGCTGCACCCAAAGAGTGGGGAAAGGGTCTCCAGGTTTCTGTCAATGGTTGAGAAAGTGTAGTTTCTAGAAAGAGTCAAGTCAGCTAAGATCTAACTTTTAAGAGCTGCCCAGTGTGGGCTTCTTCCAGAGGATCTCAGGTATTTCCTTAAACATATACTCTTCTTCCAGAAAGATGACTGCATTTTTTTTTTTTTACCTTCAGAAAATAGGAGTACCTCCAAATTTATCAGGTAAAATAACTACCTTTATGAATGTGACCCAATAAGGCAAAGGAAAAGCCCTGAAACTGTAATCATGTTTATACTATTGTGAAAAATCAGAAAATCTGCCCTTTCACTCCATTTCTATCTTAATCATTGCCATTCCCCCAAACAAAATGGACCAGTGATTTTAAAGAATCAGATACCTTTAGAAAAATTGCATATTGCAAATCTCTATCACTCAATATCCTACTAGTAGAAACTCTCTCTTGACAATTTCTGTACATCTGTGGTAAACTCAAAATTTATGGAGGCAAAAAGGACTTTGAAGCCTCATAAACTCTTGAAGCATGGTCTGGACTATAAAAGGTGCAGTTATTTAATCTAATTTTACCGGAAATTACATGTTGTCTCTGCGTTGGAAGAGTGATAATCCATAGGTAATAGTTATGGTGACTCTGAAATAGCCAGAATCCTAGATTAGTGTGTATGACTCCAGTACCACCAGACATCAGAGGCTTTATTGCATATTAATTCTTCAGCTGGTGTTGAGACAAGCTTACTGGGACTCCTTTGTTACTTTGTTACAGTTGCAAACTCCCATGTAGACAAAGTCAAAAGAAAACTCAGCCTTGCACACCCAGCAATAAAGGATTGTAATGGACACAAAGCACCACAACAAGCTGTTTCATTATGAAGTGAATTAAAGGAGCTACAACTCGCTGCAGGGATCCCTCAAACTGTCAAGAACTGAGAAACACCTGGGAAGCAGCTGATGCTAGAATGGACACAAGGAAAGCACAGGAAAGAAACTAGAACTGTGTCAAGGACTTTGGGTACATGAGTGGCAAGCCACAGAGTAAACACGGAGTGACCCATGTTGTGGCTGTCCCCTCCAATCTCACATTGCAGTGCTCTTACCAGGAAGGGCCTTGTTTTCATATGAAGGCACTAGGATGTGTGTTCTGGGATAGAGACACAGAGGCTGGAAAAATCTGTGGGAAGTTCTTCATGGGAAAAAAAACCCAATTTGCTAAATGAGCAATTTGGAATAACCAATTTGTCAAATTATAAAGTTTACAGAATTCATATTGCATGAGATGATTTCTACAGTCTTTGACAATTTGTTTTTTCAAAGTTTTAGTTTCAACAATTAGGGAAAGTCCTAAATGCCAATGTGAAATTGGCATGCATATATACTCACCATTTGGAAATCAAGGCCATGAAAATTTTAAAAATAGATGCAAATTAGCATAGATCTGCACATAAAAGGCATATGTATCATTTTGTACATGAATAGTTGAGATTTTTGAAGTTTGGATACTCCACAAAATACAGATTTAATCAAGCTACCTTGACAAATTATCAAACTAAGAGATGTTGGAAACTCAGTGAACTACACACAAAAGTTTTGGAAGAGAATCCCACCCTAATATTTATAAAACCTAGACTAACAACATACACACTGCCTTTAATTTAGAATAGAAAAGGAGGTTTCTTCTGAAAATTCAGAGGCCCCAAGGAACAGGACAACATAGACTACACTGACCTTTGGCTGGCTTTGCCAAATGCCTGTGGCTCTCGTAAACCTGGGCTAAGGTATTTGACTGACAGTTTTTAGTGACTTGATAACTGGTCAGACTGGTCATTGAGTAAATCTTTTGAAAAATTGACCTAGACCCTGCTCAGTGGACATGTAATGCATCTGTGTACCATGCTGAACACAGCTGACTGCATAAGGTAAAGGTAACCAGTAACAGCTCATTTAAAGGTGTGCAAGCAAGAAAATGAAGCTGAGTTTTAGAAGCCAGTCTCACTATGAAGTTTCATACCATCTAAGCAAAGAATAGAAGAATTCCAAAGTTGTACTAAATTTAAAAGAAAAAGATGCACATTTGGATACAATTTATACAACATAAAATGTTAGTGGATCAGATAATACATGATATTTATTTATGATATAAAAACAAATTTATGCACAGATGATTACACAGGCTGCTTGACCTTCTTAACCTTTTTGCTAAAAACACAAAATTAAGAAATAGTCTTAACTCATCCATAAAAGCAAAGGGCTATTCTCCCTTTTCTTCATATTCTTTGACAAGCCTGGAGAGTCTAGGCTACTTTTCCCTCCCTAACATGTCCATATTTCTAACTATTCAAGAACATAATGAAGACTACCAGTTGCCCTTACGGTAACCATGTGCAAATTGGAAAATTACACCTCTTCTTTCAAGATACTTTATTTCCATAGATCAGAAAATGACTATAACACATTGATTTGGTTTGGAGTGGATACTTTACTGCCACCTGCAGAAAAGTTGTCATAATTTAACCAATCTATGACATCTATTATGTGAACTGTCTTCCCTTAGGACATACTTGTGCAGTATGCAATCTGCACAATATGGTGGCGTTGTACCAAGGGGAAGAATATGAATGGGACACAAAGATACAGAGATTAGTTGTCATGGGGGAGAAGACTATATACAACTGGCCTGAGGTCAGAGGAGGGGCTCCAGGTTAAGAGGACATGGATTAACTATAATACTATAAGTGCATTCCTAAGGACTGCCTGTAGCCTACGGTAGAGCTCAGACCTGCCCCATTTTCTTTCATTCCTATTCTGGAATACCTTTCTTCTGATTTCCTAATTCTACTAATATTTCATTGTCCATTTTGACTTCAATTCTTCATGATTTAAGCCAGATATTTCTGCCCTCAAGTGACCATCTCCCATTCTGAGCTATTCAAAATATTTATTGTACATAAGATACACAATGCCATGATCGCAGTGGACTGCTGGTGATACGGAAGTGGCTGGCAAGGGAAGATTGTGGTCTCTTCAGATAATACAGAAGCAGGGAAGGGAAGTGCTGGGTAGAAAAGGGCATGGTCCCTGGCTAGGGTTCCACCCCAAAGGACCTACGTGAGGACAGGCATTTCCTGCCTAAATATTGCATTTCCCAAGACCACCTTGGCCTGCCACACCCCCACCCTGTGCCTATAAAAACCTGACACCCTAGCAGGCAGACACACAAGTGGCTGGACATCGTGAGGAACAAACACATAGGTGGAAGAAGACGCAAGTGGTTGGTAGTCCAGAGGGGCACACTGGCAGAAGAGCACACCAACAGGCATTGTCACACCAGCAGGTCATCGACAGGCAGGACAAAGTGGAGTTTGGCCCAGGCCATCAGGGGAGAGCCGGGGCTGGCGAGCAGTCCAACTCCAAGGGAAGACCATCTCCCTTCTGGCTCTCCCATTGGCTGAGAGCTACTTCCACTAATAAAACCTTGCACTCATTCTCCAAGCCCACATGTGATCCGATTCTTCCAGAACACCAAGGCAAGAACCCAGGATACAGAAAGCCCTATGTCCTTGCGACAATGTAGAGGGCCTAATGGAGCTGACTAACACAAGCCATCTACAGACAGCAAAACTAAAGAGCCCACTGGGGCTTCGGGAGCTGTAAACATCCACCCCTAGACACTGCTGTGGGATTGGAGCCCCATAGCCTGGCCATCTGTATGCTCCCCTAGAGTTTCCAGCAGCGGGGCACTGAAGAAGCGATCCACACTCTCATCACATGCCCTGCAAGTGGGACAAGGGAACTTTTCCCGTTTCAACAGCATTCATGTATTTTACATTCTGGTTTAACCACTTGCTAGTTTTCCAAAATGTCCAATTCAGAAGTACTGGCCATTTGACCAAGGCAGAAACTTTGAGCTGGAGATCAGTAGGGCTCCTGTGAATCAATATTTTACCTGATCAATGAGCTGAACCTTCTCATCAGCATTCACATTTCAACTCAGTGTTGTTGTTTTCATCCCATGCATTTTGTGATAAAATTGTACATACTGGAGGATCAAGTGGTCTCTGAACTTGTCCCTTTTGAGTGTCAACAGCCTACTCTGTATTCAATTTTGTTGTTAACAATATACTATCTTATGTATCAAGCATTTGTTTGTGTTAGTCTTACCTTCCCCTGAGGACAGGAATCATGTCTTACATATTTTTGTCTTTTTTCCAACACCTGTCTCAACTCAGAGCATATGAGCACCTATCCAATATTCTAAGCACCTCCTACCATAATATGAGATTAATAACTTCATATTTGTGGCAGACATCACAACTGATTTTGTTACTCCATTTGACCATGACTTACAAGTGAAACAGAGAAGAACTGGATTTCTCCAGAGTGCTCCAATTTACTGTTAGATCTAATCGTATAGGTAGTGAGGTTTAAAGATCCCATAAATTCTTTCCCACTAGAGTATGCCCTCATCATTTTGTACTTTTAGATGAATTCCAGGAGAATTTAGTAGCAGCCAAACAGGCAGTTTTGTGGTAAGAAGCTATGAGGTTATGAATCAGGGGACTCAATGTTTGCTCCACTGATAGCCTGCATGATGTCCTCTGGTGAATCCTGAAGGGGCAGCTCCTAGCCCTTCCAGAAGAAGGAGAGATAAGAATGGAAAGATTAAATCACGGGAATGTTGACATTGGTTATATAGCTTCAAAAATGCACCCTCCAATTTGTATTTGGTGGATTATTAGTCTCAGGAGATTGTCAGACCTGCCTCACTTTCCCATTGGTGTGGGAAACAGAGTCACCTGTCTGGAGGATAACAATGTGTGCTTGACATAATAAAGGCTTAATGTGTGTCACCCAGTCTTTTCCAAATATAACTGAATGAGAAACCCCAACTTCTTTTTGGTAACACTCATTAACATCCTCCAGAACTAGTGGTCTATGTAATGTGCTTGGAGAATGATGCTTTGGAAGACAAGAAAAAGGGGGAAAGAAGCCAGATAATTTGAAGACAGCTAGTGAAAAGTGCTAATGCATTTAATTATTAGTGATAAGAAATGTATGTGCTAATTTCTCTAATGATGTGCTATATATTAAACATAATATAAACCCATATAATATGTTTATATGTAGTTGGCTGAGAAGGATGTCCAATACATAGGGTATAACCTGCAAATAAATAATTAGGCAACTTGAAGATAAGAATAACTTAAGCCTAATGAACAGCACCTAAATATTTCTTAGACTTCAAATGATAGGAATCAAATGTTTTCAGGGAAAACACATCACTGACACATCTAGTAAAGCTTCCAGTTGGTCAACTGTTTTCTCTTTTGTAATATAACCAGGATACCCCAATCAATCCCCATTATTGAGCAGAAGGCAACCCATAACATCAGGCAAATTACTAGGAAAGGCAAACATTTTAAGGATTTGCCTCAAATCTCAAGTTCAGATGTACAACATATACATATATGACATAATTTATAAGACTGTGGATGTTTGATGCATGGGAGAGTTAACAAAGGGACCTGCAGAAAAGGGATAACGGGAATGATCGAAAAGTCTAAAGTGTAAAGTCTTGGCTCCTTTAGAGTTGTTGAATAATTGTATTGACAGCAATTTCCAAAAAATATTGGAGCAAGAGACAAAGTTTTAAGCCAACTTCTTTCTACAAGGGAAAGTCCTCAAGATGGCATATTTAGGAATCTGTATTTTCCAGCCCTCACCATGATATGCTTAGAAATCTGTATTTTCCAGAATCTGGGATAAATTTACCTGTTCACCAAGTGAGAAAAAAGAAAACCTTTGACTGAAAGACAAGGAGTTAGGTGAGTCTAGAGATAAAACAAACAGATTAAATCTATTCCACTGTACCACAGATATATAATTTCTCTCCAGAGAATACCAAAGACTGACAAAATAAACAAAGAAATAACATGTTTCTTAACTTGTGAAATGTGACAGTCAATGGCAGATGGCAAAACAAAATGAATGCAAGAAAACAGTGTTACAAGTTTTCCAATGTTAGTAGCTAAGGAGGAAGTAGAAGGCATGACTCTCCTCTTTAAAAAGAAGCGCTTAAAAATAAGTCCCTTTCTAAAATTCATTTATAGGAGAGCTCTTATTTTTGACCATAGGCAGCATTCTTTTGTTGGGAGACGGGGAGGCAAGACTGCCCAAGTCAGCTATTCAGAATTTTCTAGAGTATCTGTTTTGCTTGCACACATCTTCCTCATTCTGGGAACAGAAACTGACAACAGAAACATCATCACTTCCACTCTCAGTCCTTGTCAAGGACATGTGACACAGACCTGCCCATGGGTAACATTCCCCTTTTCTCTAGCCATTGTGATTAGTTCGGGGAGATGGATGGGGAAACTACTGGGCATTTCCCAGAGCGAGCAGGAGAGAGGTGCTGTTACTTCCTGGCAAGATGGCTAAACTAGAAAGCTACAATCCTGGAGCAGCTGGTAACCACCTTTGCTACCATGTAGTGAGGTTTTCTCTGAAAGAAAAGCTAAGAGCAAAGAAAACAGGGATTAAAAACTACAGAGATAGGTTCCTGGCATTATTTGAACACATGAGTTTGACCATGATGAACTTTTCATCTACAGCAGTTAATACAACTTCTTTTATGCTCATCCAGTAGGAGGTCTCCCCTCTTCCTCTTCCCCCTCTTCCTCTTCTCCATTACCAACCTAACAATAAAGAAGCCAAGCCTAGAACAGTGGTTATGTTGATTGATATGAGGAAAGGGCTGGTGACCACGGTTCATAAGCAACAAATTAAAAAGCTTTGCACATAATAATCACTTTTAAGGCTACACTCAAATAAACATATTCCTAAGTCCAATGAATGTTTGATGGGCAACATATTAATTATATTACAAAGTAATTCATTATAAATTCAGTTTGTATACTTTGTTCTAAGTACTTCACAGATATATGTGTATATATATGGACATCATATACCTGATCTCACATAATAACAATAGCTACAAATAAAACTCAATCACCATATCAGTATGCCTATCTAAGTGCAAACTCAGGGAGGGCAGGATGAAAGACACCTTCCTTAGCACTGTATTCCCAACATCCAGCACCATACTTGGCACATGGCTGATATTCCACTTGTGAAGGAAATGAATAACAGGACTTCTTATTTTTACTTTTGGCATGTTCAAATTTAGCTACACTCAGATCCAACCAATGTTGTCAATCATTTACTATTCCTCAAACAGGAAAACAGAGATCAGTTGAAACAGATTGATGCATATCTTGAAAGACAAAGAGTTAACATTCTAAACAGATAAAGACTTTAAAGGGACTAAGAAGTGTGTAAGCAACTTAGAATGCTGATAAGCAAAATTTTGTTTCAAGTATGTTGAATAAAATATTAAATCTTCATAGAGACCCACTTCTTTGAATTTAAGGATTTGCTAAAATCTTGTATTAAAACTTTTGTTCCTTGGTACTTGAAAAAAGCAAATGCTTTTTATGGTACACTCATCTTAGAAGGTATTATTCAATAAATGAAGAAAAATGGTTAATGAAAAATAAAAAGAATCTTATTTTACATACCAAGTTAAATTCTAGACATAGCAATTTAAATGAAAAAAAACCACAAGAAAATATAGTTAAATAAATGATTTATGGGAAAATTGTGATAGATTTGACTGTATCCTCAAAATGGTATGAAGAAACCAACAAGCAAACAACAAACCAGGAAATCATATCTGAAATATAAAATGGACAAAGAGTTGATATTCTAAATGTATATAATGCATATGAACATCAAATTCACAAAAGAAGAAATATAAATGGCTGATGCACATATGAAAACAATGTTTAACTCTTACAGTAATAAAAAACACAAAATAAATATATAATGTATTTGTCCCAGTCAAATGGAAAATATGAACAAGAATCATAATCTCCAATCTTGGCAAGGGTAATGGGTCCTTCCATCAAATTTGATGGCAGTACAGTTTTGGTACAATTTTATTTTTGGAGGATGATTTTTAAAAGCTTACAATTGCATTTTTCCTGACCAGCAATTCCACTCCTAGGTTTAAAAAAAGTAGAGATGAGTACCATGATTCATATTATAACAATTCACAGAAAAGGTCAAATTAGAGCCAACCTTCATGCCCAAAAATAGAAGTTTAGTTAAGTAAATTATATTCACAAGATTGAATTGTTCCAACACAAGTAATAGAGCATTGTATACGGACATGGGAAGATAGTCACAGTATACTGCTAAGAAAGAATCAGATTAAGTGGAGACTACAGGGCAATACAACTTTGTAGAAAAAATATGTGTATTCAAATATATATAAATATTGAATAAAAGAGCATAGTGTAAAATACTGACCATAATAATTTTGAGTTAACAGCTTAGGGGGAATACATAGTTTCTTTGCCTTTCTTATATTTAAAGATTTTGAATGAAGTATGTATATATAACTTATATACAGAAAAGCACACATATCATATGTGTACAGCATGATGCATTTTCAAAAACAGAAAAAGAAATTAATCAAATCTATGTAACCAGCACTCAGGTCAAGAAACAGAATTATCAGCACCCCAGAATTTCTCTTTTTCCTCCTTCCAGACAAATTCTTCCAAGAGCTGTCACTACTATGATTTCTGAAAGTATAGAATGCTTTGCTTGTTTTTAATATATTTAATAAATAATGTCATATAGTATATATTTTGGGGGCCTAGCTTCTTTTATGTAACATTGTATTTATAAGATATATCCAATATATTATGTTTAGCTATCATTTATTCTCACTGTTGTAGAGTATTGTGTAAACATACCACAATTTCTCACTACTGTCTTGTATAAATATACCACAATTTATTTATGCATTTTAATGTTGATTGAGATTTGTGTAGTTCTGTTTGGGGCTACAATAAATACTGTAGTTATAAATATTATAGAACCCTTCTTTGTGAATATATGTACTCATATTTGTTGGTTATATAGGTAGGAATGGAATTGCTGTGCCATAAACCATGTGGACATTCAGCTTTAATGTACACTGGAAATAGTTCTCTTAAGTGGTTATAACAATGTACTTTTCTACCATCCGCCTAAGAGAGTTCCAGTTGCTCTATATCTCTATCAACACTTGATCTTCTCTATTGTTTTCATTTTAGCTCTTCTAGTTAATGTGTAGTGGTATTACAATGTGATTGTAATTTGCATTTCTCTGTGACTAGTATGCATTAATTTGTAATTAAAATAATGAACTATTTTGCATGTTAAAAGCTATCCCTGTATTCCCTTCTCTAGAAACAATTGACCAATCAATTGACAGTAGTGCATTGTAAAATACAATTTAGAAGGGAAATATGCTTTGTTTTAAAGAAAAAGATTAGCTTGATAGGATTTGGTTGGAATTCTCTGAAACTTAGCAGAGTAGGATCCTCAGCAAATTACATAGCTTCTTGGAGTCTGTTTCTCATTCTCAAACCACTTCCTATGGAATTACTATAGGAATGATTTATGCAAAGCACAGAGTGGACACTCAATATGTATTAGGTTCCTCACACCCATGATTTGCTAAATACCATTATATTTTGCAATCTTGTGAAATTGTGGATCATGAAGAGGAAAACCTCTTAGAAGTATTTATCATAGTCAACTAGGCCTTTTTTTGAATATGTCTCTTAACTTCTATTTCTCTGTATTTTCCTAGTTTTCATTCAACTTCACTGGCTTCCTCTACTTGACACTCTAAATGTTAGCATCCTTTGGTCCAGGGTTTTCTTTTGTCCTCTATCAATCTCCTCCATAGTGATCACATCCATTTTAAATTCTTTAAGTACCATCTAAGTTATGGTGACTGCAAAAATTCTGTCTCTGATTTTAGACATTTGTAAAAACTACCTGTTTAGTATGTCCACTTGGATATCTCATAGACATTTAAAAAGTAACATGTCCTACACAGGAAGGGGAACATCACACACCGGGGCCTGTCGTGGGGAGGGGGGAGGGATAGCATTAGGAGATATACCTAATGTAAATGATGAGTTAATGGGTGCAGCACACCAACATGGCACATGTATACACATGTAACAAACCTGCATGTTGTGCACATGTACCCTAGAACTTAAAGTATAATAATAAGAAAATAAATTTTAAAAAAAGCTATTTACTCCACTAAATTGAAACTATTTGAATCAGTGAAGCAGAGAATTATTACAGATTAAGACTTTTTGCTTATTTAAAATTACAATAGTTTGTTTTGTTTGTTATTGAGTTGTAGGAGTTCTTTGTATATTTTGGATTCAAGTCCTTTGTCAGACATATGTTTCATAAATATTACCTCCAGTCTATGGCTTGTCTATTAATTTTCTTTTAATGTGTCTTTTAATAAACAGAAGTTTTAAATTTAAAAAAAAACTAACATGTCCTAAGAAATTAAAATGCATGGCCCCCTCTCCCTGCCAATTGGCTCCTCAGTCATCCCAATCACAGCAAATGGCATTATGAGTCTCTGAAATGCTCAAGCTGAAAACAAAGTCATTGTTGATTTCTCCATTTATTTTCTAATCCACTCCAATTTATCACCAGTATCTACTGTTTCTTAGAAACTAAATCTTGGATCAGCCCAACCTTTTTGTATTTCACTGGCACAATTCCAATTCAAGTCACCATCACCTCTTGCTTGGACTACCGAAAAAGCCTCCAAAGTGGTCTTCCTGCTGCTACATTGTATGCTTACCCAGCCACCCTGACGCCACCTTTAATTTATTCTCCACCAGTGATCATAGTAAACATTTAAAAATACAAATCACATCATAACACTCTGCATAATAAAGTCTTCAGAGAATTCCTATTGCTCTCAAAATAACACCTTCTCCTGTTATTAACTCCTCTCGTCTCTCTTTTATTTTCTTCATAGAATTTATCCCCATGTGTATTTGTTGAGTGCACAGACTGAGAAACTAAAGTAATTGACTTATTTTGGAGGAAGTGGATCTGTGGTCATGTAGAAAACCATGCTTACTAGATATACAATCATGTCATCTGCAAACAGAGACAATTTGACTTCATCTTTTCCTAATTGAACCCCATTGTCTCAGCCCAAAATCTCCTTAAGCTGATTAGCAACTTCAGCAAAGTCTCAGGATACAAAATCAATGTACAAAAATCACAAGCATTCTTGTACACCAATCACAGAGAAACAGAGAGCCAAATCATGAGGGAACTCCCATTCACAATTGCTTCAAAGAGAATAAAATACCTAGGAATCCAACTTACAAGGGAGGTGAAGGACCTCTTCAAGGAGAACTACAAACCACTGCTCAATGAAATAAAAGAGGATACAAACAAATGGAAGAACATTCCATGCTCATGGGTTGGAAGAATCAATATTATGAAAATGGCCATACTGCCCAAGGTAATTTATAGATTCAATGCCATCCCCATCAAGCTACCAATGACTTTCTTCACAGAATTGGAAAAAACTACTTTAAAGTTCATATGGAACCAAAAAAGAGCCTGCATCGCCAAGTCAATCCTAAGCCAAAAGAACAAAGCTGGAGGCATCACACTACCTGACTTCAAACTATACTACAAGGCTACAGTAACCAAAACAGTATGGTACTGGTACCACAACAGAGACATAGTTCAATGGAACAGAACAGAGCCCTCAGAAATAATGCTGCATATCTACAACTATCTGATCTTTGACAAACCTGACAAAAACAAGCAATGGGGAAAGGATTCCCTATTTAATAAATGGTGCTGGGAAAACTGGCTAGCCATATGTAGAAAGCTGAAACTGGATCCCTTCCTTACACCTTATACAAAAATTAATTCAAGATGGATTAAAGACTTAAATGTTAGACCTAAAACCATAAAAACCCTAGAAGAAAGCCTAGACAATACCATTCAGGACATAGGCGTGGGCAAGGACTTCATGTCTAAAACACCAAAAGCAATGGCGCCAAAAGCAATGGCAACAAAAGCCAAAATTGACAAATGGGATCTAATTATACTAAAGAGCTTCTGTACAGCAAAAGAAACTACCATCAGAGTGAACAGGCAACCTACACAATGGGAGAAAATTTTTGCAACCTACTCATCTGACAAAGGGCTAATATCCAGAATCTACAATGAACTCAAACAAATTTACAAGAAAAAAACAAACAACCCCATCAAAAAGTGGGCGAAGGACATGAACAGACACTTCTCAAAAGAAGACATTTATGCAGCCAAAAAACATATGAAAAAAGGCTCATCATCACTGGCCATCAGAGAAATGCAAATCAAAACCACAATGAGATACCATCTCACACCAGTTAGAATGGCGATCATTAAAAAGTCAGGAAACAACAGGTGCTGGAGAGGATGTGGAGAAATAGGAACACTTTTACACTGTTGGTGGGACTGTAAACTAGTTCAACCATTGTGGAAGTCAGTGTGGCGATTCCTCAGGGATCTAGAACTAGAAATACCATTTGACCCAGCCATCCCATTATTGGGTATATACCCAAAGGACTATAAATCATGCTGCTATAAAGACACATGCACACGTATGTTTGTTGCGGCACTATTCACAATAGCGAAGAGCTGGAACCAACCCAAATGTCCAACAACGATAGACTGGATTAAGAAACTGTGGCACATATACACCATGGAATACTATGCAGCCATAAAAAATGATGAGTTCATGTCCTTTGTAGGGACATGGATGAAACTGGAAAACATCATTCTCAGTAAACTTTCACAAGGACAAACAACCAAACACCGCGTGTTCTCACTCATAGGTGGGAATTGAACAATGAGAACTCATGGACACAGGAAGGGGAACATCACGCTCCGGGGACTGTTGTGGGGTGGGGGGAGGGGGGAGGGACAGCATTAGGAGATATACCTAATGCTAAATGACGAGTTAATGGGTGCAGCAAACCAACACAGCACGTAGATACATATGTAACAAACCTGCACATTGTGCACATGTACCCTAAAACCTAAAGTATAAAAAAAAAAAAAAAAAAAAGAAAACCATGCTTGCTATGTGAGAGTCTCTAAGCCATAATGAAATCCCTTACTCCAGATATCCTAAAAAGAATGAAGACTGAAGACTCTTCGGAAGAATATAACCTTAGGTGAGGAGAGTCTGACGAAATTGCTAAATTCAAATCAAATGCTTTTTATACATTTATTGAGATGATTATGGTTTCTTCTCCTTTATTTCTGTAATTGTGGCTAACTATACAGAATGTTTTTCAAATGTTAAATCAATCTTCCATTCCTGTAATAAACCTTGCTTTATTATGATATATTCCTCATTTTATATATTGTTGGATTCTATTTGCTGATATGTGTTATTTTTCTGTCTGTATTTATGATATAATTTTTAATTTTCTTTCCTTATAATACTCTTGTAAGGCTTTAATATCAGGGTTATGCTAGCCTTACAAAATAAGGTTGAAAATATTCCTTTATTCTCTATTTTCCCAAAAATAAATAAAATCCTTCTTTATTTTCCCAAAAATTTTGTATAAGATTTATCACTTGCTAGAATACACCAGGTAAACCCTCTGGACCAACAGGTGTTTTTTGCTGTTACTTTGCTTTTGGTTGAGAGACATGAATTCAATATCTTTTAAAGACATAGGTCTATTCCAATTGCCTGTTTCCTCTGGTGTCTTTATTATTTGTATATTTCTAAGAAGTTGTCCATTTACTCTAAATCATTAAATTTATTGGTACACAATAATTTTTCAAATTATTATTTTAATGCCTATATAACCTGTAGTGATGTCTCCTCTTTCGTTTGTGGTTTTGGCAATTTGTGTTATTTTATGATCAGTCTTTCTAGGGTTTTATAAATTTCAACAATCTTTTCAAGCAATCAACTTTTGGCTTTTTAAAATTTTCTATAGTACTTGTTTACTATTTCATTGATTTCTGGTTTTATCATTAATATTTACTTCCTTCTATATACATTGGATTTAATTCGCTCTTTAGCTTATTAGGATAGAAATTTAGAACATTTCTCTCAAATATATTTTTTTCTAAATATAAATATCTAAATTTATAAATTTCCTTATAAATATATAACATATTTATGTACATATATTACATGTTATGTAATTATATGTATGTTATATATATGTATAATTTTATGTGTAATTACACATGCACGCACAACTATTAGCAGACCCTCATATCTTCCTCTCTCTTTACCCCTGGCAACTACTAATATACTTTCTGTCTATGAACTTGACTATTCTGAACATTTTATATAAATGAAATGGTACAATATACAGCCTTTTATGTCTGAATTATTTTACTTGGCATAAGTAAAATTAAAGATTCATCCATGTGTAAGTATTTTGTTTCTTTTTATGACTGAATATTCCATTGTGTGGATATGCCAAATTTTGCTAATCTACTTATCAGTTGATGGTTTTTTGCATTATTTCCATTTTTGACTGTTATAAATAATGCTGCTATGAACATTAGTGTACCAGTTTTTGTGTGGGCATGTTTTCAATTCTCTTGGGTATAAATCTAGGAGTGAAATTGCTATGTCATGCAGTAATTCTATGTTTACTTTTTTTTTGAGAACTGCCAAATTGTTTTCCAACTCTGCACCATTTAACATTCCCACCATCAATGTGTGACAGTTCCAATTTCTCTGTATCCTCAATAACACTTACTATTGTCTTTTTGATCATAGTCATCCTAGTGGGATCGAGGCGGTATCTCATTTTTGTTATTTTACTGTAGTTTGGTTTTGATCACATTTTTTGGTTTCGATTTGCATTTCCCCAATGGCTAATGATATTGAATATATTTTTATGTGCTTATTGGCAATTTGTATATATTCTTTTCTGTTGTTGTTGGAGACAGGATCTCACCGTGTTGCCTGGGCTAGGATGCAGTGGTGCAATCATAGCTCACTGCAACCTTGACCTTCCAGGTTCAAGTGATCCTCCCACTTCAGCCTCCCGAATAGCTGTGACTACAGAAATGCACCACCACACCCAGTGCTAATTTTGGTATTTTTTGTAGAGATAGGGTTTTGCCACCTTGCCCAGGCTGGTCTTGAACTCTTGAGCTCAAGAGATCTGCCTGACTCAGGCTCCCAAAATGCTGGGACTGCAGGCATGAGCCACTGCGCCTGGCTGATTTGTATATATTCTTTGAAGAAACGTCTATGCAGTTTCTTTGCCTAATTTTAGTCTTTTTATTATTGAGTTGCAAAAGCTTTTTAAATATTATGAATAGTAGGCAATTATCAGATACAGGATTTGCAAATATTTTCTCCAGTTCTGTGAATTGTCTTAAAATTCTTGATAGTTTCCTTTGAAGTACAGATAATCTCTGACTTATGATGGTTTGATTACAATTTTTTTTACTTTACAGTAGATTTATCAAGACGTAATCCCTTTGTAAGTTAAGGAGAATCTGAACATATGATGGTTCAACTTACAATTTTTCAATTTTACAGTGGGTTTATTGAAGCATTAAAGGCATTTTTGATGAGATATATTCAATTTATGACAGTCTTATCAGGATATAATCTCATTATAAGTCAAGAAGCATCTGTACAGAAGTTTTAAATTTTGACGAGGTCCAATTTAGCTATTGCTTTCTTTCGTTACTTGTGTTTTAAGTGTCATATATGAGGCACCATTGCCTAATCTACGGTCAAAAAGACTTATACCTTTGTTTTCTTCTAAGAGTTTTGTACTTTTAATGCTTACTTTTAGGTCTATGATCTGCTATGAGTAATTTTTGAATATAGTGTAAGGTAGGAATCCATATTTATTATTTTGTATATGAATGATTATATCTCAGGACATATCCATTTATTGAAAAGACTATTATTTCCCCATTAAATTGTTGTTATTCATGTCAAAAGCCAATTGACCATGAATGTGAGGATTAATTTCTGTATTTGAAGTTTCATTCCACTGTTCTACATGTCTATCCTTAAACTGGTACTATGTGATCTCAGTAACTGTTGATTTGTAGTAAGATTTGAAATTGGGAAATGTGAATCCTTCAACTTTGTTCTTTTTCAGGATAGTTTTGACTATTCTGGATTATTTGCATTTCCACATGAATTTTAGATCAGCTTGTCAATTTTTGCAAAGTAGCTGAGATTTTAATAATGATTGTACTGAACTGATCAATTTATGTGCTATTGCTATCTTAAAAATAGTCGCTTTTCCAAAACGTGAACATATATTTCCATCTATTTAATTTTATTTTCAGACTGTTGTCAGTGAATAGAAATACAGTTGATTTTTGTGTATTAATCTTGTATCATTGCAATGTTGCTGAACTTATTTAATAGCTATCCTCCTCATTTACTCCTAATTAAAGCTCATTTACATTTTGGCTATAAACTAATATACATTCAATGTATTTTTTGATAAGATTTATGTCTGAAATTTTGCTGTTTGCTTTCTATATGCTTTTTTTGGTTATTCCATTCCTCAGTTATTGCCTTTTTTGTGTTAAAAAGATATTTTCTTATTCATCTTTTAAATTCCGTTGTTTACTATTTTTTAAAGTTATTTTCTTAGTAGTTGCTCTGGGATTTACAGTTAACATCTTAAATGGTAACAGTCTAGTTTTAATAGCAACTTATTTCAACGTTACATAAAAACTTTGCTCTTATATAGCTGCTGCACTACGCCTTTATGCATTTACTGTTATATAAATTTTATGTTTATATATTATGATCTGTAAATATAAATTTTTAGCTATGCTTGATGGAGTTGTTTTTTAAGTCATATAGAAGAGAAAAGGAGTTACAAAAATATACTTATATTTTCTTTTATATTTACTTGTGTAATTATCTTTACCAGTGAACTTTATTTCTTCATGTGGATAAAGGTTACTGTCTAATGTTCTTTTATTTTAGCCTGAAGGACTGCCCTTGTAAAGTATGTCTGCTAGTGATGAATTGTACTAGATTTTGTTTATCTTGGAATGTCTTTATTTCTCCTTCAATTTTGAAAGAAGTTTTGCTGGATATATAATTCTTAGTTGACATTGCTTTTCTTTCACCACTTTGAATACATCATCCCACTGTCTTCTGACCTCCAAAGTTTCTGACAAGAAAGCTATTATTAATCTTACAGAGAATTCTTTGTACAAGTCATATCTGTCTTGTTGCTTTTAAGATTCCCTCATTGTCTTGGGCTTTCTACAGTTTGATTATGGTGTCTTGGTCTTGGTGTGGATCTCTTTGAGTTTATCCTGCAGGAGTCTGCTGAGCCACTTGGATGTATACATTAATATTTGTCATCCAAACTGAGAAGATTTTGACCATTATTTCTTTAAATATTTCTTCTGCTCCCTCTTTTTCTGGGATTCCCGTTATGTACTTGCTGGTATACTAGATGGTATCCCTCAGGCTTCTGACACTTTGCTTATTTTTTCTTATTATTTTTTCTTTCTGTTCTTCAGACTAGATAATCTGAGTTGATCTGTGTTCAAATTTCCCAATTCTTTCTTTCACCTGCTCAAATCAGTGGTTGAGCCCTCTAGTAAAATTTTCATTTTGATTATTGTGTTTTTCAACTCTAGAACTTATATTGTGTTTTTACTATAATTTTTCTTTACTGATGCTATTTGGCAAGACATTGTTTTCATACTTTAGTTATTTAGATGTGGTTTTCTTTCTTAAATGTATTTGAAATAGCTGATTTAAAGTCTGTCTAAGGTCGGGCATGTTGGCTCGTGACTGTAATCTCAGCATTTCGGGAGGCTGAGGTGTAGTAGGATTGCTTGAGCCTGGGAGTTTGAGACCATTCTGGGCAACATGACAAGAACCCATCTCTGTAAATAGTTTAAAAATTAGCTCAGCATGATGGCATGCATCTGTGGTCCCAGCTACTTAGGGGGATGAGGTGGGAGGATCACTTGAGCCCAGGAGGTGAGGCTGAAGTGAGCTATGATCATGCCACTGCATTCCAGCCTGGGTGACAGAGCAAGACCCTATTACCAAAAAAAAAAAAAAGAAAAAAAAAGAAAATTCTTGTCTAATAAGTGTAACATCTGGGCTTTTTTTTAAAGAGACAGTTTATATATATTGATTCCCTTTTTCCTATGAATGGACCATACTCTCTGATTTCTTTGCATGTCTCATAGTTTTTGGTTGAAAAGTAAACATTTTAAGTAATACAATGTAAGAACTCTGGAAATCATATTCTTTCACCTGCTTAGTGTTTATTGTTTATTTAAATGACTTTTCTGAACTAATTCTGTGATATCTGTATTCTTTATTGTACATGAACACTGAAGTCTCTGCTCAGGTAGCCTGGTGATAAGCTAACAATTAGACAGATTTTCTTAAATAGAGAAAGGTAACTCTGTATGTGTTCAGCATGCCTTCAACACTCAGCCAGCAGTTGACAACTCTGCCTTAGTTTTCACTTTCTACTTGCACAGGACCTCAAAGTCAGTCTGAGATTAGAAATTATAGTCTTCTTAGATCTTTCCTAAACACATACAAAGCCCTATGCATGCATATAGGCTTTCAGATTCCCAGGAATATGTCAGATCTTTTGGAAGCTCTTATGGACATGTCGTTATCTAGATCTTCCTTTTAAGCTTTTCAGTTAGCCTATTGTTTGCCCCAAATTTATTCAACTCTTCAGGCAGTCATGATGTTAATCAGTTGCCTCTATTTGTTTTTGACAAATGCCCCCCAGGTAAAAGACTTTTCACATGGCCAAGCACCCAATCAGGTTAAACAAAGACAGACTTCCAAGTGGGATCTTCCATAGAATCACCAGATAGAGCAAATAATAATAATACTCTGGGAATGAGGCTTTGAGAGAGCTACAACCCTATTATTCTTCCTTCAGTGACTGCCAGCCCATTGTGGGCTGTTTGTTTTCAAGGCTACCACAGAGCTGGGTAGATGGGTGGGATATCGGAGTAGGGCAGCCTAAAGTGCCACAAAGCTCATTGTTCTTACTGAGATGCAGTCTTTTTTTTTTTTTTTTTTTTTTTTTTAAGAGCTCTTTGGATTCCTGTAAGCCTTTGGCTAATTTCTACCTTTCTAAAAAATTGACCCTGACAAGTTTTGCCCGTTTTTCCATTACTTTTGTGGAGGAAAAAGTCTTGGAAGCCTTTATCTTACCATTTTGACCAATGCCATTCAATATGTCCTTTTAAATTTAATTCCTCTTCACAATCCTATGAAGCAATATAGTAATTAGTTGAGTTTACAAATTATGAAGCTAAGACTTAGGAGATTAAGTAATCTGCATTGCGTACAGTTAGTAAATGGAAGGGCTGGGGTTCAAACTCTTGTTTATTGAACTTAACAGCCTGAATCAAACATGACACTCACTAGCAAAGGAAGGTGACAGCAAACAAACGTTTCAAACTTTTGCCTTCTTCCCCAGGGATCTGGCACTTCAGGCAGTATAGTAAGGTTTAAGGAGTCACTGGCATTCATTTAAATATAAAAAAGAGATTATATTACCACTTCTCTTCTTAAAGCCCAGAAATCCAAAGATTCTGCCTACAGAAATAACATGTTCTGAGACCCTGAAAAATTAGTGTCATATAAGAGACAGTATACTAGAAAATAATATCTTATGGCACTCAGAAAAATGCCAAAAAGCCCTAAACTACCATGTCCTTCCTAGGGGAGCTTCCTTCACAGCAGGAAGGGCCCCCTGCTGTGTGAGCTGAATTCCATGAGTAAGCCTTTTTAGCTTACAAGACTGTCAAATAAGTGTTTGTGCCATTCACTCTCTTCCAACTCCATCATCATATAAAAACAATAGCCGGGACTATACCAATTTGAGAAAGAATATCCTTTCTTGAGTGCTCAATCCCCAGAAGGATTGTTTTGTTACTTTTGTCACTACAGTCTGTGGACACATGGAGCTCCATTTTTCAAGTGAGCAATGAAAAAAGGACTAACAAGTGGTCCCAGATTCCCTCATATGAAAACAATAACACACTCTGTAACTTGGAGGTCTGGAGGTTTATGTTGGCACTAATTGGAATGCTAATGCGCAATGAGTCTGGTCTCTCCTCTCAAACACTAACAAACACGAGTCATTTCCTACTGATTGGTTTCAACCTAGCAACCATTTTCTTGAGCCCAAAAGAAAATTTTATTTTAGATTATTTAGATTATGTTGATTACTCACTTATGAGCCATACGTAAGTTTGGTCAATGAAGAACAGATTGCTACAACTTGTTTTTTGAAGAAACTCCTCCACCCACTTACCACCACCACCACCCAGGATTCATACTCAAACAAGAATGACATCATGTGAAAAGGAATCTAGAGCTTCCCTAAATACTTCATAAGCTTTGGGGTATCAGAGACCCTTTTGAGCATATGATGAGAGCTACGGGCTCTTGTGAAATGGTCCTACTGATAAAACTGTATTTTTATCTTGGGGCTTCTGATCTCTCTAAAAGCTCATACATTACTGAGGACCTTTCTATGGTGGGTCTTTGATCTAGTGCAACTAAAGTCTTGGCCATCTCACACAGTACATCTCGCTGAGTGACTGGAACTCTCCACCTACCAATTTCCAATTCTGCTTTGGCTCCAGAATTTGGCATGTAAAGATGAACCTGGAATATCATTTCTGGAAGACCGTCATCAATCATGGAAGCAGATTCCTTTGGAGAGTGTAAAGTATAATGGACCAAACTGTGGCTCCAGCAATGTCATGGAATCACATTGATTCTTAGATATATGTGTGATTGCTGTTCTCAAAGAGTTTTTAAAAAATAGATATATAAAATATTAATACAGGAATTAGGAAACAGGAAAAAAGAAAAGCAACTTGCAGGTCATTTTAAATGTGAGTAAAATAAACTTATGACAGCAATATTTTTAGTTTTTACTTTTTTACACTGCCAAATATAGAAATACAAGGATTGCTTACAAGTATAGTTATCTTCTTTAAATGTCTTCAGTTCAATAGGCACTGTTAATATCAGTTGAGGAGCAGACCATGTGATCATGGTCTTTAAGGTCCTTTAAGGGCTTACAGTCTCATAAGAAGCCAACTGGTAACCTTATATAGTACTAGGTTTGGTCTCGGTAATAGTAATACAAATTAGGGCTCTGGCAGCACAGACAAAGGTGCACGGTTCATCTGGGCAGAGCATGAGTGAGGAAGGTGGTAGGGGAGGAGTCAGGGGAAGCCCTTGGGAAGATATGAAGGCTCTGACTATAGAAGGAAGAATAGCATTCAAACATTCTAAGGATGAAGAACAGGATTTCCAAAGGCACAAAGCAATAAGGTATGTAAGGGTCACTGCGAGTTATGCAGTTTGACTGGGGTTTGATACGTAACTAGGGAGACAGGGTTAGAATGGGACTGAAGAGGTTATCAGGGTGGCTGGACCACAGATGATCTTATTTGCCTATCTGGGAAATATGCCTTTTCCAAGAAGCTGTGGGAAACTGTGTGTACTGGGTAGTGATTTGAGCAGGCTGTGTTTTGGATGGTAAACACATCCAAACACCCCTGGCTGCAGCAAGGGGGACATATTTAAGGCAGAAGTAGAAGCAGAAGGGTGAGAAGTGCTAAAGGCCTGCACTGGGGAAATGGTTTTTAGGGCAGAGAGAAAAAGACTACCTCAGGGAAATTTTCTGAGAAAGAATTGCTAGGACTTTGTGGTTGGCCAGATGTTGCAATGAGGGAGATGGTGGAGAAAGCATGGACAAATGTGGAACCTGAACTAAGAGATACTACATGGGATAAGGAACACTTGGTATAGTATGGAGAAGATGCTTCATTGAGTTTGAGGTGCAGATAGGGACACCTTGTAAATATCAGAATGAATCTAAGGATAACGGTTAAAATTGTGTGAGTGAAAGATCTCTCAATGGAAATATGTGGGAAATTCGAGTTCTTGATATGTTGGAGTCATATACTTTTTTTTTTTTTTTTACAACTAATAAAATTTAAACATTTAATTCACACTTAGCAAATGCTATAAATTTTTTGTAATATAATAGATACGAGACTGTTTTAAAGGATCATCTTATTCCAACCTTTAATTAAACAAAAAGCAAAATCTAAATAAGTAAAAATGTCATCTCAACATAGTGGCATAGGGTTCAAAACATTCTAGTTGGAAATGGAACCATACTTCCCATTCTAGAAAAAACTATTTTATTGGAGTCATATACTTCTCAAAGAATATGAAGTAAAAGATTGACTTGCACCCCAGGGAAGTACACATGGGCATGAACATATTTGATTTTACTTATAACTTTAGTGTGTCATAGAGCTGGATTCACATCTTCCATGAAAAGCAAGAGTAGCATCCTATGACTGGAGGTAGGGTGTGCTGGACTCAAGTTTCTGGCTCATGTATCAATCAAGTTAGAAGGACTTGGGAAGGCCATCTGATCTTGGGATACGGAAAATAAATGAGTAAGGTTTAGTGATCACGAGTACTCCCTTGGTTATGAGGCTCTAGAGAATAGAGAATCACTGATCTCAAAAGCTGCCTCTCCTTTCTTCTCCCTCATAAGTCTAATTTTTCTGCCTCCCTTCTCACACCCCTGCCTCTCTGACAGAGGCACAATGACAAACTCATTTTCCAAATGTGAGTAGTGATCAGATGCTATTTGAGTTCTTGTCCAACATATGGTTGTATAGAATAGTTTTTCAGAGGAATTTTTATACTCAATATTTCTGCTACTTCTATAACCTGCCCATAAATTTTAGATCTTGCTGGGGAGTGGGGAGGGGCTGAGTAAGGGAAGAAATGATAGATATGCCTAAGATCACAAAGGAATTCAAGGAGATCATTCTGGTCACTGGCTGGTTCATTTTCTAGCTACAAGACCATAGTACTTTAATGCAAAGATCCATGAAAACATGTCAAAACAGAACTAAAAATGAATTAAGTATAATTTTCTATTATTCTTATTGAAATTTTGTTAAGTAATAAACAGCCTCATTATTAGTATGACGATTTGTGGCTTCATGATAAAAGAGGAAGAGAGAGATCAAGAAATAGATGTTTCTTGGAATTTATCATTAACAAAGCTTGACCTTTACTTATTTTGTTATTTTTGTTGGCTTCTCCATCTCTTTAGAAAGGTACAGGTGTTTTTGATATATATTAATGTCCCTAAAAGATCCACAGGGACAAAGAAGAAACTAAATTTATTGAACACCTACTGTAGACCAAGAATAGTGCTACATAATGTTCTTTAATAGTCAAAGGAAATTTAGAAGTATTATCATCCACATTTTAAAGATGATAAAAGATAAGTGAGTTTGGGGGGATAAAAAAGAGAGAGGAATGTATAATTGTCATTGTGACCAAAACAGCCACAATAACACAATGACAACTAGTCATTATATATTGAACACTTGTCTTATGCAAGCTCGGCATTAAGTGCTCAACAATCATTGGCACACTTAACTCTCATTACCCCCATCTTATGACACAAATTTTTACTACTCACTGTAGAAATGAGAAAAACAATTCTCAAAGGACTTGTCCACAGTCACATGGCTTTCTGTTGCTAGACCTGAGATTCAGAGAATAAAGGGTCACTGATGCACATGTGTACATTTGTGTGGTGTGGGGTGGCCATAGTCCCCATGTGTTCTCAAACTCACCTCTAAATTGAAAGGTGAACAGCATCGTAAATCATGAAAACCATCCAGGATGTCTCTTCTAACTATTGCTGCCTGTCCTTTTAGCACAAATTTTCATTTTATTGGCATTCCATAGACTCAAATGTACTCTTGAATTGGATGCTGTTATTTTCAGTCAGTAGAGATAGTATGGGTGAAGCTATCAAAGCATTCTCATTCCAAAGGCTCCCAGACACATAGCCAACACATGGGAGATGAACCACCAGAAATGGGAGGCATGTGAGAATTTGGAGAGAAAACCTATACTCTCAGAATCAAAAGGACTGCTGTCTTAAACTGGGCAAAGCAGACTATGTTTCTTTCCTTCTATCAAACTTTCAGTGGCTCCCTATTGCCCAAGGGAACAAAGGTCAGTGTTTTGTTAATGTGTTAACAAAACACATTAGTCCTTTGGTATTTGACCCACTGTCTATTTGAGCCTCACCACCTTCTCTTCCCTATCTCCCTCTTCCCATGTATAGGTCATCTTTTTATACAAAGTGGCTGGGAAGTCTCTGAACATGACCTCAACTTTGAAGGCCTTTGCACATACTGTTCCCTCTGCCTGGAATGCACACTTGCATAGCTCACCTGGAGACAGCTGGCTCCCTTCTCCTTTGTGCTACCATAGCATTTTGTTGTGCTATTTCTAGAGCACATTTTCTTCTGCCTGATAGTTCTCTGTGTGTCTTTTATTCTTACCTAAAGCTGTAAGTCTGGCACATTGCCTGGCATACAGTAGAAGTTTAGCAGATTTTGAGTGAATAAATGCATGGAAAACCATATTGAGTTAAGTAGGGACTTGTGACAGGCTGTCCATAGACTACAGTGTAAAGTAGAACAATTCTGAGATCAGCTTCTATAATCTCCATCTTAATTGCACAAGAGGGACTGAAAATAGTTAGCATTTGTGTATTCATCCTACATACATTTATAAAGTGCCTTCTCTGTTGGGTGTTGTTCAAGGAGTCTTACAGCAGTGAATAACATAGATTTAGCTTAAGTTCTCATTTAGCTTATATTTTGATTGGAGAAAAAGTCAGACAAATCAACAAAACAAGACTCTCTCCAGTTAAAATAAGTTCTATGAAGAAACTGAAGCAGAGTAGAGCGCAATAAAACATGATGCTATGAACTGAATTGTGTACTCCCCAAATTCACATGTTGAAGCCCTAACCCACAGTGTGATGGCATTTGGACATGGGGCCTTTGGGAGGTAATGAGATTTACATGAGGTCATGAGGGTGGGGCCCTTACCATGGGACTAGTGACCTTATAAGAAAAGACAGAGCTTGCTTTCTCTCTCCATCATTTGAAGATACTGTCATGGCCATTTGCAAAGAAGGAAAAGAGAGGGTTCTCACCAGAACCTGACTATGCTAGCATCCTGATCTCAGGCTTTCAGCCTCCTGATCTGTGAGAAAACACATTTCTGTTGTTTAAGCTATCCAGTCTGTGACATTTTGTTGTGGTAGCCTGAAATGACAAAAACACGTGGGCCTGCTATTTTAGATTGGATGGTGTGGAAGGGACTATCTGAAAGGCTGATATTTGAGCTAAGACCCAAATGTTGAGAAAAAGGCAGTCAAGTGAAGATCTGGGATGAAGGAATAAGTTTTTGAGTAAGAGGGGTGTGTAAGGAAGGCTTGCCGTTTGTAAAATTATGGCACAATCAAAACTGGGCATCAATTTCTCTCTCCTCCCTTTCTCTCCCACCAGTGTCCACCAGTAATGCTTCATGCCCAGGAACCTAGTGTTTTTAACCAGTACCTCTGTCCCTTTGGGACCATCTACATGGTCCTATCCTTCTCCCAAAGCCATCTGGGCTTGGGATTTTCTTATGTTTCTTTCTTCATCAAAACTTGCTTTTCCTGTGTCCCATTTCCTCCACAACTGATACCTGCTAATATATCTAAGGGATGTGAGTTATTCTCCCCAGATAACGTCGGCATTGCACAGGGACATACCAGAGGCAACTTGATTCCAGATGAATGGCAGCAATGATGGGAATTCAAGAATCATGGTGGCCGCTGAGCGGGTATTTTGAAGCAAACAAGTCTCTCTTACGGCACTCAAAGAATCCAGCATAGGTGGTTATATTTCCCCTGTCTGGGATGGCTTCTCCAGCGTAGAGAAGTTACTGACTGCCTGGAATATACTTCAAATTGACACACTTGAGAAGAATAAAAGATCTCTATTTCAATTCTAAAACACTACTGAAAATGGAGCTAGGTTGTAATTTAGGGCAAATATTGACAATATCTCCAAAAGATTTTATCCCAGTACACTTATATAAGCCCTAGGTTGAATAATTCCTTGTTAAAGGATTTTAGATTAGAATCTGAGTTTTAAATGCTGAACCACAAAGGAGCTGTTGAAACCTCCATAAGCAGCTAAAATCTAGTTCTCACTTCACAAGAAATTTGGCCAAGGAAGATATTAAATAGAGTGGTGTCACTAGTCAGAGTTGATGAAATGCGAGCACAGAGATGGTACCTATCAAGAGGGAAATTAGAATAAATGAATATTAAAATATTTAAATCTATAATAATGTGTTCAAAACACAATTCTGAAGAACGTTATCACTGGAAGTGAGAAACCAGTGCTAAGTCACTTACATTCTTTTCTAAGCAAGCTCCTTCCCTCCATTTCAACTCATTAGGATAATGTTAGCTTCAAGTGTAATGGTGTAATTTTAACTGTACTGTACACAAATTACTCTGGTTCTTGCGCTGACAAGGTTTAGCAATAATCCCCCTTGGTAGAGCTTTAGCAATTGCTACAATGCTAGAAAAACAAAAAAGAACAGGGCATTTAGAAATAAGAAATATATAGTTAGGAAAACCAGTAGGTTATTATTTACCAAGGGCAGAGAAGAACGCTCTGCTTCTAAGTTCACTGGGTTTAGTGACTGCCTTCCTTAAAGCTTAAAAAAGTAAAGGAGATTTTGCCATTTCTGAAATGCCTTGGACACTACAATACCTCACAGAGTACAATGTCATGAGAAACAGCATCATCCTATAGATCTTTGATTTTTGCTAGTTAATCATCTAAAGGATAGACTTCTGATACTAACCTATATATACACACACCTATAAACACATGCTTGTCTGAGTGCTAAAGCTCAAATTTCTGCCACATAGTATAAAGCAAATATATATTTTTAATGTTCAATGGCTACTATCCAGTACTCTTCGTTAGAAAAATGGAGAAGGTAGTAACTTCCTCACAGATGTCTATGAGGATTAAATTAAGTAATGAATGTCAAGCACTTAATACAGTGCTTGCCATGCAGTGAGGACTTAATATTATAGAAGACAGCAGCCATTATTATTGCTATTATTTGCTGGAAGGTGAATACAATGATTCTGTTATTTCTGTTATTTGAATGAGAATCCAGAACTCTAAAGCACATCCATGTACATTACTACATTTGAACCTTAAAACCTTAAAACTTGTGATGGGTCGACAAGAACACTCATTCTTCCAGATGGGAAAGGTGATACTCCACAAGAATAAGCTACTTGCTCAAGGTGTTGTAGCTAGAATTATAGCCTGGATTGTCTAAATCCTAGTGACCCACATAGCCTCTCTTTATTGCTCCTCTCAGTAACCTGGACTTGCAACTATCCATTCATTTATTCAATATGTATTTATTAAGAACTTACCTTATATCAGATACTGCTTCTTACACAGAGACCTCAGCAGAGAACAAGACAGATGACATTCTTGTGGTCATGAGCTTATTTTCCTGTGGGAGTTTTGGACTAGATGGTTGAGACAGTATAATTAATGTGATAAGAGATCTAGTGTTATGGGCTGAATTGTGGCCCCCTCCCACCCCATTCATATATTGGGGCCCTAATCCCCAGTAATGTAGAATGTGACTGTATTTGGAGATACATTGGGGTAGGCTTTAATCCAATCTGACTGATGTCCTTATAAGAGGAAATTTGGACACAGGACACCAGGGGCAAGAGTGCAGAAAAAAGAGCATGTGAAGACAAAGCGAGAAGGCAGCCATCTGCACTCCAGGAAAGAGAAACTTCGGAAGAAACCTTCATCTTAGACTTCCAGCCTCCAGCACAGTGAGAAAACACATTTCTGTTATTTAAGCTGCCTGGTCTGGTATTTCGTTATGCTCATCCTAGCAGACAAATCCATCTCGTAAAAGAAGTTAATAAATAGTGTGGAAAACAGGTGAGGAAGTAAGCACTAAGGATGATCAGGAGTGTTGTGGGGGCACGTTGCAATATTCAACAGGGGGGTTGGCATAGGTTTCAATGGCAAGAGAAAATTTGAGCAAAGACTTGAAGACAGTAAAGGAATTTGCTATGAAGACCCTTGGAGAAGGGCTTCCCAGTAGAGGGGACAGTTAGTACAAAGGTCCTGAGGTGGGAGTGTGCAGACATGGTAAGGAACCACTGTGGAGAAGAGTGTGGCTGGAGTAGAACGAGCAGGGGTGTGTAGGGGAAGTCAGAGAGGCAAAGCAAAGGGAGGGCCAGGTCAGGAAAGCCTTGCAGGCCACTGAAAGAGCTTTGATTTCTTCTCTGCATGAAATGAAGAACTGTTGCTGGGTTCTGAACGAAGTGACGTGACCCGACATATTTTAAAAGAATCACTTTGGCTTCTGTGTTAAGAATAGACATAGGCTGTTACAGTAATTCAGGCAAGAGATGACAGCAAGTTCAAACTAGAGTACTAGGCACGGAAGTGGTGATAAATGGTTAGATTCTGGATCTGCTTGAAGGTGAAGCCAACAGGATTTCTTGATGGATTGGACAATGGGAGATGAGAGAAAGAGTAACGTCAAGGATGACTCCCAGGTTTTTGGCCTGAGCAAAGGAGAGGACATCATTGCAACCATCTAAGATGGAGAAAGCCACATGTAGAAGTGATTTGAAGAGGACGATCAACAATTTAATTTTAGATGTATTGAGTTTAGAATATCAGACATTCAAATGGAGATGTCAGGTAAGCAGCCTCATGTTGGTGTCTGATATTGGGAAGAGAGCACTGTGCACTGTACCAGGGATATAAGAGACTAAGCCTGATTGGAGACAGGATGAAAACAAAGACTGAGCCCTGGGGAACCCATCAGAAAGAAATCAGGGAGAAGTAGGAGAATCAGCAAAAGAGACTGAGAAGGAACACTGGTGTCTCCTGTTTCCGAGAAGCTGAGTGAAGAGATTGTTTTTAGGATGAAAGGTTCGATCAACTGTGTCAGATACTGCCAATAAGTCAAGGAAGATGGGTACTAAGAATTGACCTTTAGGATTTAGCATGGAAGTCACTGGTGACCCAGAAAAAGAAATGTCTGTGGGCTTGTAAGGGAGATAGCTTGACTGGGGTTGGTTTGTGAGAGGGAAAAGAAAGGAATTAAAGACAGTGAAGACAAGTAACTCTTCAGCCTTGTGTGGTGGCTCACACCTGTAATCCCAGCACTTTGGGAGGCTGAGATGGGCGGATCACGAGGTCAGGAGATAGAGACCATCCTGGTTAACACGGTGAAACCCCATCTCTACTAAAAGTACAAAAACAACAACAACAAAAAATTAGCCGGGCATGATGGCAGGCGCCTGTAGTCCCAGCTACTCGGGAGGCTGAAGCAGGAGAATGGCGTGAGCCCAGGAGGCAGAGATTGCAGTGAGCCAAGATCGTGCCACTGCCCTCCAGCCTGGGTGACAGAGCAAGACTCTGTCTCAAAAAAAAAAAAAAAGAAATAATTCTCCAAGGACCCTTGATGCGAAGAGGAGCAAGAAAATGAGACAGTATTGGTGGGAAAGTTAAGTGAAGATTCAACATTTTCTGGAAAAACGTCTTTCCTTATAGGAAAATGGGAGAAATAACAGAATGTTTGTATTTCCATCAGAATAATCCAGTAGAGAGGGGAAATTGATACAGAGGAAGAGGAGAGAATAGCTGGGGTTATCTGAGGAGGGAGTGGGGATGGCATCTCATGGTCCTGATAGGCTTTCAGTAGAAAGGAGGGCAGTTAGTCCATGGACCTGTGTAGCTGGGTTGAGGTAGGGCTGGGGGCTTCTGCTTGTTTCTATTTTTCTCAGTGAAGGATGAAGAAGCAGGGTCAACAGCTGAGAGTGAAGCTGGAGAAGGGATGTTGAGGGTTGGAACTAGAGACGGTATGATAGAGTAATATATTTGTTTGCATAGCAAAATACCACAAACTGGGTGGCTTAACTGAAATTTATTGTCTCACAGTTTTGGAATCTAGAAGTCTGATATCAAGAGGTTAGCAGTACTGGTTCCTTCTGGGAGCTGTGAGGAAGAATCTTTTCCAGACCTCTCCCCCAGTTGCTAGTGGCTTGCTGGCAACCTTTGGTGCTCCTTGGCTTGTAGAAGCATCACCTCTGTCTGTCTTCACCTTCACATGGTGTTCTTGGTGTGTGTGTCTTTGTATCTGAATTTCCCCTTTTTATAAGGACACCAGCTATCATAGATTAAGGCTCACCCTACTGACCTTAATTTAATTAATTACAACTGTGAGGACCCTATTCCCAAATAAGGTCATACTCTGAGATATTGGGGTTAAGGACTTCAACATATGGATTTTGGTGGGAGACAGAGTTCAAACCTATCACAAGTGGCTACAGAGAGCAGAATAGTCTAGAAGTTTAGTGTGTTTGCCTGGAAGCACCAAGAGCCATGTGACATTTGTGGTCATAATTCCAAAGTCAGTCCATTCAGCACGGGAGACCATTTTCTCCACCAACATTCAGTTGAATGGTGCGGGTATAAAGGAGAAAGAAAATTGGATTTAACCAAGGTTGTGGTTTTACGTGATAACTGCAGTAAGGGATTCAAGGATATATATCATTAAGTGATTATTATAATTTACCAAAGAATTGAAGTGAGGTAGGGAGGAAAGATGGGATTTAAGTTGTTAAGGGACAGAGAAAAGCTTAATTTAGGATCAATGGATTGGAGCTCCTGGTGAGGGTGAAGATGATTGAAGTTGGGGCACTTGGGGAAGTTAGAATATCAGGAGATAAGCAGAAAGGGAGGTGCACAGAACTGAAATAAAATGGTATTTGATTTTTGCTGATTATGAGGTCCAAGGTATGGCAAGGGAGTGAGTGGCTGAGCTGGGGAAGTGGACAAGGTCGTTGGAGGAGCAGAGGTGACATTATTGAGAAGCCAGTGTCTTGAAGGAACATCTATGTACCCATTGAAATTATAAAGTTTTCATTAATTCGTTCGTTCATTCATTCATTCAGTTATACACCTGTCAGCCATGAAGTAGAATAGAACCCTGTTAAGAACAAGGATCATGAAATCCAACAGGAGAGCCACTGCTAAGCCCAGCTGTCCCTAGCTGAGCTTAGAAGATGGTCTTAGGCTGGCCTATTGCTGGGCAATTATGGGAGTAGAAAAAGAAAGACAACTTCTGTGAAGCTAACTTTGAAACTCCTTTGAAATCCAAATAAACAATTAACCCAGAGGAAAATAGAAACTTCATATTCTAAATATCCTTCATTGCTTGTTTTAGAAATTATTGTTATTTGGCCTCGTCAGTAGCTTACACCCATTGTGTTGATATGTGTGTTTCTTGGGGATTCTACACACTCCAAAATCTGAAGAGTACGCAAAAATAGTGCTTCTGCTTAAACCCTTCACAGTTTATAGCCACATTTACATAACATTAAATAAGTCAACAAAGGCATCATTAGCTCCCATTAAAATATAAGCAAAGAAATTTAAACGAACAAGACAGGCTAATTGGTAAGTAATGTTGTGTATCAAAAATTATGACAGTAAGATACCCCAGTTAATGAGAAGCCCTACAATCATGTTTACTACATATTTAAAAATTAAATGAAGGTGAATAAAAGTTAACAGAAAAGATTTTCCCCTTCATGGATGCTATTATATCTGTTTTTCAAAGTTAAAACTGCTAAGGGTAATTTTAGCCATTTACCTTGACAAAAGAGCTCTTTACAATTTATATAATTTTACCATTTTGGTTCTCCTTGGGTCATAAACAGGGAAGCCATGGACAGAGTAGTGGGAAAGGGCAGCAGTCTTGATTTATACCCAGGAGGAGGTCTTAGTTTTCTCTCGGGCCTTGGTCATTAGAGGAACTCTTTCCTCCCTTAAACTACAGAGGCTATGGGCCCAATCCTGAGCAAAGTGTGCCCTTCAAGTCAGCTGTAGGAAACGATGTGTTCAACCACTTCATGTGTTCAACCACTCCACTTCATGTCTGAATGACAGTGGCTCCTAGTGCTGTCTGCTTGAAGGATCACCTGGGGTGAAACTCTAAAAATGCTGATGTGTAGGCCCCACTACAGAACAATTAAATCAGAATCTCAGAGGGGGTCCATTCATCTGTATTTTAGAAAAGCTTCCCCATTGATTCTAAAGTACAGCCAAGGTTGAAAACCACTGCCCTAGTGCTCTTTCTACCACTTACTGAGTGACCACTATATACTAGGCTCTCTGCTAGGAACATATGCAGGCTAGTTTATACTTCATTTGATATGATTGTAGTTTCAGACAGCTGAGGCATTAGTGGCAAATATTTGGGAGGAGAGGAAAAAAAAAAAAAGGAGGTCTTCCTGGCATCCCTTAGGGGATTCAGAGTATCTGCAAGTCAAGCCAAGATCTAACCGTGTGATGTTGGCATGTTGTGAGCAGTGAATGTGGGATAGAAGCTGTCTTGGTGTCCCAGGCAACACAGCGTCCAATGTACTCTGTGTGTGTGTGCACATGTGTGTGCATGTGTGTTGAGAGAAGATGTGGTTTTAACACTTTGTTTAGCTCAAGACACTAACTTTCTTTGAAAGTAGAGGACTTCCTTTATATATTTCTCCTGGTCAGCACAACTCTGCAATAATAGCTAAGACAGCTGACCCTTCCCGATAAAACACTGAGAAAGGCCCAAGAGAAACCACTCTATAGGTTGTGTTAATTGCCTACTCCTTAACCCCAAATCCAGCTGCCTAAGTCCTTAGAGCCTCCATTTTTGGGTTTGTCTATGAGGAAAATTTTTAGAAAGCCAATGTTATGGGAATCAAGGCCTTTAGATGCTAATGCCAAGAGGAAATTGCTCTTGCTTCTGAACTCTGAAAAGAAGTTAATTTAATAAACCATAAAGAGGTTTATTTTTTTTAACTTGTATTTTAGGTTCAGGGGTACATGTGCAGGTTTGTTACATAGGTAAACTCATGTCACAGGGGTTTGTTGTACAGATTATTTCATTGCCTAGTTACTAAACCTAGTACCCAGTAGTTATTTTTTCTGTTCGTCTTCTTACCACCCTCCACCCTCAGGTAGGCCCCAGTGTCTATCGTTTCCCTCTATGTGTCTCATTGTTTAGCTCACACTTATAAGTGAGAACATGCAGTATTTAGTTTTCTGTTCCTGCATTAGTTTGCTTAGGATAATGGCCTCCAGCTCCATCCATGTTTCTGCAAAGGACATGATCTTGTTATTTTTATGGCTGTTTAGTGTTCCATGGTGTATATGTGCCAACTTTTCTTTATCCAATCTACCATTGATGGGCATTTAGGTTGATTCCATGTCTTTGCTATTGTAAATAGTGTTGCAATGAACACTCACATACGTCTTTAAGATAGAATGATTTATATTCCTTTAGGTATATTCCCAGTAATGGGATTGCTGGTTTGAATGTTAGTTCTGTTTTCAGCTCTTTGAGGAATCACCGCCTTGCTCTCCACAATGGTTGAACTAATTTACACCCCCATCAACAGTGCATAAGTGCTCCCTTTTCTCCATCACCTCTCCCCATCTGTTACTTTTTGACTTTTTATTAATAGCCATTCTGGCTGATATGAGATGGTCTCATTGTAGTTTTGATTTGCATTTCTCTAATGATCAAGTGATAGAGATTTTTTTCGTTAAGATTGTTGGCTGCATCTATATCTTCTTTTGAAAAGTGTCTGTTCAAGTCCTATGTCCACTTTTTAATAGCTTTTTTTTTTGTTTTTTGTAAATTTAAGTTCCTTGTAGTTCTGGATATTAGACTGTTGGCAGATGCATAGTTTGCAAATGTTTTCTCCCATTCTGTAGGTTGTCTGTTTACTCTGACAGTTTCTTTTGCTATGCAGAAGCTCTTTAATTAGATCCCACTTGTCAATTTTTGTTTTCGTTGGAGTGCTCTTGGTGTCCTTGTCATAAAATCTTCACCCTTTCCTATGGCCAGGATGATATTGCCTAGGATGTCTCCCTGGGTTTTTATAGATTTGGGTTTTACATTAATGTCTTTAATCCATCTTGAGTTGATTTTTTTAGACGGTATAGGGAAGGAGTCCTGCTTCAATATTCTGCATATGGCTAGCCAGTTATCCTGGCACCATTTATTGAACAGGGAGTCCTTTCTCCATTGCTTGCATTCATCAGCTTTGTCAAAGATTAGATGTTTGTAGGTGTGCTGCCTTATTTCTGGGCTCTCTATTCTGTTCCATTAATCTATGTGCCTGTTTTTGTACCGGTACCATCCTGTGTGGGTTACTATAGCCCTGTAGAACCATTAACAATGCATCCAACTGGAAGTAAAAAGAAACATTCTGTATTACAGTGCTAGGGTTATCTGCTTTTCCCCTCCATGTGGAAAATGACTCATGGGCTATAGCGACTGTAGAGCCTTATGTATGAAAACCCACAAATGACAAGTTTTTATTCTGTGGCCTCTGTTTTAGAGTCCCCTACCTAAAAATTTGTCTGAATTTGACTTTTTCCAAAATGATTTCCTATCCTTGTAATGGTCTTCACCCTAGATCTAATACGTCTCTCTCACTTCCTTTAAACTGCTCTAGAAACCCCAAATCCTTATAGACTTGATTTATTCATTGGGTCATTCAGAGGATATTGATGGAAAAGCACTCTATGCTACATACTGGACCAGGTGCTGGGAATGTAGTAGCGAACAGAACAGTCATGGTCCTTGCTCTTAAGAAACTTGTATTCTACCAGGAAAGAAGATATTATACAGGCAAGTTAACAATTATTTTCTTCCAATTTTGATAACGCTTATGTGGAAGTCATCCAAGAAATGTTGCAAGTATATAACAGAAGAACTTGAGCCAGTCTTTGGGGTCTGGTGGAGCTGAGGTAAAGAGCTCCCTGAAGAAGCATTAACTCAGATAGGAAAGACCGCAAGCATGCATCTAACATAGCTGAGTGAAGAGGAAAAGTGAGAGTACTTACAGCAGAGCCAACAGCCAGTACAAAGGCCCTGAGGCAGAAAAGAAGAAAGCAATTTCCATGAATTGAAAACCAGGAGGAAGGGTATGACTGGAGTGAAATAAGCCACACTATGAAAGACAGATGAGAGGTAGAAAGGGCCACATGCCAGACTGATGGCCATAGTAAGAAGCATGTATTGTAATTACACTGGGAACTTTTTGAAGGTATTCTTGTAAGCAAGTGGTTGACATAATCAGATATGCATTAAAAAATTCACTTTGGCTGAACATAGAAGTAAAACTGGAAAGAACTAGTGGCATTATCTGGGAGGACTATTTTGGAGATGATTGAAGTTACCTATTGGTGTGGATAAAGACCTGGGCTGGAGTGGGGGGCCGTGGAGCTGAGAGGATGTGTCTGAGATTAATATAGGCTCATTCCCCGCTGCAGGTTCTTGTTTACAATGCCCAATCGACAATGAGATTCCCAATCACCTACTCAGAAAGTAGATTCAGGCCTTACCAATAAATAAATACAAATTGGCATGCCTGGGAATTGTATATATGGCCTGAAAGACTAACAAAAAAAGATTCTTTTACATTAGCCAGCTGTACTTCAGAATAATACACAGACCTCTGTGAATCATTTCATGGTTTATTAAACAAAATTCTGTTTGCAATTGGCAAGTTAGGAAAATAAATGTCCATGTTTGTTTTCACTTTCTATTTCCTTGGTTTGTTTAGAGACACACAGCCCCAATCTCAGGGCTGTCCTTGGAGACCCATTAAGCAGACCTGCATCCCCACTTTGGAATGTCCCAGGGAAATCAGTGGCAGATTTCCATTCACTCCTACGAGAACAAAAGGGAATTCTTGATGTTGTTCCCATCAGCAGAGAGGGTGTATGGGCTGCCTGCCAGGGCTAGCAGGTTACCAGCCTCTTCTGTGTTACTGTTCTAGATTCTAACCCTTGGACCATCTGCCCTTCTGAAACTGGGAGCATGCTGTGCATAATCTACCTGCGGAAGAGCTTTCCCTTTTCTAAGAAATGATACTCTACCACTATTAACTAAGCATGTCATTTGGGGTGTATGTGGATGTGTGTGTATTTTGGGGGAAGGTTTATTTGGCTTAATTTGACTTGAGTGCCTGGTTTAGGGGTGGGGCAAGGAACTTGAACATGCCTCAGAATCCCTTGGAGGACTTGTTAAAATACAGAGTGCTGGGCCTCATCTCCAGAGTTTCTAAGTCAGATCTGGGGTTGGGCCTGAGAATTTGCACTTCTAACAAGTTCCCAGATGATGCTGAAGCTGTTGGTCTGGGGACCAAATTTTCAGAACCACTGGTCTATGTGATGCAGCCCACAGGTCTGTTGTAGTCAGTGAACAAACTATTATCAAGTGCCTCTTGTGTGCCTGGCCCTGTTCCTGCATCTAGGTCCTTGAATATCCAGTTTCTTCAGCTTGGAGTTCTCCTCAAGCCTTCCCTGCCCCGCAAGGCTTAGTTTATCTGGTCCCTGAGACATCACCCATGCTTTCTCTACCCCATGTTTATCTATTACCTTGCGTGGCAAATGCCCTCCCTTGAGAATAGGGTCTTCCTCATTCTTCTTGGTGCAAGAGTTGGCACATAGTAAGGGTTAAGTTAAATAAAATCAGTGCTTGGTAAATAAATGAATGACGGGTTCAGGATAGATCTCTGACCTGGGACACCTTGGCAGCATCTAGGATATTCACCTGGAACTGAATCATATTTCTATGGACATCATCATTTATTAGGGCTTCTAATATGTGATCTATAGTAGGTAGGCATTATCTCTTGTGGGCTAAGATTTTTACATCCAATTATACCAAAGAAAATAGTCAAATATAAAATTACAATATAAGGATAACCTTTTCTGTTGATGGACATATCTAAAGTCACTAAGCATTGTAGGCTTCTGGAAGAAAAGGTCATCATTGCTCTGCACATATCAGGTGAATCTCTGATCTGATATATTCATGGATTTATTGAATTCAGTTATTCATTCAAATTCTTATTTAAAATGCCAGTGTGTTAGGCTAGGCACAGGAGAATCTTAAAGTTGCCAGGAGACTTACAGTTTCTTTACTGTAACCATTTTCCAGATACTAGAATCCTCTCAAAACTTTTCCAGCCCAGATGGCCAACAACTACTTAAACACTTCTAGTAAAGAAGACTTGCTAACTCCAATGGTAGCCAATCTTTGAATCACTGCTGATAACCTTTCTTATATACAGATCTCTCTCCTTGAAGTTTCTTCTATAGAACCTATTTTGCCCTCCTTCAGTAATAGAGCATGTTTAATTTCTCTTCCCCAGGGCAGCCTCATTAGATAAGGGAGGTGGGTATGACACAGTGGGGCTGAGCACGGACACAGAAGCTGGATGCCCCAGCTTCAAATCCTATTTCCCAAATATGTCAGTTACTTAACCTTCTATGATCCAGTTTCTCATCTCTAAAATGGGGACAATATGCCTTAAATAATTGTTGTGAGGATTAACAAATTTATCGCACGCAATGAAATTAGAACAGGGTCTGGCATATAATGACCAGTAATTAATATTGTTGTTACTTTTATTACTCTTCTTTGCAAAAAGGTATCTTCTCTTTTCAATGTCCAACTAAGCATCCTTGTGTCAGCCAATCATGACATCACCCAGCACTGGCTGTTCTCATCTCCTTGAACTTTTCCAGAGCACACCTCCAGTGTATTAGATCCTTGTTATCATGGTGTTCAGAACACTAGGGGCTGTTTGTCCCGCACAGGATAGAAACGGATTATCATCCCTTTTGTTTTCAATTCAGTTTGGTAGTAAGAGGAGTAATAATAAAAATATATTAAGTGCCTATTCTATGTAGATATTATGCTAGACTCTCTAAATACATCATTTCTCATTCTTTAAACAGTTGAGTGAGACAGGTAAAGGTGCTTACACAGGAGATCACTAAGGGATAGAGGATCCAGGATTCAAACAGATCTGCAGGCATCAGAGGGGACCTGCTTGTCATCCTCCATGCTGTTGCATTATACCCAGTGAATGTCCAAGAAATGACAGGGTCCCTGATCTAGCAGTCAGGGCAAAGATGTAAAATAAGTCACAAGTCTTGCAGCACTGTGTGGGAAGAGTGGTCAGATTACAGCCTTATTTATTCACCATTGCAATAGCTATTCCCTCTGTGATCTTTTGCCCTGTTTCTTGAGTTAGGCAAAGAAAATCCTCTTGGGCAGAATATAATAAAGCCCTGAAACCATTTGGAGGACCAAGCCTGTTGCATTGCAAACACCAAGATGAGATAGTTGGTATCAAAAGAATGCAGTACATTGGGTGCTACTTCCTCCTACCATCCAGTTATTAATGGGTCATGCAATAACTATTTTTCCCATTACCAAATAGTTTGTAACAGTAACAGTAACTGCTGATCAGCACTGAATGTCATCTGCAAGGACTATTGGGTGGATGAGCAGCAGCTGACATGCATTGCGCACTTGGTTCATGCCAGGCTGCCTGCCGAATGCTACACACTCATTCCCTCCTATGTCATGATAGCCCAGCAAGTGAGCCATCAGAGTTATTGTCTTTCCTGAATGAGGAAGCTGCGATTAGGCCAGGCATGTGGCTTGTCTCATACATACATATATACAGGAGGCTAGGGTTTGAATTCCAAGCTGTTTGAACCCCTTTGTTGCCACAATTCTATCTAGGAGCTGTTTCTACATATGTCTCATTTTCCTCTGACTAATGTCCAGGAGTGCCTTTCCTTCACACATACATACATACCACTGCCACCACCACAGTGAGGCCAGCTGGAAGCTGGTGGGGCTCTGTGGGGGCTACGGAGGATGGCGGGTGTTCCTGTGGGGAGCACACAGCCACCACCCCATCAGCCACAGAAAATTCTTAAGGAAAGGCTCAGCTCTCCCAAAACGGAAGGAGGTAAATACTAGTAAACACAATTCCATATCCACAGGAGGTGTGTGCTTTTACAAAGCACGGTCATGCATGTTAAATTATTCCATTCCTACAGCTAGGGCCTCAGCTAGATTTGACTTTGGAACCCCCGTTTTTATTTTCTTCCCTTCCTTGATATCTTACTTTTTAAACTTTTCATTTAAAATAAAAATTTATGGAAATAAAGCTTGAACATTGTAGGAAAAAAGGGGGAATATAGATAAGCAGGCCGGGCGCGGTGGCTCACGCCTGTAATCCCAGCACTTTGGGAGGCCGAGGCGGGCGGATCACGAGGTCAGGAGATCGAGACCACGGTGAAACCCCGTCTCTACTAAAAATACAAAAAATTAGCCGGGCGTAGTGGCGAGCGCCTGTAGTCCCAGCTACTCGGGAGGCTGAGGCAGGAGAATGGCGTGAACCCGGGAGGCGGAGCTCGCAGTGAGCCGAGATTGCGGCACTGCGCTCCAGCCTGGGTGACAGAGCGAGACTCTGTCTCAAAAAAAAAAAAAAAAAAAAAAAAGAAATATAGATAAGCAAAGATAAAAAATGCAAAGCTGTCCAAATCCTCCTTCCAAGGCAACCTCTATTAACATTTGTTTATTTTTTCCTAGACATATTTTTCCCCCAAATACACACATACTTTTTTTTTTTAAAGAAAGTGATATCATACATATGAATTCATGACCTGTTTTTATTTCCTCCACAATATATTATGCATGTGTTTCCATGTTAGTATTTGTGGTGCTCTCTAGAACCATTTTTAATGGCCCATTTTATCTCACTATTTTAATATCTTAAAGTTAGACAAACAAACCCTATTCTTTTTTTGCTCTCTCTCTAAAGCTATTTAGGAGAATGATGGGCCAGTTAAACGAAAACAAATAGCAAACATTTTTCTTCTCAATAGCCTTAGCCAGAACCTTAAATCTCCCTTCCCACCCCCACCCCTCACTGCCCAAATTCCACCTGGACACAAGACTGCCTAGAGAATGAGGTAGCTCTACCTGGGGTGTACCATCAATTCAGAGAAGCATCTTAATTAAACTCAATCCAAGCCCAGAAATCACAAAGGGTTTCCTATTGCCTTCTTTGGGACAAAGACAAAGGAGGGGCTAATGTTACCCATATTCTGACCACTCTGATAAGGGCAAGGTCTACAATCTTAACTAATCCCCCCAAGCCTTTGTAGTGGGCAATGAGAGGATCCCTCATGCTGACTCAGATTCTCCACAGAAGAGAAAATGCACGCAGCCATTGATGGAAGAGCTTTCCCAAGCTCTCCCCTTACCAGCCATTGTCACAGTTAAAACTAGACAACTCTCTGTGTGTGTACATCCAGGCCTCCCTTGCTGCCCTAGGATAACATTTGTCATTTAAACAAAAAATGCCTACTTTGGAGGTTTATCATTCGCTGCCAGATCAGATGAAGTTTTTTCTTTAAAAAAGAAAAAAAGACGACAATAAGAAACTGAAGGGGAAAAAGAGGTGGGGAGAGAAGAGATCAAGGGGGTTAAGCATATATGAAGAATTACAGGGATGAGTTAGTTATGGATACTTGCTTGGTGGTATGTTGTGGCTTCCGTTTCTATGCATCACATTAATTTGTCCCCATCCTTCTTTGCATGGGTGAGAGAATTTCCAAGCAAAGCACCCTCTGCATTTGAATCCATGCCAACTGTCAAAGGTACACAACAGGACTGCTAAAAGCAAGAGAGGGGCTGATGGAATCTTAATAGCTCTGGGAACTCATTCACTCCTTCCTCTCCTTGGAGCCCCATTAATTGTACAGTTGGTAACATCAAATGATTTTGAATCCCTTTTCTACAACTGCTATTTTAGCTCCTTTCCCATCTTTAAACTATATTTCCCGTGGTAATTATTACATTTCTTTTATTTCCAATGTCAGCTTATTTAAAAAAAAAAATCAGACAGCACAGCTAAAGGAGCCGAAATAGAACAATTTGTCATATTAAGCAAATATTTATTTGCATAATTGTCACTCTCATTTCTATATTAGCACAGCAGCAAAACTAACAATATTCAATTCAGAAGGGCAAGACATGGTATGCAAGACCTTGTGTCTCACTGGGGAATAGCCAGGGGACTAAACGACAACAGACCTCACCTTCTAAGGCCCATGTCCAATTCCAAGTTAGGAATTTTCCCTACTGTACCATCACCCCTGACCTTATTACCTCAGGGAATATCTTAACATGTTTTATAGATAAAATTTAATCTGATATTATATTTAAAATATATTGCATAAAGTTAAAAAATGAACTGCAAGCCAGAATATGAGAACTTTCATTTTCCAGGAAAATGGGTCTGCAAAAATAGCCCCAATTTATTGATTTTTTAGCCTCAATTTGTTGATCTCTCGACGATCTCTCCCAATTCCTAACACAAAGTAGATCAACAATCTCTTCTGATTCCTAACACAAAGCAGGTAAATCCAAATAATTTTAAATTTGTTTAGGAAAATTCTTATTTGTGAGCCTTGTTTCTACACGGAATTATGCAGGAGGTAGGCCTGCCCTAGGTTCCTTGAAATATGAGTGAAGAAAGACCATCTCAGAAAATGTTTTAAATATATGTATATTAATTTATATGAAGTTAAATGACCTTTGTAGTTAAAATTTAGAAAACATTTATTATATGTCAACTCAATGTGTTGCTATTGATAATATAATAGGTGGTGATTTTTATTTCCATATAGAGAAAACTGTCAAGATCACTTTATGCTAGTGGGCATATGAAAAAATCATACTGTTTAAACTGGCAACTAGTATTTTCTTAACTAGAGAATCTATAGCTTTCTGGTCTAGGTTCCTGGTCATTTATGAAAACATATCCAAGATCTGAAATAACCCTGGGACTGTGTCTTTTCAAGAATCAAGCATACAACTATGTAATTTGAAGGCTTTAGGTATTTATAACACAGGCTGTGCAGTCAGATCAGTGGGGAAATCCCAGCTCTGTCACTAAGAGCTGTGTAACTCTGGGCAAGTAACCTGACCTCTGAGAGCACAGCTGTCTGCACCTGTAAAAGAGAGGTCAGAAAAATGTCTATCACACATAACCCTAAGGAGACAAGTTATATGAAGGCAAGGTGCCCAGCACATAGTAAGTGTCAGTCAATAGTATTCATGATTAATGTGTGTGATAATTTGCAAAAAGACTCCCTTCTCAGCTCAGTGTTTGGGAAAGCCACACCATAAATGAGAAATCCAGGGACTGGAGTGGGGAAAGGAAGTGCTGGATGGAGGGTGGGAGGGGTTGGCAATGGATGCAGAAATCCATTTTAATTGCGATTTGAAACTAGAATCTTGACCTCCTAAAGTGGCAGCTTGATCTTTTGTCATCAGAGCCTCTATTAATCAGAGTGGGACTTGAAAGTAAGGTAGTTTCTTTCAAATTATCCACTAGCACACCATGGGGATCTTTTTCTCCTCCTCTGGAATCTTCTGGTAAGGTTATAGAGTTTATGGTTCCCATAATGCACATGTACAGTATCTATTTCATTTAATTCACTATTAACACTTCCAGTTTCACTGACTGCAACACAGCTGGATAAAAAGAATTGAAATCAACCATCTATGGTAGACTTGGAATGTAGCTATTAGCAGTTTTATTTGCAAACCCACCCTGCTCTCACCTATCTTGCGTAATGCTGTAAATTCCATTCAATACCCAATTATTAAATACAGCTTTATGCCAAGCACAGTCACTATGTTTTCCCCAGCAAACACATTTCTTACACTGGTTTTGCTACACCCCAGTGTCACCCAGAGGTGTGAGAGATTTTTGTAAAAAGCCAACCAAGTAAACAACAAGTTTTGTAAAATTTCTGTATCTGTAAGGCAAAATTTAAATGTTACATTTGTATAACTTGAGAAAGGAAATGGTTATTTTTTCTAGTCTTGAGTTTTATGGTGCTAGAACTTTCTGTTACCAGCAGAGGTGTTTTGGCAGTTGGCATCTGTGTAAGAGAGATCCATATAGCTAGCTCCAAATCAGGGAGTGAACCATTTTAGAGCCTTACGTGGACAGGAAATGGAAAACCATCCATCCTCGAGGCATCTACGCTTACCATGTTTCTCTTTCTGGGAACACACCTCTTATATTCTTTTCTCTGTGCCACTGATCACTTGTCAGGGCAGATTGGCTTTCTCTGCTACTCTCTCAGCTCACAATTGGCTGAAAAAGGCCACCTCATTCTCATCTCAATGTAACCTATCATTAAGATGCCTGCCATTGTCTGATTCCAGGTGATGGGTCTCTTAGTTCAGATTTTCAAGAGAAAGAACTGAATGCATCATCATCTAGTCTTTGGCCTACCTCCCCCTAAGTCCTTAGTCTACCCCTGTTCTAACCAGTTGTAAGGGAAGAAGGGTAATATGGTACAAAATTGGTGGGCTAGACCTACCTTTTACAAATGTGTTCGTCACAATGAAGCCACTCAATCAAATTTCTCACTTCCTCTCTCAATAGAGAGGGTACCCAAACTTGTGATGTAGCCCTTCAAACTAAGAGATTCCCTAACTTTTCAAAATTAAATAACCTGAAGTTTCTCCAAAATAACCTGTGTTTCAAATGCATTTAAAATTCTCTCATCTTTTCCCATTTTGATTCATCCTAAAGTCATTTAAACAGGTATCTCCTATTGGTTTCTTCAGGCTGTTCACCTGTGTCAGAATATACACATAATGAAATTATATCAATAGTCATACTGAGAAAAATATTTTATTCCATATGTTTGGAAATTCTCACTTGAATCTAGTTTCATTTTATACATGCTAAAATTTTGGACAAGCTAACAAACATAGAGCTTATATAACTGTTTAACTACTCATGCAGAATAAAAATTGCCAACATACATAATATCCCATTGTTTCACACTACTTCTGAAAATTGTTCCACAAATATTTTCAGGACTCTCCCTCTGAGATGGGGCCAAAAACGTCTTGTACATCCTTCAATGTATAGCTAAGTGCCTAGGGCTATATCAAGCTCATTGTTCATTAGGACAAAGCCTTTCACTCTCATAACTTTCTCCTTCCCTGTGCAGGAGGGAGAAACACGGCGGGTGTTGGGTGGGGGGTAGAATGGAGTGGGACACAAGGCCCGTTTTGAAATGTATGAGAGTTGGATACTCCCAAAATTCCAACAAGATTACACACACACACAAATCTCATCTGGTAAATATTACATTCTGTTTTTCTCTTTGCTTTAATTTTTATACAACTTGACAGTTTGTGGTATCGTGCCACATTTCAGAGCTAAGGTTTACAAACATCTGGCTCATGGGCAGCATTCCATTCCCCATGGCCCCCAGTGTCTCTGGGATAAAGTGTTTGCAACATACCAACCGAGGTGGAAAACAAGAATTTTCCTAGAGAACAATGGGGCTAAGCAAGGCATTAGGGTTCATGAGATTCCTCTGAAGGAGTCTGGGCTTTGTACAATTAATCCACTTGTTGCCACCCAGACGGCCCATGGAGAGGTAGGAATCCTTGGACCTCCCCTGCTGAGTGGCAAGTTGATTGGATCGCATTAAATCCTTGGAGACATAAAAATTTACCCAGTAAAGCATCATAACAAAAAAGTAATACAAATTCGACAGTCACTTCAATGGAATATTTTAAATCTCTATTCCACTCTGGGTTCTGTTTATGAAAAATAAAATCTTTTTCCTTTCTTGTACTTTTCATGAAGGAAAAGATAATGTAATCATTCATATTAGTTAAAGCATGTGGAATAACACCTAGCGCTTAGTAAGAGCTGTTTAAGTTTTTGCTTTCATTATTATTATTATTTCTATATTGCTTGTCAGTGCATACATAGGAAAGTTACTTTTAAATAGTCAGGTTTAGGTGTTTAATTACCATAATTGATATGCCATCTCTCTCTTTGTTATCTTTTCTTCTCTTCTGGTTTAAATGCTGTGATAGGACATTAATATTGTCCGAGGCAAGAAATTGTAGTGTTATTTGAACTCTTTTTAAATGAATATGCTTCCCAACAAATTAGAAAGCACCCAAGTTGTTCCTGAGAAACAAATACTTGTTTTCAATATAACAGAAGACATCCCGAATGGGTTGTCATATTTCCCTGGAGAGAATATCTCACCAAGTCTCCAGAACTTTTGAGAATATTAACTTGAGGATGGGGCCTGAGCAGAGGGCCATAGATTCTCAGGAAGGTCCATTTAGTTCTTGCAATTGTGTACAAACGTGTGTGTGTCTGTGTGTGTGTGTGTGTATACACATTTTCCTAAGGGAAGGGCCAATAGCTTCCATCAGCTCTTTAAAACTAGTCATAAAACGGAAAAGGCTAATAACTATTTACATCAGGGGAATAAAGGAAGCCAGAATAGGGAAGAATTCTCCATGGAGTTACGGAAGAAGCAGAGTCTTTGTTTGTCCAGGCATGCCCTTCTCTCACCTCAGTATCACCTTTCATCCTTCTCCAGACACCAAGTATGGTAAGTGCAATATTTCTCCATTTCCCTGTGAAAAATGAATCTCAGATTTCTAATTAACTCTGAAAGGGTACACACAGACTACAGAAGTCTTCTTTATAAAGGCAGAAATCTTTGACTAAGGAGGAAAAACAAGGGAACTTGACTTTCAGACTCTCATCTGGTGAGTTGTTCAGGCTTGTATGGTTTCTGTGTACAACCAACCTGTCCTAGATTCACTACAGAGAGTTGAAACGTTGTCTTTCTCAAGGCAGATTCAGTTGCGATCGCAGAGCCCTCATTTAAGTCATCTACAAATAGCTCTTCAGCATCAACTTTGTGCCACATGGTACGGGTGGCCATGAGGGGAGAAGAATAAGGCAGCCCTGACCAGCAAGAATCTAGCAACCCGGATAGAACAACATAAGTTGGTACCTTCATACAATGGGAGAGAAATACATGTTTATTGAGCATGAGAGTCTGAGAGATCTAACTATGGTACAGAGCCCGGTGCTAGACACACTGATGGTGCAGAGAAAGAGGTCAGAAGCCTGGGCTTCATAGTAAGGCAGAAAGGGGGTCAAATTCTCACTCTACTACTTGAGGAAAGAGGAACCCCTTCACCAAAGCCTGATAATCAGAAGTGGACATGACTGGAATGCTTTGCTTATAAGACAGTTGTCAGGATAAAATAGGAAAACATGTACAATTAGAGCATGGTATGGTGTCTGATAGAAGGAACCAAACAAATTTGAATTATCACAAATTGTCTCACTGAATCCTCATAACAGCTGTATGTGACAGGTAATAACTCTCATTTTGCAGATGGGGAGACTCTTATTAGGAGGTGGGAAGAACACGACTGCAGCCACTGGCCTGTAAGTGACAGAGTTGGTCTCTTTTCACTACACAGGAAGTTTCTCTAATGTAGTTTACATACTGATCTCACAGGAGGTTAACTTGGATGGTGCACAGGAATAATAGTTATGTACTGGCTATAATATATACAGAGAAACATAACTACTACCAGTCTCATTTTTCATGTTTAGAATGAAGCTGAGTATGAGAAATTATGTTGATTTAAAAATATTAAACCTGTAGTCATACAGATGAGACATTGAAGTGGCTAAAGTTATCAATGTGACTTATAGAAGCAGAGGAAGATAGAACTATCTACTCATTAATGTAGAGCAGGAAAAATATCAAAGGAATGAATACAGTGTTGAGGTTCAGACCTGAGGCCTGGAATGTGTGTGTATGTATATGTATATTTCTATGTGTATATATATTTAAATTCTAGTCATCCTAGAATTTCAATATAACTTGCTAATGTATTCTTGCTAGAGCTGTTAGAGATTGGATTATAGCATTTGCCTGTGATTCAAGCAGCTACTTTCTTCCAGAGAACGTTGGCACTCTACCTGACCCAACCAATATCCCTAGTGAGGAAACTGCTGTTAATGATCTTGATGACCAGAAGGTTATTAAAGGCGGCTGGATGCCAGTAGACATTTGAGGGACACAAGGTAGAGACCATAAGGAAGGAAAATGAATGGTAAACTCTAGCTTAATCACAATATTTTCCTTAATAAATCCATCAGACCTAAGTAGCACCTGGTACCAATTTCAATGCTGTGACACATTACCCATAGATGATGTTTCTGTTGCTTTTTTATAAAACATTTTTTCCTTCTTCCAGTATTTTATCATTCAGCCCTAAGCTCTGCTGCTGGAGAAACAGAAAAGTAATAGAGCCGTTGATTTTCCCCATCTTATTTGCCTTTCTTTCTTATTACTCCCAAAGGGAGCTATTTATACTTTTGAAAGAGGGATGAGAGGGGAGGTCCTTATAGAGAAACTCACTTAAGCCAATGATGAGACTAGGCAAACAATGTCATAGAGATCTCATAAAGTAGACGGAGGATGAGTTTGAGCACTAGGTTGTAATAGGTTCAAATCTTATCTCTACACTCCCGGTTGTGTCATCTTGAATAAGTCATTTAATTGTTCTGAGCTTGAATTTCTTCATTTAAAAAATAAGGATATCATGAAATACCCCAGCGTTGTCATGAAGACTAAATAAGCATGAAGTAGGTAAAGAAGCTAATATATAATAGTGCTCAACAAGATTTAAGCTATTAACCTTTCCTGCTGTTGTCATTTCAGTGTTTCGTTTCAGTTGTTATTCTGTCTCCACTTCCTGGTAGTAAACAGGAAGATTCTAATCTAATTCCAAATGTTTTCTTCCAGCATCAGGCACTCTGGCAAAGACCCATTTTCCAAACCCCTGTCTTTGAAAGTTTCCTATCTTAAAACTGTCAACACAGGCATGTGCAACGTTAGCCAAGGTCTGCCTTTGTGCAAAAGCAAAGTCTCTGCCACATCCAGGGAGATGAACTTTTCCACTGAAGGTGCCAAAGGGCTGTGTACCATCCCATAAAACTCATTCATCCTTGGAAAGTCATGGCCAACATACTTACTTGGACCACTTTTTATTTTATGAGAATGAAATTTGTCATTGATTTCAGCAATTCTCTTTTCTTCCTGAACACATACTGTATTTATCTTTTGGCTCCTCAGCATCACCAGGAGTTTCCATTCATCTAGGAAATAATTTCTGAACATTTTAATATCAGTTTGTAGTCTCTCCCTCCCAATAGGAGATCTGAGAATTTTAGAGTCTAATAGAGAGTTTATGAAAATTAACTACTCCATCACCTTGGGTAAAAGGCAGAGATGGTATTCCAGGGATAGGAGATACCAGGTAACACGAAAAAGGAGCTAAACTATTGATCTCCATCTCTACCCATACCATCATAATCCAAGCTACCTTCGTCTTTGGCTTCCATTGTTGAATGGCCACTTAAGCAGGGCCATCTGATACCTATTTTCTGATACCTTGCTAATCCATTTTCTAAGGTGCTGGCAGAATACTTCTTTAAGACACAAATCCAACACTAGGACCCTACCTGTTTAAAATCTTTCAGTGAATTCTCACTCCCAAATTGATAATGGCTAAAAGCTTCAACATGGCTTGAAAGACATTTCATAGCTCTTCTCCATTCTTCCCCAGCCTACCACTCCCTGCCTGTACCCATGCAACCTCAGCAAATGTATTTCCCTCTCCCTGGAATGCTCTTCTGCCCTGTTGCCTAGCTAATGCTCATAGATTAAGTAGTGCACAGGGCTGATGCTCAAGTTCAGGACTGCTTCTTTTGTGATTATGCCCTCACATTCCCTTCTTGCATTCCTTTCTCATATAGCATGTTGTATATGTCTCTGTTTGTAATTACTGTATACAATCATTAGTGTAATTATTGTGTTGATCTCTCTTGTTAGACTTTAAGCAAGAGCTTTAACAATTTGCTCATCATTGTATCTCCAGGACCAGGAATATGGGAATAATACTAGCAACAGCCATTACTAACCAATTCTAATGGAAAAACTGAAGCATACAGAGGTTAAGTGTGCTACCGTAAAGTTTCACTGCTAATTAAGTGAGATATCTGGGTCTTCAATCCAGGTAATTTGGTTTTCTGAGTCTGTGCTTTTAACTAATTACACCAATCTACTTCTCAAGCAGTAGCAGTTGCTCAAGTCATAGCAAATACCTGATAAGTATTTGTTAATTCAATAATGAGTAATGAATAGGCTATTGCCGAAATGGCCCACTGGGAGGCTCAAGACTCTAGAATTTGTTCAGGATTTGAGAGAAAGTCATTGAAATGGCAACTCCGATGGGGGCATAAGATGGGCATTATCTGGCAAACCTATGTGGTAGTGAATACCAAAGAAGCATCCCTCCCATGAGCTGTGTTTGTTATACTGGAAGCTGCCACATCTATCTTGCTGTTTGGAAATGCTGGCGGAAAACATTCCTGTACCTGACAAAGCAAGAACAAGTTTAAATATAGATGAGGGCTCTCAACCTGCTGCTGTTGAGGCTATAACAGGTGACGGCATAAATTTTTTTTTTCTGTAGGTAAGCACGTTACAAATCCTTTGAAAGTTGAGCCTGAACCATGACTACTCTTGAGTGTTTATCCCCAAGAGCTTTTAATGTGATGCTGGGGACCACTGTCATTTACTGAAGGATTTGTCTATTTGCTATGAATGTCAAGAGACTGAGAACTTGTCTATTTACCATGAATGTCAAGAGACTGACATTCATAAAGATGAACAAATACCTTTTACCTACAGAGGCTGTGCCTTCAAGGAGGTCATTTGGGGCTGATGGCAAGTGAAGAGCATAGAAGTAGTTCTAGGGGGATTCTTTTGTCCCCAAAGAACAAGGGAAATGGCAAAGGAGGGATTTTGCTGACCTCCTCAAAGGATTTAACATTTGGAGAGTTACTTGCTCAACACTTAGTCAACAATATGAACAGGGAACATTTACACAGACCAGACCAGAGCACATGTCAGTGGGAGGGATAAACATGGAGAAGATGTGTCCCTGTCCTTGGAGAGGTGATGCTTTAGTTTGGAAGGTCAAACACTCAAATAACACTGCACCAATGCTTCCAAAACAACTAACACACCAGGGCAAATGAAGAGCATGCAAACTAAATGGCACAGTGTAAACAGGAGAGGTGCCAAATTTCACTGGGACCAGTTTTGACATTTACTGGCCACTGCGTGTGCAATGTTAAAGACTAGAGGTAGAAAAACATAATTTTTCCATTCCTTGAGGAGCTTAAAAATGGAATGTGGAGTCAGACATGGAATCCCAGATGTGGTCACTGCCAAGACAAAGGTAACCCAGGTGCTAGGAATCCAGAAGGAGACGAGTCAGGCAGGGCTTCCCAGAGCTGAATGTTAGAGCATAAGAAAGGTGTCAGTGGTGGTCGAGGGGTGGTAGGAGGAATGCAAAGCTGAGAATACATGTTCCAAGTCACACAGGTCATCACTGGTAATGCTAAAATGTGAATCTGATCTTTCTGGCTCTAAATCCCTTATAATTTCCACTGTAACAGGTTGTATCCCAAGTCAGGAAAGATAGATGATTTGCCATATGTAGATACTATGTTTTAGGCTTGGCTTCTATCCTTTAACTGTACTAATCTTGACTATTATTTACATAAGAACTTAAATAATTGACCCAATATGGAAACTTTAAGTGGTTTACTGTTTTCTGCTGAAGTCTAAAATGCGGCCTAAAGCAAGGACTCAATAAATATTTGATGAATAAGCTGAATGAGCAAAGGAACCAATGTATACCTCCATGAATAGATGATGAGACTGTAGAGAAAGACAGGAGTAGAGGCATGAAGCACACGGAAGAGCTAAGTCTAAAACAGAGTTTTGAGGGAAGGAGGGTCATGAAATGGAAAATAAAGATCAAGAAGAGCAAATAGAAATGCAAGGAGGGAAAAACAATTAGGTTAGGCATGTTACTCTCATAGCTTCAGTCAATGAAAGCTGTAATATCAGTACCAGCCCAGTGTGGTTTACTGAACATTTACTATGTGCCAGGTCTCATATTTTTTTTTTTGTACATATGGCTAATCCTTATTACAGACCTGCAGGTCGGGTAGTATTTTTCCATTGGATAGTTGATGAAACAGTATAAGAAAGGTTTGTAACCTGGCATAGCAAAATTGGAGATTGGATTAAAATCCAGATCACTTGATCTAAAGACCCTTGTTATTTTCAATATATTCCCTTCCAATGAGCTACTAATTCTAAGCATCAGCCACATGCAGTACATACAACCTTGTTCTAAGTTTACAATATAGGGGTCCTCCTAGGCCTCGAATCCAGATTGTAATGTATGAAAAAGTAGGTAGTTTCAAGGAAACTATTTCTGGAAAATTAATGTATTGGCTTTGATTATAACATTCAAAGTTGCAGAAATTCAATTATTCACTCACTCTTCATTATTTATTAGTATCAGTTCATTTTCTAAGTGTAAGAGTTACCAGTCAGACCAAGTCTCTGCCTTCAGAAACATTAGCTTTTAGATGAGGATGAGCAGAGAAACAAACAGATAATATAAATAAAAATTTTAGATTATGATAAGCCTATAAAGAGAATGAAGGCAAGACACAAGGTAGCCCTTGACTGTGGGGTGGAAGAGCTACTAAAGGTGACCCAGGGAGATCCTCTTCCCTGAGCAGTGGCTTGAGGGTGAGATGATCCAGGAGTGAGCGTATCTGGAGTATCTTTGGTTCTCAAGAGGAGAACAGGTACAAAAACCCTGAGAAGAGAGTAAGCACAATGAGTTTAATCAACAGAAGTCCCCAGTATGACTTGATCCTAGTAGATGAGAACAGTCGGAACACGAGTTGAGAGCTGTGGACAAGTAGTCAGGGGACAAAACAGATGTGACATTGTAGACCACAGTAAGGACTGCATTTTGTCTGAATAGGAATTCATTAGATTTGTACACAAGGAAGAGAATTTCCTAACTTCTTAATGTACCATAGATTTTAGGTACCACAGAAGGAGACCAGTGAATGGCTATTAGCTGCATCCAGGTGCAAGGTGTTAATGGCATGGACTAAAGTGGGAGAAGTAGAGATAGTGAAAAATTGGTAAAATATTGAAATATATTTTAAATGTACAGTTGATGGGACTTGCTGATGGAGTGGCTGTAGGGTCAGGAAAAAAGAGGAATCAAGGATGACTCCTGAGATTTTGACCCAAGCAACTACAAGAATTAAATCCCACTTCCTGAGATGGAGAAATAGGTTGGGTATGAGGGGGAAATGAGTTCTACGTAATTCATATTTATGAGGTGATGCATATTAAATACATAAAGATGTCATATAAACAGTAGGACTCAGCAATGTGAGGCTCAGAGGGCAAGTCAGAGCTGGAGATGATAATGAAGACATCATCACCATATTGAGATTTAAAGCTTCGGGTTCAGAGGAGATCACCAAGGGAGTGTGCAAATAAAAAGAAGAGGAGTAAAAATGAGGCCTTGGGACATATGAATGGAGGCCCAGTTTTGAAGGAAAGACTAGCTAATAGGTAAAAGGAAGATGAGGGGTGTGTGAGGTATGGAAACCTGGGGAAGAAAGTGTTTCAAGAAGAAGGCAGTGGTAAACTAGTATGAAACATGACTAAGAGGCCAAATAAAATGAGAAAGGAGAATTTACCATGGTATACAGCCCCAGGTTTCTGTGTAGGTATTTAGATTGTGCCCTGCACAAGAATCCCTGGCTGAACGGGTGAGGGAAGGCTGAAATCTAGCCCCTGCATCTGTTTGCCAATACTCTGCACTCCTTCCTGCCTCAGGCACTTCATACCTGCTGTTTGCTCTACCTGGGACAGCCTCCCATCATTTTCCCCTTTCCGCCAGCCCTCCTCTTAACCTAATCAATCTTTTCTCCTTTAAGCCTCAGCTTAAACAACTTTGCTTCCACCTGGAAACTTTCCTGACTGCCGAAACTTCTGTATTTTTCATTAAGTAACAACACAAGTGTCATTACATCTCTTACTGGATGCTTAATCTTTCCTAATCTTTTTCCCCTGGTACTATATTAGTTCTGGGAATGCATGACTATGTCTTCCTTGTTCACCTCATGATCCCCAGAGCCCAGCATGGTGCCTGACACATCAGAGACCCTCAATACCTCTTTGTTAAATGAGTGAATACATGAATGAATGAATGAATGAATGAATGAAGCCTTGTTCAAGTCCTTGTTTCCTTTAGAACTAAATTTTGAACATAGAATCTTGCTTCAGCCTCAGTTAGACTAATGTACTTATTAGCAACTTTATGCTGAGTTCTGAAGACTCTTCTCCCAAAGCCTCTCAGTTTGCCTCCAGGGCAGCTGGGTCTATTGCCTCTTTGGTAAGATGATGATCTAGATTGCAGTAGGGGAAACCATCTACTTCTGTGTTTCTAAATCATCTATGCTAATGTTAAGACTCTTCAGTTGGGTTTTTATGTTGCCCAGCGACCCTGCCATGCACATGATGTGGGAGTCCTGATCACCAGAACCAAGTTTCGGTTTCCTGTTAATAGCTCAATAAATCCAAGGTGAAGGAGGTGACGGTTGGTCGTATGAGACAGTGGATCTCAGCCTTTTTTCTTCTATTACGCTCATGATATGCACACTAATAACATGTTCCCAAAGGTTAGCCATATTTTGATCCCCCCAAAAGTCTTCACCCCACAAAATAAAAGAGTACCAGGAAATGTAAGCATTTAAATAGGCACAATTCAAAAGCAGATCAGTAAAGGTCATAAATATAGTAAGCTGAGGATTAGTAAAACTCATCCTAAGCTAGAAGCAGATCTATCCTTTTCTTTCCTATTCAAGAAAATATTGGATTGCAGGTGAAGGACAATGCTAGAAATCTCATAATAGCCTTGAATTGGCTATAATAAATATAAGAATGTCTATAATAAACACACAAAATTTTGGTTTCATCATAATAAAACATGTAGGTCTTTATGTTTCATCATAAGATCCCTATTTTGACAATTATCTTAATTATATTTTTCACAAATTTTAATTTTTAAGGATGTCAAATGTTGTGGTAGGAAGCACTTTTGAGAATGAATCATGAGTTCTGGCTTTAATACTTAAATAAAGGGAAACAATGTCTCCTTATGTCCTTAAGTAGTGCCATGGTACTTGCTAAGTTTTTCAATAGAATTTCACAGGTGGGTTTTGCATGATGATACTAGTCTAGTGGCTAAGGAACACATCGGGAAGACCAAGAGCACCTCTTCCTTTGATGCTCTAGAGAGTGATTCTCAAAGTGTGATCTCCTGACTAGCAGCAATAGCATCACTTTGGAACACACTGGACATACAAATGATCAAACTTCATTCCAGATGTACTGAATCAGAAACTCTGGGGTGGGATCCAGCAATCTATATTTCAACAAGGCCTCCAAGTAATTTTGGTGCACTCTACAGTTTGAGAAACACTAATCTAGAAGAGCAGCATATTTGTTCACTAAGAAGAGAATAAATATAACACATTAAAATATGGAACCAAGTTAAAAAAAAGTATGACCCATGATTTTCCTTCCACCAAGACACTACAGAAAATGTAGCTATCACAGCAGAAATGCCAATCAAGAGTGGGAGGGGGAAGTGGGTTACAAGACTCTTCTTCTAAAACCAAAAGGTACAATTTCTCCAAATACAAGACTGAAACAAATTAAAAGTCAAACAATAAAATATGAAATATAATAAGGGAAAGTTGGCTTCTACACAAGCGGTAACTAAATCTATTCAAAACAAAAACATTGGTAATTGGCAGCTGGCACGAAGTCATCAGGACATGTCTGCTGAGAGATTCCCACCAGTGTCCTAGTTAAAAATTACATATAATATGACCATATATAAGCTTGTTATTGAGAAGTGTGAGAACATCAAGTAGTGCATACTTCTCGAATCCTCCAAGAAAGTTGGGCAGATATGAAGAGCTGAAATTATTTCCCAAGAGGTTAGGGTATAGGGAGAAATCCTAGTCTTAATCCCCACTTCATCTCTGCCACACGACAGCTGCCAGCACAGGCTGAAGACAGATCCCTGAACTGGGCTATGGGAGCATCCAAAGGGAATGAGAGACTTGATACCGCTTGACTCCTGGGCTGGGGCCTATGGAAGGGAAAGGCAGCAGGCAGTTCACAAACTAACATAGAAGAAGATAGCTCTGTGGTTGGAAAGATACGTTAAGATGACTCGTACCCTATCAGAAAAATGCATCACCATAAATAAACCAATTGACTATCTGAAAAACTCTCAAGGAAGGGGTGGTTAATGGGGCTAATCTAAAGATGGAGAAATAATAATATCTCTTATGGCAATCGTTTTCAATATAGTGGTTCACTGGGATGAACTGAGAAGCAAATACATGGCCATTCACCAGAGCTTGCAATCTTTGATCTAAGCAAGCATGATCATACAAAATCCATATGGTAAAATATAGAAAATCTTTGGAAAGTACTACGGTGCAACTAAGAATACAAGAAACCATTATTTTCATTTATTTGAATATTGAAGCCAGGACTATACCATTCATTCCCAGCAGTATTTTTTACTACACTATTTGTTATTCCTAAAAGTTAAAGTTCTTGATAAATATAATAGAGCAGCTGTCAATATAGAGATTTTTCTTATTCAGGAAAAAAAAACCTTTTTTCTATGCTGATGAAACCAAGATTTTTGATGGATTGGTGGGATTCAACGTAAACACGTTTATGAGCTGCCCATATGAACTATCTTGAATGAATATGATTTGCCTAAATTTGTCTACTATTATCAGAAAAGAGGAAATACGGTGAATGTAATTTTTCAGGGGCCAAATATATGATATAAACTTTAAGACTTTTCCATATTTGATTAAGTAATGAGTCATGTTATTATGGACTTGTTGAAAAAAGTATTTTGAAGTGTGTATGTAGAATTCTACTTTCTTTTAAAATCTCTCAAGGATCTCCTGGATAAATACTTTTCATGATATATTTTCTTATTTATGCACATGACTTTAGTAATTCTAGATTTTTGTTTCTGGTGACTCAGTTTTTGTTCTATAGTTTTATGAATATGTCTATACAAAGGAGATTAAATTGCCTCACCATACAATGTAACCAATCACTCTTACAAACTATTTCATAAAAGAGCGCCTTGAAGTCAGATTAGGAACTAATCCCCCCTTTCAAGGTTAGTCTCAAAGAAAGAAATCAATTGGCTGTAGACACAAAGAAGTACTTCCATTCCCCCAAACATAATTCATTTTGACTCTATAATCGGCCCTGGGATTTCTGACTATGATGACTTGTGACTTAACTGTGTTAAGGTTGGTAAAAGAAAATTATCTGGATTGGATGGCAAATTAAACCATTCTAAGTCAATTGCATTTTAGTATCAATGACTTTGTTAGATTATAATACAGTCAAAAACAGAGCTTTAGGGGAATGAGATAAAGATCTGGTAAGTTTTGTTTTTGTTTGTTTTGTTTGAGACAGGGTTCATTCAAAGCTGGAATGCAATGGTATGATCATAGTTCACTGCAGCCTTGAACTCCTGGGCTCAAGCAATCCTTCCACCTCAATCTCCTAAGTAGTTAGGATTACAGGTACACACCACAACACCTGGGTAGTTTTTCTTTTTTTATTTTTTGTAGAGACAGGGTCTCCCTGTGTTGCCCAGGCTGGTCTCAAACTCTAGCCTTTAGTGATCCTCCTGCCTCTCTCTCAAAGTATTGGGTTTATAGGACTGAGCCACTGCACCTGGCCTCTGGTAAATTTGGATGAAAGGAAACCAAAAGGAAAAGGTTTGGGACATGGGGTGGGGATCCTACTGGAGCAATATCTACATGGATGAAATCCATGAAGGACCCAGGAAGCTAGAATTTGGAGCCATCATATTCTTGAAAAGAACACTGAGTGGAGAATTGAGGAGTTTGTTTACCCAACCACTTTGCAAAATACTAGGGTTCATTCTGTTGTGCATTTGCTCATCACACACATTCATTCCACAAACACTAATGGAGCATGACTGTAGACAAAATACCATTTCAGACAGTGGAACAAGAGAAGAAAACTCAGTTTCCTAACTTAAAATCCAGAATAATACCAACTAGACTAAGTTGCCTCTTTGTCCAGGAAAGTTTATGCCACAAATCAAAATAAAGGCAGGTCTTTAGGAGAACCTCATTGCTATCAGAGATGCTCCAAACTTGTAGGAGCCTATCAATTAAGTGTTTAGCACTCAGGTGTTGGTTTATTTTGGATCTTGGGCTTGATGTGATGATTTCTTCTTGAGAAAACTTGTTTTGGGATTCCAGCTGTTGGGAGCAAATCCACAGGGATAAGGCAAGTCAACTTCCTTCCTCACTTTCTCTGATTGAAGACAGTTTTGTGAACATGGTGGGGGGCAGGGGTGGTGGGGATCATGATGGCTTGCAAACTCAGCATCAGCCTCCAATGCTTTTCATGTTTGTTGCTCAGAAAACAGATTCAGATTACCATGGTTTGAGAATTGAAATCCTGACAAGAACAATTAAATTCTGGATTTATATTCCTAGCAATTTCATCTTGTCATTTGTGGTTTTCTTCAAATTACAAAACAATTAAATGAAGAATTTGGCAAAGAAATTGAACCAGATGCAAGTTTCTTGTCCCCCCCAACCCCCCATTTCCTTTTAATGGCAGCAAAAAGAATGTAATTTAAGTCTTCCCAGCTCTTCAGCTGTGGAACAGCTGAGCAGGCATCTTGAAGGAGAAAGTGTCTCTTTCACTAAACAGTGTGATGGAGTGTTTTATCTGCAATGTTGAAGAGGAAAGCCCTTGAAGTACCGAATTCCCTAAGAGAGATGAAACACACACATACTCCAACCACAGCATTTATTATCCTGACATTGCAATTTAGTAAACGAAAGATACAAAAAGTGTCATTCTGGCCTACCATTTTGTAGATACACATATGAGAGAGTTCCTTGAAAATGTAATGAAGCCAAAAGCTTATTCGAAGACACAAATTAAGCCCTGATATCTGAACTGGTCTAATAAATGCCAAATTATGTTGTCAGCCATTTAGATGAATGCTCAGAATTTTAAGGTTCTTCTGCAGATAGGTGATGCATAAGATCAAATACATTTTATGTACCTTTCATACTCCGTATATGTTTCATCAGAATGGTAAAACGCTTATTTTTTCGGATTTATCACCTGCATACACTCATTATACCTCTTAAAAATCCTTCAGTTTGTAGAACTAGCAGGGCATTTGACAAACAGGCCCAAAATGCTCTTGTAGAGCCTCAAAGGATGAACTCCATGCCATCTGGGAGCAGAACATCTCCAACCAGGTATTCAAGAGCAGACAACTTAACAGACAGTACACATCATCCAAAGAAAGTTTGCAGAAAGTTTGGCTGTGCAGTTCCAAAACTTAAACCCAAAGTGTTGCATTACATTTTACTCTGAAAGAAGTGCAAGAGCCTCTGAATAATGATTTCCTATGCTGAAAAAGAACTTTTCCATTTTTCCTGACCCATGACTTGATATCAGACAAAAAGTGTATCAGGTGAAGGAAATGCTATTTGCCTGAGTGGTTCCATTTTTGTCACCATCCATCTTCCCCTACCTTACTGCCAAACACACATGTGGACTTAGAATAAAAAAAAATTTTCCTTTCTGAGTGTTTCCTCCCCTTCTAAGGAATATGCCAAGATGAGGAAAGCAGTGTTTGGCATTAGTGGGCTCCATTAATACTGTCTATGAAACGTACCAGTCATGGGATCTAGGAAAAGTTTTTATCTCTGTACCAAAAAATTTTCATCTTAAAAAAGAAAAATATCATTACTTCCATAATAGAGTTATTGTGAGATAATATATGGAACATCCTAATGAAGCAGTTCTCAGATGCCTGAATGCTATCATTGTTGATATGAGTTCATGCTAGCTGCAGTCCACCACCTCCGATGACTTAGTATTTGCTTTCTCTTCTCTGTTTTCACAGATTTAACATCAATACTTTTGATCACCATTTACATATTCCCTGGAGTTTGAATTACTTTTTTTCTATTTATAGTTTGTTTTCCTTTCCCAGACCAAATGACCCTTATTTTTTAAAAACATAAATTTTTTTCTTTTCTACAATACCTGCTTAGATTAAAATTTTAACAAATTTAGATAAGTAAATAAAAATTACCTACAGTCTCATCTCTACAAAACATTTTGGTGTATGTCCTTCCGTGTTTTGTTTAATTACGATGTATGACTATTTTACCTTTAGTAGCTATGATGGTTATAGTAAAAATACACCCAGATAGGGATCAGAAAAAGTCTAAGGTGAAACATTTAGAAGGGGAGACACATCAGCTAGGACATCAATGCAGTGGTCCTGAGTATCTATAGGCAAACATAGATGCTTCCTTAAAAGTTAGGAGAAAAGAGCATCAAAAGACAAATGTCACTGTGTCACCTGGTGTCTGCCATTATTGGAGTCACAGAAACAGATGTGGCCTTGTAGAAGGAGGGTTCTTTCATTGGGATATGAGGGAAACAACCAACTACAGTGACTGTCATCCCTTATAACCAAGGCAGTATTTGCAATGGTTAAACTGGATATGTTTTTCTTGGCATGGCCAAGCTAAGCTTTTGTCATTCACTGAGCAGACGTCCACCAAATTAGAAACATTGGGACAGGCAATTTCTCTGATGTTTTGGTTTCAACAGTACTGATCTGTAATTATTTCTACAAACAAAAAGAAAGTGTTTGACAGAGACATTTAAAGACCTAAAACAACTTTCTTATAGGAAACACATGTGTCTTCTCCAAATTAAAACACACTATTATGCTAATAGGAGGACACTCAGCAAGTGGAATTTGCTAGTGATTTGTTGGGGGCTGGGGTAGTGATCAGAAGGTAAGAACCAACTGACTTTTGTTAGCTGTTTTGAACAGAGGCCAACAGAGCAAAGTCCAACAAATATGTCCTTAGAATGACCCTGTTATACACACAGGGGAAGTATCTGTGTTTTTCATGGGACTGTACAAAGCTAGGCTTTAGAAAACACAATGAAAATGAATTTCTGGTTTGTATCAGTGCCTTCTCACCTCGTCCCTGAGTTGAAATATACAGTTCTTTTTTTCTTTTAAGTTCCGTGATACATTTGCAGGATGTGCAGGTTTGTCACATAGGTAAATGTGTGCCATGGTGGTTTCTTGCACCTATCAACCAAATATACAGCTCTTTAGACTTGAAGTCAAATAGACTTGTATATAAGTATGGTGTGTCTTCTGTGACTTCAATGTGCAACTTAGTGTAAGAACAGCAATGCCAGCTCTTTCTCAAAAAGCGAAGTTTGTGTTGTCTCTAATTTTACTGCCACCTTCAACATCCACCACAATCTCACCAATAAAAAGAAAGAAATTACAAGTCCATACTAATGGCCATTGTACTTGGAGATACAGCAACTTGTATTTGGAAATGGGCCATCGATAAAGAATAGTAGCCATCAGAAGGAAGCTTTCACAATGAAACACGTTTAGTGATTAGCAGCGCTAAGTTTGAGAAAAACAATGAATTCCGTAATGTTTCATTCCACCTCTAAATGACTGCACACTTCAGGAGTGGTTTTGTTCATGTGCAGGTAAGTAGCCCACAATGCAAAGAGGAAAGTGCAATGAAGAAACTTTTGCCCAAGTCATGCTTTCTTGATTTATTTTTTTAATAAAAATTGAGAAGAATACTGCCAAGATTTCTTCCATCTATCATTAACTTGTATCATTTCCTATCACCATCATTAGTCTTAGGACTCTACCTCCAAAGCTTATTTGACTCTATTCCAAGCTCTTTTTGCTCCAGGTCTTGCTGTTTTTTTCATGGCTAAAGTCCCCAAGATCATCGGGGACCTAGAACTGGGTTGTTTTTTAAATATGTGTTTGGTTTTCTTTTTGTTTATTACAGGAAATATTCCCTGTTCCCAATAGCTTTGCCTTTGTGAGTTTACAGAAAATGTTCGAGTTCCATTTCTGCAAGCACCGTCCCCATGTGACTCCCTGAACACATCATAGCCCTGCATTAAAATGTAAATGGCATCAGGAAGGGACATCACTTTAACCTCTTATCAATTATCTGCCTCAGTATGAGTCAGGTTATCTGCCTATATCTAGAAAAATTAATCACTCCCTGCTGTGACAGTCCTCTATTATATTCCAGTTTTCCGAAGCACTTTCTAATTTCATATAATTTTACCCTTCTCAAAAGGGTGACTTATTAAACTTTTACCTACTTATGACTATTTGTATACATTAATATTTTATATAAATTAAAATGTTGACCAAAAAAATCATGGGTCAAAGCATGTGTCCTGCTTTTTCCTTCTAGAAGTACAGTACGTGCCTGGGGAGTTGGCATGTTCTAGTTTTAGCAGTCACTGGGCTGTGCCATAGTGCTTTGCACACATGGCCAAACTACCTCCGTGGGCAATGCCTACTCAAGGGCAAAGACCTTAGCTGGTGCTCAATAAGTGCTTACTGAGTGATTAGCAAAGATCCTAAGTGGACTAATACGTTTGGATTTAAAAAATAAACACAACAATGTGTCCACTGGTCTGGGGAAGTGTGACCTAACAGAGAATTACTGAAGAGAATATGGTCCCCATCAGTAGGAGACACCAGGAGACTTCAAGAGCAGTGGTTCTCAACCAAGAACGATCTTGCCCTGCACTGGACCTTTGGTAATGTCTGGAGACATATTTTGGTTTTCATGACTGAGGTTGTACTACTGGTATCTAGTGGGTAAAGGCTGGGATGCTGCTGAATATCCTGTACTGCACAGAACAGGCCCCCACAATAACAAATTACTTAGCCCCAATTCTCAACAGTGCCAAGGTTGAGAAACCCTTCTCTAGAGCACTGAGTAGGTAGATTAGGTAGCAGGGGCAGAGGCAGAGCTGAAACAACAAAATAAAATAACATGTGCTGTGCAACCTGGGCTCTGGCCTAGATATTTTGCATAGATCATCTCCTTTAATCCTGGCAACAAATCCTGTGGTTGATATTATTATTACCCTATCTTATGAATGAAGAAGCCAAGGTTAAGTAACTGACTCAAGGTCACACAGCTGGGAAATGGTAGAGGTGGTATTTTTGAACTCAGGATCTTTTAAACCCTCTCCCTTAACCACCTCCACGAACCTTGCCTCTAATGGAATTTTTTTTTTAAGATTCTAATTTCCAATTAACAAAATTAAAGCATCATGTAATAGCATGTTAAAATATAATAAGAGTGAAACTCATAAACAAGTATCATGATGAGAAAAGACAAACAGAATTATAAAAGGATTCCTGAAATGAAAATCACACATAGGTACGCAATGACCAAAGCTGGCCTTCAGAGTTGGCTTTGACTTCCTAAGTGGACAAAGTGAAAAAGAAACTGTAATCAGTTACACAATGCACATTATTCATGAAATGAAAAGCCCACCAGTTGCTCAGGGCTAGCTAATGTTAGCCAGCTCAGAGGACTGAGAGAAATTTCTCATAGTCCTCATAAGTAAGCCACTATCTGTATCATCAAGAATATCTCTATTCATGTCCTTGGCCAACTTTTTAATGTTTATTTCTTGTGATTTTGTTTTTATCTTGTGAATTTGCTCAAGTTCTTTATAAATGCTGGAGATTAGACCTTTGTCAGATGCATAGTTTGCGAATATTTTCTCCTATTCTGTAGGTTGTCTGTTTACTCTGTTGACAGTTTCTTTCTCTATCAAGAAACTCTTGAGTTTAATTAGATCCCATTTGTCAATTTATGCACTTTTTTCTTTTGTTTTTTTTTTTTTTTTGAGATGAAGTCTTGCTCTGTCACCCAGGCTGGAGTGCCATGGCACCATCTCAGCTCACTGCAACCTCCACCTCTCGGGTTCATGCGATTCTCCTGCCTCAGCCTCCCGAGTTGCTGGGACTATAGGCACGTGCCACCACACCCGGCTAAATTTTGTATTTTTAGTATAGATGGGGTTTTGCCATGTTGGCCAGGCTGGTCTCGAACTCCTGACCTTAGAATCCACCCACCTCAGCCTCCCAAAGTGATGAGATTACAGAATTTATACACTTTTCTAAAGAAGACATATATGCCACCAACAAGCATATGAAAAAAAGCTAAATGTCACTGGTCATTAGAGAAATGCAAATCAAAACCACAATGAGATACCATCTCACAGTCAGAATGGCTATTATTAAAAAGTTAAAAAAAAAAACAGATGCTGTTGAGGTTGTGGAGAAAAGCCAACACTTTATACTGTCGATGGGAGTGTCAGTTCAACCATTGTGGAAAGATATGGCAAGTCCTCAAAAACAGAAAAAATGGCTTCTCATAGTGTCTCTTTAGAACTCAGTTTACACTTGATGAGGACATAAGATATTTAAAGACATAAAACTATCATTCAAACCCAGCAATTCCATTACTGGGTAGATACCCAGGGGATTAGAAATCATTCTAGCATAAAGACACATGAACATGAATGTTCATTGCAACACTATTCACAATAGCAAATAATGGAATCAACTTAACTGCCCGTTGATAACGGATTGGATAAAGAAAACGTGGTACATATACATCATGGAGTACTATGCAGCCATAAAAAAGAACATGTCCTTTGCAGAAACATGGATGGAGCTGGAGGCCATTATCCTAAGCAAATTAATTCAGGAACAAAAAACCAAATGCTGCATGTTCTCATTATAAGTGGGAGCTAAATGATGAGAACTCATGAACACAAAGAAGAGGACAACAGACACTAGGGTCTACCTGAGGGTGGAGGGTGGGAGGAGGAAGAGGAGCAGAAAAGATAACTATTGGGTACTAGGCTTAGTGCCTCAGTGACAAAATCATATGTACGAGAAACCCATGTGACATGAGTTTACCTATATAACGAACCTGCACATGTACCCCCAAACCTAAAAGTTAAAAAAAGAATATTTCTACAATGAGTAAAACAGTGTTTTGCTTTGCCATTTCTCTCAGCATCCCTCTGTCCAATAATACAAAACAGTTTATTAGAAGGGATGGGTTGGACATGACCAAAAGAGAGCTAAGGTACAAACCATGATCTGACTACGTTTAAGTACCGAAACCAAGAGGATGGAAAGCTGCAACACCACGAGTCAGCCCTCTAGGGACGTGGCTCCTCATGATGCCTCTGTAGTACTCGTTTCCACACTTAAAATGCGATGGTTAGTAAGTATCTTGTAGGGCAATGGCTCATAATGTTTTAATTCATTCAAGAAGAATTGGGTCATTACTCAGTTGGCCATTGGGCTGGGGTCTGTACCTCATTCACAGAGATAAACGTGGCAGATGGGATCCTTGTCGCCACAGAGCTATAGCCTGATGAAAGACAGAGAGATTCAGCTACATATACAACCCCGAATCACACTTTCAACAGATATTTATAGAGCACCTACAATGGGTTAGCCACTGTAATGCAATGGCTATCTATCATTTTGTTAAAACTGATCACATTAAACAATCCTTTTTTTATTCTTGCATTGAGGAACTCAGCGAAATAGCCAAGTGACTAAGTGGAGAAGGTTCAAATAAGGAGACCTGCAATGGCTGCACCTATTCTTATACAGATCTTGCATTTTTAGTTGAGAGAGCGACATTCCTATAGCAGTCAGACTGAGTAATGCTGATGGTGTGTAGTGCCTAATCTCTACTGCTGGACCCCCGGGCACTTGGATCCATCTATTCATCCATCTAACACCAGGCTACAAAAGTCATTCAGGTTGGTCCAGATAAAAGCAATACCAAACTTCTACAATGAAGGATCAGGTAGCCATGATATTCCTTTGACTATTCAGTATTGAATCTATCAATCCCACAACTCCAATTTGCTCAGTCAATACTACTAATTGTGTCAGCTTCTCAGCTCTGGCAGAAGGTTGTCTCTATCCCCCTAATCACTGGAACATAATAGAGATTCATTTCTCACTGGAACATAATAGAGATTCATTTCCCTTCTGAAAGGAAGCTCTACAAAGAGAAAAGGGAAAGAATATGTTTTGTTATCTCTGGACTAAAATTATTGTATTTCTCTAAAAGCAATAATCTTTACCATTACAATGGCATGAGCAGGGCACCACACCACATACTGTTGTTTTTCGTTTGTTTTTTTTTTTTTTTGAGACAGAGTCTCACTCTATTGCCCAGGCTGAAGTGCAGTGGTGCGATCTCGGCTCACTGCAAGCTTCACCTCCTGGGTTCATGCCATTCTCCTGCCTCAACCTCTAGAGTAGCTGGGACTACAGGTGCCCGCCAATATGCCCGGCTAATTTTTTGTATTTTTAGTACAGACGGGGTTTCACCATGCTAGCCAGGATGGTCTCGAGCTCCTGACCTCATGATCTGCCTGCCTCGGCCTCCCAAAGTGCTGGGATTACAAGCGTGAGCCATAGTGTTTGTTTTAATCGGTGTACTTTGTCAATTCCATCCCAGATTGGATTCATTCTTCTCCAGAAACCTTACCAAATTGAGTCTGATTTTTCCTATGAAATGACATTTGGCTGCACAAACATGCTCGACTGTATTAAAAGATAGCATGATGAACATCAGCATTTCAGTGATACGAACCCAGCTCAGATGAAAAACATCAGAAACCTTCATACTCCCTACACTTTTCCCCTCAAAGAGTTCAAAAGGTCTAATTCTTTCCCACTTAGGTTCAGTCCATTCCCAGATCTGAGCTGAGAAAGGAGAATGCAAGAGTTTATTTTAAATTATATTTGGCTTAAAAAACCCACTGTGTTTCCAATTCTGAAAACAAACAAAAGTGTAGTTATCTGAAAATACAGAGAAAAGGCTGTGCTCTTTAAATCATGCTATAATCTGTAGGGTTTTTGTTTTTTGTTTTTCGTTTTGTTGTTGTTGTTGTTGTTGTTGTTGTTGTTGTTACCACGAACAGTACCTAGCACACTGTTAGACAAGATAAGTTATCCAGATAGCCTACTCGACTCTGAGGGAATTTCTATTCTATAAAACCAAATATTGGTGTGTATCTAACTGATGTTCAAACAAAGTACAAAGAGTTTCAGATTTAAGATATTTAAAGACATAAAATGATCCTGTTAAGAGTATATATAGTTAATATGCTAGAAGACTCATGAGTTTTATTGATAACATGTATTTTCAAAACTAAACATAAAGTTAGATCTTGTCCTTTGATCAATGGCTAGTTAATAATAATGAATTTCTAGTTTTTACAGTATATTCAAACTGCAGAGTTTCCATTTTAGCACCTAGAAAAAAGTTTTACTAACACTTTTGAGAAACAATATTTTTGATAAAAGCAGGCAAGACTTTAATTAAAAAGAAAACTTGAAAAATGGAAAAAGTCAAAAATTGGACAGTTAAAATGAATATTCTTATTGTACTACTATGAACAAATTCTAGTTATAAGATTAATTATGGGAATGATATGACAGTTGATGCCTATGATATGAGATTACCTAGGTCATGTTTTGTGTTTTTTTTTTAAGAGACATAAAATGAATAAAGGTAGCTTTTACTAATTACCTTTCACTCAATCAAGAAAAGATTCATGGGAAGGAAAATAGGATGTTAGACTATGTTCATTCATATCCACCTACTTTAAAAACTAAAGGCAGTGGCTCACGCCTGTAATCCCAGCACTTTGGGAGGCCGAGGCGGGCAGATCACGAGGTCAGGAGATGGAGACCATCCTGGCTAACACGTCTCCACTAAAAACACAAAAAAATTGCTGGACGTGGTGGCGGGCACCTGTAGACCCAGCTACTGGGGAGGCTGAGGCAGGAGAATGGCGTGAACCCAGGAGGCGGAGCTTGCAGTGAGTCGAGATCGCACCACTGCATTCCAGCCTGGGCAACTAAGACTCAGTCTCAAAAAATATAATAATAAATAAAAATAAAAACATGAAAGGAATTAAACTGTTTCGTTTTGGCTGTATTGAGTCAATTGTACTACTGCACTCTCTATCAGGTATTGAGAGCTTTCTCTTGAGTTATGCCTTCCAGAACAAGACCAGCGAAGAATTGCTCTTTGAGAAAGAAATCTGGTGCTTCTTCCCCATTGCTTTTCTTTAAACTTTGACATTGAAGTAACATGTAGAAATGCTTCTCATTTTAATAAGGGCATATTTTTAATTGTATGAAAAGCACCAGAATAGTACCTAAAAATAGAAGATCCCTAAAATGCTAGGGTCTTTACCATGTCAAATGACAGTTGTTTATGACATCAATTTATTTGCTTTGCAATTACATAAAAATAGCAATAACATGGCAAGTGAGATGATGCGATTGATTAACATGCTGAATTATTCATTTGATTTCAGCTGTTAATGTCACATGAGACATCTTCCAATGTACAGTGCCTAAATTATGATGAATCTTTTTGCCACGACCACTCAAACCTCTCTGATGCTTTCTGTATCCATTTATGCATACTGCCTGGAGTTCCTGGTATCTCCTTAACTAAGTCCAAAGTGATTCTATACATTAAGGGCTAAAGAGTGGGGCTCCAGCAATCGGTCTCCAGGAAGTGACATTCTGTTCTGAGAAAGGTCAGTTAGAAAGCTGACCTGACCACACAAGCATGCTATTTTCCAGATTCACTGTGTAATCATACTCATAGCACCAACATCTCAGCAAGGAAAAATGGCCCTTCTGTAGGGTGGTTATTTTCAACAGCTGAAATATGGGTTCTGACATGACCATGGTTGCTGGAATGGTCTCCACCATGGACCAGACTAAACCTGGTACCTTCTCACAAATGCACTGTGTGAGATTAAAGGGTACTTATTTATGGAAGACTTCTCTCATTATCTCGAGTAAGTTAGGGTCCCTGCTGTGTAATCTCACAGCATCTGTACTTCTCTGCACAGCATATTCCATGATACTTACTTTGAGTATTATTACTGGCGTAAGATCATTTGCCCCCTAGACTAAGTGCCTCCATACCTCTATTTCCCAGTCTCCTTGCCTAATTAGTGGCACATAAAAGACATTTGATAAAAATATGCTAACTAAATAGATAAAAACCATTCCCACCACTCAGCTACAGCTCTCTCAGACACTAAAATTCTCTTCATAGATGAAAAGGTGTTTGTTAACCTTTAAACAAATATTCTTGTAGTACATTAAATAAAACATCCATATCATCTTGTCATGTTCTAAATTTCTCATACCTTTCTGGTTTGGCAAAAATACAAAAATTAACTTAGATTTCACTCAGGGAAGAAACCACCATTTCCTAAAGAAACCTTCTCATTAGAATACGGTCCTTTTGTCTTTGTTTCAACTAGCTGAATTTGCAATACATTAATAGTTTAAGAAAAAAAAAAGGCATGTTTTCATTATTTAAAACCATGCTTGGCATTTGGGTGTAAAACAAGAGATAAAATAGGTGATCATGATTTCATGATGACTTTGTAACTATTACTATGGCACTGAAGATAAACTCATAGGCCCAAGTTTTTCTTCCTAAATAGATAGAACATTTTTCTTAATACAAGTTTGTAGCCTAATTATTGCTGGTTTTGCGGATATTATAATTCCTAAATAGATATGATTATAACATTTGATCATGATTTGATCATGATTTAATGATTTCCTATTTTATACCCAGATGCTAAGTATGATTGTTTTGGGGTGGTAAGATGATGGGCGGTTAAAATTCATATTTTCTAAATGAACATAAATATAGAAATTTCTTACTTTTAGAAGCAGAGAAAAAAATTAACTGTCAAAAGATGTATTTCAAAGCAAAGGAATTAGAATATTAGCAAAGCCAGCAATCATTAGGCTATGAACTTGGTAAAATAAAGTTATAGTTATATCTATCTAGGAAGAAGAGCCTTTGTGAGTTTCTCTTCAGTGCCATAGTAATAGTATTAGTTACAAAGTCGAAAATTCAGATGTCAGTGAATTCCTCTCATTAGTTTTAATAGTGAATTTTCACATTTTTGTTCATCTACTGCCTTCTCCAGAACATCAGGGATCTGGCACATAGTAGTCACTCAATAAATATTTGTTGAAATACTACAGGGGTGAACACACTTCCTCAGAAAAGCTGAGTTTGGAGAGGTTAAATTAGTCTTGATTTTCTACAGTGTATTGGGCAGACATATGACATCAGAGCATCGCTGTCAGATACAGTAAACTCTTATTCCCTCGGCCTGTCCCACCTTTACTCCTGGCCAAGCATTGGACCTCAGACACAGGGCAAAATGAAGAAGAGTCTTGCCAAGTGCTGAGAGAAGCCTGCTTTGCCTTGACGCCAATGCCTGGGGTTTGGCGTGCTAAGGCATCTGTTGTGGTCGTGGATTTGAGTTGAGTGATTCCTGCTGAAAACACTGTGAATAATTCTAACAATGTCAATGCATGCTGTTGCCCTTGTCTTTCTTCTCTCTGGGTCATGTTTCCAGCCACAGATGATTAGTAATAAACACTAATCAGTAAACTGGTCAGAAAACAATGCCAAAGCTAAGGTCTGCCAAATGTGCACTAATCGGATACTGGGTTCTGATTTTAATTAGGCCTGGACGTTTGTTTTTACATTAGTATGGGGGAAGAAGGTGGGGGATTAAATAAAAAGAAAAGCAACAGCAGGGAACTGATCTTCTGGCAGATTAAGCATCATCAATCTTTCTCGTTTTCTATAGTTATAAAATAAGTCTTAAAAAGTTTGTGCCACGTTATTTTTTCCATATGTAGGTATGTGATAGAGGATGGATCTCCCAGAAGGCTCAAATTGTTGTCTTGCTTGCTCATGCTTAGTGGCTTTCCTCATGCTTGGTCGGTTTGTTGATTATACATCTATATATCTATACATATATACAACACTTCCAGTCTAAAAAATACACGTGCATCTAATGGAGAACTGTCTCAGACACATCTTCCATCTTCCACAGGCATCAGGGGGAGAAAGTTAGTTAATACAGCAAGTGGGAAAGACTGCAATGCTTATGCTTAGTCACATCTAAATATCATCTTATAGGAAGACCATCAAAATGAGAAGCTCTAGCTCTTCGGTTTTGAATCCTACAGGATTCTAATAAGAATATTTCTTACTTCCACTTACTCTCTTACTTTGTAACCTTTGTTCACAAAACATACTACATATAAACTTGATCTATATTTTGGCCATATTTTATCATAAGACACATCAAAGCTTCTAAGATCCAAATTTATATTTTTCTTCCTTGCATCTGCCATAGAGATTGTTGTTCATTCTTAATGAGTCATATTCCTGGGACAGCATCTAGCACATAGTAAGTGTTCTATTATTATTTCAGGCTGGGTGAGCGGAGAAGCAATCAGGGAAGAAAGTATAGAAATGACAAGAGCAAATGCAAGAAAATAAACATCGTGAATAAGAAAGAGAAGTATCCTAGAAGGTCACACCAGAGAACAATGAGAAATGGGGTTTGATAGGTAGCAGAAGGACATAGTGAAAAAAGCTTAGACGATTTGGTAGGGCAATATAAATGCAACTTAACGCTTTGGTTCTTAATCAGAAAGTGGGATTATAGGATTATAGGATTTTGAATAAGAGAGTGAGGCTAATCGATGCCTTCCAGTCAAAGACCACCAGGAACATACTGGTTGTTGAACAAGTTGGGTGTATTACTTGAGGCAGTGCGGGAGAACATGCACCTAGAGAGCCATGGGGTGTCTCAGTAGGAAGGTGTTAGAAAGGATTCCTTATAGAATTTGGGCTTCATTTGATTGAATTTGGAGTTGAAAGGAAAGGGGTTTACTCTGAATTGGGTGCTGTCAGAACGTGAGCATAATTCTAAAATTGACTATCTGAATGAACTTTAGAAAGAGAGATTAGAGTGAAGCTAAAGCTGTAATAGGTGAAGAAGCTGCAGTCACTCATACTAACTGGGGTGGGAGGTGCTTGATATTTTTGTAGTTTGAACAGTGACCTGTTTTTCTGCTTAGAAATAATAATGAAGTGGTCTTGGCTTTTGTCTCACTTCAGCATGGTCAGAGTGACATTACCTGATGATGTTTGATAAGATTATGTCCAACAGGATGACACCAGGGCCTAGCTTTGAATTCCAAATCAGCTACTAACACCACCAAGTTCTAGTTGTACATATCAGGCCAGTGCCCAGATGTCAGACACAGCTTTTCTCCTTCTTACTGGGCAGGGGAGCAGTACTTTAGGAAGATTCATTGTTGTATAATATGAACTGAGCAGAAGAGACACTCAAAGGTAGGAAGACTATGAGCTGGTCATTGCAGTGGAGGCGGGCTGTGCTATCCATGCATCACTGCATGGAACCTCAAAACAACTCCGCAAGGTAGGAGCCATTATCCCTGTTTTATAGATGGAGACCCAAGGCTCAGAAAAGCTAAACAAATAGCCCTACATCATAGCTAGTTAGTGGAGAAGAGGTTTAACCCAGACCTGCCTGGCTGCATCGTAACAATGACTCTAAAGGAATTCTTGAAACCAGAGGCTTTGGAGAAGATGCGGTTAACCCTGAGTGCACACTAGAGTGGCTTGGTGACTTTCCAAAGCGTGCCAGGTTTTATCCTCAGAGATCTTGATTTAAGTGGTCAGCCTGGGGACTGGGTATTGGTATGTGTTAAATACACTTCGGGTGATTCTAATGTGCAACAGATTTGAGGATTAGAACAGTAAGAGAAAGGATAAACTCTTTCTGGAGTTAACAATAGCAATCGCTAAGTTGGTTAACTCTCCAAAGCGGTGTTGGGGAAAGATCATGCTATTTTGCAATTTGATGGATTCTCGTGTGAGAAAGACTAAAAAACAAGAACACAAATGTGTGATCTCTTTTCCTCAAGAAACCACTCTAGCATTCAATATCCCCAATCTCCCTGAGCATCATGGCAGCCAAGAATAGCTATGAGGACAAACACAGACTTCCTTAATTTTGTTAAATGGTGAAACAAATGAGCCGCCTCTAAGAGCTTGAATTTTTGTAAAGGAATGTGTTCAGACACAATGGGTCTTTTCTCTTCCTCCTATTCTCTGTGTCAAAACAGAGAGGTATTAGGTAGTTTACTTAATCCTTCTCTCCAAGTAACTAGGGATAAAAATGCACTGGGGATCTGAATTTCATCCTTAAGTGGTTTAGGAGGGTAGCAGAACTCCAATAATCAGTAGGAAAACTTCTGGGGGAATGAAACATAATTATAACAAAATAAAGTGAAAGTGGCAATAGCTTTGTTAAATTGTTGAAGCTGCCCTCCAAAATAGATGTTTTTCAGTTGGAAGAATGGCACAGTTTGACAGCCACTAAAGAAGTATACCAAAAAAGTTCACACAAGCTGCCAAACAACAAAAGCCATCAAATATTAGAGAAGCTTGAAAAGTTGGGTTAACCTTTAAACAGCAGGTGTGTCTCACTCACAAGTAAAGACAGGATGCAAGCACAGGGTGGGGGGGTGGTGATTGTAACTGGGGAGGCCAACGCTGGGTGAGGAGGAACTAAAAAGGGTCACGTCCCCATTCAGGTGATATGTATGTCTTTTTGAAAAGGAAAAACAGCTTTCCATGGAAATTGCCTGCCTGTTACTTAATGTCTCTGAGCTTTGGTTTCCTTATAGGTAGAATAAGATGGCCTGTTGTACTCTTGGAAGCCATATAGGATTGATGATGCCGATCTTGTCAGCAGAGCTGCAAAGATGCTCTCACGGGGCCAAATATCTGAGACTAGATTGGGTGTTCTTTATAAAGCACTGAGGAAAAATAATGTTGAATGAAAGCATTTTCATTATTCATTAATTCACAAAAATTAGTTGGTCAGTTTGTGGTTACTTATCACTAAGAGTTTTAAAGAATATTGATTCATCAATATAGGGTGGAGTGGGAAGATACCCATGCAGTTCCTCTTTTCTTTCTCACGATATAATCTTCATGATGGGAGTTCATGGTCACAGAAAAACATCTGGGCAGATTATTCCCCAAAGTGGCACTTTTTATGGCCAGTTTAGAAGCTAAGGTAGTGTAATAAGTTCTAAGGAGTAGTAAGTCAGGCCATGGCAACCGAGATTTAGATTTGGGTCTTTGTTGGTCACTTCATACAGGTGACCCTTGAGCAACATTGGTTTGGATTGCACAGTCTACTTACATGTGGATTTTCTTCCTCCTCTGCCACCTCTGAGACAGCAAGACCAACCCCCTCTCATCCTCATCCTCCTCTGCCTACTCAATGTGAAGATGAAGAGGACGAAGACCTTTATGATGATCCACTTCCACTTAATGAACGGTAAATGTATTTTTTCTTCCTTATGGTTTTCTCAGTGTCTTTTCTCTAGCTTACTTTATTATAAGAATATAACACATCATACACATAACATCCAAATATTCATTAGTCGACTGTTTATCAGTAAGACTCCTGGTCAGCAGTAGGCTATTAATAGTTAAGTTTTGGGGGAGTCAAAAGTTATACATGGATTTTTGACCACATTGGGGCCAGCACCTCTAACTCCTGCATTGTTCATGGGTCATCTATAATTGTAGTGTTGTTGTGGCAAACAGTGTGGCAATTACTCAAAGCCCTAAAAACAGAACTACCATTCAACCCAGCAATCCTATTACTGGGTATATACCCAAAGGAACATAAATTGTTCTATCATGAAGACACATGCATGCGTATGTTCATTGTAGAACTATTCACAATAGCAAAGACATGGAACCAACCTAAATGCCCATCAATGGTAGATTGGATACAGAAAATGTGGAACATATACACATGGAATACTATGCAGCCGTAAAAAAGAACAATATCATATCCTTTGCAGGAACATGGATGGAGCTGGGGGCCATTATCCTTAGCAAACTAACAAGGAATGGAAAACCATATACCACATGTTTTCACTTATGAGTGGGAGCTGAATGATGAGAATACATAGACACTAGAGGAGAACAACACACACTGGGGCCTATTAAAGGGTGGAGGGTGGGAGGAAGGAGAGAATCAGGAAAAATAACTAATGGGTACTAGGCTTAATACCTGGATGATGAAATGTGTACAACAAACCCCCATGACACAACTTGACCTATATAACAAGGCTGCACTTGTATCCCTGAACTTAAAATAAAAGTCAAAATAAATGTAATACTGCAGGGAAATGAAATAACATCAGGAACCCTCAGTTGCCCCATCTGTAAAATGTAGATAGTAACACTTACCTCATGCTATGTTCTCTTTCTAAACTGTGAGTAAAGACCATGTTTTGTTTTGTTTTTTTTCTCATCATGGTAGGACCTCAATATGGTCTCTGAATAAATGAATGACAGGCTACAGGGATACAATAAGGTAATATCTTGCACATAGCTCTTCATACATAACAGTACTGGGTATTAATATTGACCATGGATATCTGTGTTGGTAACTCCTAACCATGAACTTCTGAGATGGATATGTATGCCAGGCTTCAGTCATCACTGGGTCACATCTCTACCCCTGACCATTTGTGATTGGCTTGGAGAGGGGTCAATTACCCAATCAGGGCAATTACCCAAAGAGACTTTGGCTAGGAATCCTGGAAAGAGACCATTATCTTTTCCCTCTGAAAAGTGAATCAGAGAGAATGTAGAATCTGGGACTGCTGCCACAGTTCTGTGAGTATGTGGAGCCTGATGAGGGAGACAGCACCAAGGGACAGGTCACTGGGAAACGAAGAGAGAGAAACAGATCCCAGCGATATCATTTGAGCCCTGGATCAAGCAGTAGGTAAAATCTATCTACCTTGGTCTATCCTATTGCATAAGCTTTACTGAAAGCTTCTTGCTTGTTTTACTGCTTATAGAAATTTATGTCAGTTGCAACATTATTGTCATCATCGTAAATAAAGTAACAAAAACAAGGATCAAATATGTCTGCTGTATAACAACTTGAAGTTTTTAATTTTGCATGGACAAATATGATGAAGACCTTAACTTCAAAGTTTTTCCACTTAAGACAGAACACAATCACTTCCTTCTTGAGTGATTCATATTGGTTCTTTCCTGATGTCCCAGGACGTGGGGATCTGGCTAACACAGATGTTTAGAAAAGGAAACACATATAGTATTCTTTTCTTTTAAATCCCATACAACATCCTGCCTCCCTGGCAGAAATAGTTGAGCTACTCTTTCACCTGGCTGTGACTGTTTTGAAAACATCATTATAATTTTCTCCTTTCCAATTGATCTGTGTGGGACCACCTCCTCAAATCACAAGCAAATTGCTCCTGAAAGTAACATCTGGGCCCACAATTAAATTAATTCACACATCAGATACTGCCCATTACTGGACACTAGACACATGATCTGATTTGAGAGTTAATCAACCACTACCCGAGAAATGAAGTTTAAAACATCCAGAAGATAGACAACTTGAAGTTTTTCTTCATTGTACTTGAGTTTGAGTACAGATAATGCTCTATCATCTGGGAACTTGGGAACAATTTTCATGGTCTCCATCAGCATCTCCAAAAGTATGCTAGAAACTTGCTTTGAAAATTCATTTGCAATCAATTGTATTATACAACCAGCAATGATGCAAACTGTAAAAACATTCAACAATTATTCAATGAGCACTTTTTGAAAAAAATCATCATATATTAGGCACATCAGAAGGGCAAGGAAAATACAAAGATGAGTGAAATGTGGTTTCTGCCTTCAAGGAGCTTATAGTCTAGGACAGTAAAATTCAGTGTTGAGACTGCCAGTTGAACCACAGGGTGTGCACACAAAGATTTCTGATAAGCACAGGCATTTCACTTAATCCTCACAATTCTCTGAGCTAGATTGTATTATTTTCCTAATTTTCAGATGGGAAATACAAGATTCTTCAAAGTTAAATAGCTTTGCCTGAGTTCACATAGCTGGTAAGTGGCAGAACAGGACTTCCCCAGGCCTAGGTCTTGTTCAATATACTATACTCATTGGGCCAGAGGATGGAATACTCTTATCAGATACTGTATTTCTCAATCTTTGAAAATCTCTTTCAACTTTCGTCATTCAACTCTCAGTGCCATAGGCATATGTAGGGACAATAGTTGGGCTCTGCCCTAAAAAGCCTATTGAAATACATGAGAGTGACTTTTGTCCTAGGAGTCTTTGATCTCACCTTTAATTTTTAAAGAGTAAATCACTCACCAGTGCTGTACTGTGTGCTTAGTAACACATTATCTGTGACACCATTTGCAAGCGTGTGTCATGACCCATGGTCAAGAGCTACTGGTCCAAATGGAAGACTGAAGAGCATTCTAGGAAAATCAAGCTGCCTCTTGCAAGTCCCACCACCTCCATCCAGCGGCCTGCTTTGGGGGCCCTGCCCCTTGCTGACTAAACTCATGCTTTGCTACTGGTAGTGAAAAGGAATTGGTATACCAAGTCCTCTTTGAAGGTGTGGTGGGAAAGAGGGAGCTGGAAATCGAATTCTAAGAGATGGAATAGTTTTTCCAAAGGGACAAATGCTAGCAAAAAAGAAAAAAGAAGGCAACAGGTAATCCCATTCAGAATACTGCAAGGCCTTAGACTTCATGGATGCTCCATGGGCCATTGTGGTCATGGCTCTCTCCTTAACTTCTCCCCAGGAAAACCTATCTTTTGTAGAATCACTGTCCTATTAAAATAAGGCATGTTTGGGAAAGGAGAGGGAATACAAGTTAAACGACATGTACCCTCACTGGCCCATTATATTTTATGGCTACATTTTAGTAGGACACAAATAGGAGTAGAAGCCTCTCAACTCCCTCTTTTCTGCTTCACTTCCCATTACTCCAGGGGTTTCATTATTTTAGGAGTTTAATGTTCGTCCATTTAACTTGAGAAGTCTGGGTAACTTGCTCAGCATAATGCTTTTATAATTTTGGTCACAAAGTGATATGACAATGAAAAGCCAGACATGTTTCGTTTTCCTAAGATTGTGATCTCCCCAAAAATAGTTTTGTTAAAATCAGAGGGAAGTGTTGCAAATAGATTCACCCGGGCAGTTACCCTTCTGTAGGCAGTCAGCTTGAGCTGTTAGGAGTCTGACGTGACCAACCCATTGTACACAAGCACAAATGACCAAAAGATGAAGAGACCTACATCTTAAATATGAAGACACAGGAAATTATTTTCCCATGTCCTGTTTAAAGCTTTGAAATTCTATGAAAACTAGGCAATATATATTTAATCAACATTCGTCTATTGACTGTTCATAGAATGATGCCAGGCACTCAGGGGTAATTCAGAAGAAATGGAAAGCATAGTTCATTTCCTCAAAGAATGTTTAATCGGAGAGAAGAGACATGGAGACAGTATTCATTAGGCAGCTAAGTTTCAAAGCAAGCTGTTTATAGTTAAGTAGGAATTAGGCAATAGAGATTCATCAGAAAAGGGAGGTACTCACTTGGGCTATAGTGGGGAGGAAAGCGCCTGTCTGGAAGGTAAGCTACGCAGGTTTGGAAAGAAACAAAGGCAAGAGAAGAACTCATCTTCCAGAGGAGGACTATTACCGAAAGAGGCAAGTCAGGAACGAACTTTTATAGCAGTGTCATATCATTAACTAATTCTTTTCAAAGTACTCATTACTATCCTCTTACCTGTCCAACAGGTCCGGGGGACATCGGGGGAAGTGGAGAAGAGCCATTTGGTCCATTTTACAGAAATGGCTAATACGTATAATGGTTTTTGCAGAGTCCCATACCAAATTAAACTGAGCCTCACTAACTTGCTATTTCCTCTTGAGCCACTAGCTTAAAAAAAAAAAAAAAAAATAGAAGGAATTGACCTCTTTTTACTCCTCTGGTCAGGACACGTGCTGCAAGTTGGTAGGTGCCAAAAATTGAAGATGTTATATGTAACAACACATCATAATGAGCACTTCTAATTATTATCTTTGTGTAAAGATGAGAAAATTGAGGCTTACCGAGGTTGAGTCACTTGCCCAAGGTGGTGAGACAGGAGCTCAGACTCAGAGTTGTTCAGTTCTGAAGTCCAGGCTCTTAACCACTCTCTGTCAGGCTCTCCCAATAAGATCTCAGGGTTAGCAATATCAGCATCACCTGGGAATTAAAAGAACCAGCCCCACCCCACCCTCACAGAATCAGAAACTCCAGGGGTGGAGCCCAGCTCTCTATGGTTCCAAAAAGCCCTCCAGGTGATTCTAATGCAAGCTCAGGTTGGAGAACTGCTTACAGTCACTTCTCTGGCTATTAACCTTAAACGGAGGTTTAGTGTAAGCAGGGGATGCAAGAAAGATAAATGTCTTAGACACGACACCATGAGAGGAACAAAGCTTTTGGATATCTCTGAACCACTGATGACTCTGCATGGGCCAACCTGTCTAAACACAATTTATGTATGAAGACACAGGCTGGACACAGGGACCAACTCCCAGGAGCATCCACTCCAGGGGGATGGCTGCCAAGCAGAGGTCATAATTCCAGCTCCACATCACCAGCACTGTGACCTTGCACAAGTCCTGTAGCCTTCCCACATCCAAACGTCCTCATCTGCTCCTAGAAGCTGCTGGGTTATGTGATTTGTATCATCTTTTCCTGCTCTAAAACCTCTAGTCCCTCAGGCAATCCTCTCAGGGCCAAGGCAAAATGAGTTGCTAGATGGAGTGGCAGACTAAGAATCTGGGAAGACAAGATGACTCTGAAGGCTTCAAGGATTCAAGAATGAAGGAGATGGAGGCTGAAGCTAGTAAGGGTTCAGACAGGAAGAGAGCAGAAGAGGGAAGGCAGTGCATCCAGGTGTGGAAGAACGGGGCAGGGCTAAGGCGAGCCAGGTGTGCTGTGAGATCAGTCTAAGCAGATGAAAGCAGTGCTTGACAATTAGAGAAACAAGCAAAATTCTCAAAAAGAGAGTTTCACCTGGACCATGAAGTGTTTCTATTCAGTAGAGCCATTGAATGCACTGATTATTGTTTTTCTTTTAACCTAGCACAGTTATTGTCAACCAAGGGCAATTATACCCCTCAGCAGACATTTGGCAATGTCTGGAGATGTCTTTAGTTTTCACTACTGGTTGGGAGGGTTTTGGAGTTGCTACTGGCCTCTAGTGAGTAGAGAGACCAGGGATGCTAGGATACTGCTAAGCATTCTACAGTTCACAAGACATCCCTATTCCCCAAAAAATTAAATGGCCCAAATGTCAAGAGTGTATAGGCTGAAAAGCATTGACCTAGCAGATAACCCCATGCCCGAACATCTAATAACCAGTTTAGAAGCAGCACATAATGATGACAATGCTATGTAGGGTTCTAAGTACTTTAAGGGCCTGTTTTCACAGCAACCCTCTGTCCTGTTGCTTTTTTTTTAAAGGTAGATTTTATGATTTTTTTAGAGCAACTTTAGGTTCACAGAAAAACTGAGCAAATGTGCAGAGGTTCCTCATAAAACCCTGGTTCCCACATACTCACAGCCTCTCCCACTATCTGTGCCTACTTTTCGTAGCTTCTTTTTACTGGTAAGAAACTGGGGTATAAAGACGCCCAGAAACTTAGCTAGCAAGGTGTGGCACTCAAATGTGGACTCGAGTCTGAAGAATTTGAAAGTGACCGCTCCTGTGTGCTACCCCGTTCTTTCTATGGCTCTGTTACCTTCCCTGTTGGGTTAATATGTCAGCCCTGCTGTAAGCACAAGGGGCAGAAAGGAGCAAGCCAGGCCTGCTTCTGAAAATTCAGGGCCCTTTAATTTAGACCCTTCATCTACTTCAGACTCTTACTGTTATTTTACTGGATGAATTGAGGAGCTAAGGCATTGGACACAAATAGATTTCAAAAAGACATCTGCTCGATAAAAGTCTACGTGAAATTATTGTTTGCTAGGCATTTAAATGCCTTTGTGGCCTTTCCTCATTTTTTTCCAGAGGAGTCCGGGGTATCAGCTGATAGGAGAGGTGAACCATGAAAAATGCTGGGTTCCAGTCAAAGTAATTCCATTAGGGGCAGAAATGACTCGCTGAAACATGAGGAAGGGAAATCATTTGCAGCATACCAACAGCTGGGCCCAAATGACATCACTCGCCAAAATCAAAGGAAATGAGCTAATCAGATATGCATAAAAGCCCTTTTTGTTTGCTTGCTTAGAAAGTAACAATTTACTTTCAAGCTAGAGGTGAAAAAAATAACTCTCTGAATATTTTGACCCTGATATTTTGCTTTTTAAAATTGTTTTCAATTATTAGAGCAGACATGAAAATAAAATGTCTGAAATGTTCTGAGTTCACTGCATATTAGGAGGAGTTACCACAGGAATGTTATTTTCACAGGTTCCTGCTAAACATTTGATGGCCCCCAGCCTCACATCCTCATCAAAGGGACCAAAGTTATCCATTGGTTTTTATCCATCACATCCCTTCACATTTTGACCTTCCTTTCTGTTTCCTAGCAAGTTCACCCAGCCTGTGGTTGAGTAAATGCATATTAAATTAAGGGCTGAAGGCTGTGGGTAAAAGTAGAATTAAATAATGTTAAGTGAAAAAAGCCAAAGGCAGAGAATTCAGTGTTACCCACTTGGTAAGGCAAAGCAGGAAGATCCCACCATTCCACAAGGATGGAGGCTGGAGATGGTGCCAGGGAGGCACTGGGTTTTGGGACACTGGTACAGGCAGCAAGAGCACCCAAGGAACTGAGGTTTTTAGGTTCTAGTAAAAACTGTCTTCTGCTTCTCCTGGGCTCTTACCCCAGAGATGACCTGAGCAGGCAAAGCAGGATTTTAGTGTTGCATTTGGAGATGCAGCTCAGTCTTCACTGAGGAGTTAGCTGGGGACCCTCAGAGGGAAGGGTGTCAGGGCTCACTCTCTCAGGTGATAGGATGTTATGAGAAGTATTAGTGCTTTAGGCCGGGTGCGGTGGCTCATGCCTGTAATCCCCAGCACTTCGGGAGGCTGAGGCGGGTGGATCAGGAGGTCAGGAGATCGAGACCATCCTCGATAACATGGTGAAACCCCGTCTCTACTAAAAATACAAAAGATTTTTTTGTATTTTTATTTGTACAGGCGTGGTGGCGGGTGCCTGTAGTCCCAGCTATTCTGGAGGCTGAGGCAAGAGAATGGCGTGAACCCAGGAGGCGGAGCTTGCAGTGAGCCGAGATCGCGCCACTGCACTCCAGCCTGGGTGCCATCTCAAAAAAAAGGAAGTATTAGTGTTTCAAGCTGTAGAGTGGGTATGGCCTGGGGAAGGAGGCTCAGAAAGCAGTGTCCAGTAACTCGTAAAGCATGGTTTTCCACTGAAGTCATCCAGAAGCCAGCTGCCATTCCAGGTACCAGAATCCCCAGTGGTAACCATGTTATTGTTATTACTATTATGGTGAGAATACTTAACATGAGATCTACCCTCTGAACACTATTTTAAGTGCACAGCATAGTATTGTTAGCTATAGGGACAATGTTGTACAGCAGATCTCTAGAAGGTATTCATCTTGCATAACTGGAACGTTATACCCATTGAACAGCAACTCTACGTTGTCCTCTCCTCCAGCCCCTGGCAACCACCATTCTTCTCTCTGTTCTTATGAATTTGACTATTTCAGATACCTCATATAAGTGGAATCATGCAGTATTTGTCCTTCTGAGACTTGCTGCTATGGTTTCAATGTGTCCTCTCCAAAATTCTTTTTGAAACTTAATCCCTATTAAGAGATAAGCCCTTTTGGGAAGTGACTAAGTCTTGACAGCTCTGGCCTTATATTAATAAAAGGGCTGGAGGGAACTAGACTAGGCCTTTTTTGCCCTTCCACTCTCTGCCATGTGTGGACACAATATCCAAGGTGCCATCTTGAAGCAGAGGGCAGCCTTCACCAGACACGTCTTGCCAGGGCATTGTTCTTGGACTTCACAGCCTCCAGAACTGTGAGAAATAAATTTCTATTGTGTATAACCTACCCTGTCTGTGGTATTTTATTAGAGCAGCACAAAAATGAACAAAGACACTGGCTTTTTTCACTTTAGGGTGGCCACTTTTAATGGGGCCTGAGTGGACATGCTAAGATGCCAGGCCCCAAGAGGCAGAAGTGCTTGTGTCTGCCCTACAGGCGCAGGGTGCAGGGGCTGGGGCTGGAGCTAGGCTGGAAGAGGTACAGGCCTTCCCTGCACTTGCTTACTTGAGGCCTCTGTGTAAGCCATTCCTAGGGAAAGGGACATTTTATATGTACCTTATCACAAAATAACCTTATAGTTCCTATTTTTCTCTCCATTAAGAATGTTCTCTTTATTTTTATGAGGAATAAAGAAAAAATATTTTTCATAAAATAAGTCTCTGAAAGTATCTTTAAAAATGTCTTTCTCTACAACTCAGCAACAAGAAGAATAAATAACCTAACTAAAAAATGGGCAAAGGACTTAAATAGACATTTCTCCAAAGATTTATGAATGACCAATAAGCACAAAAAAAGCTAAACATCATTAATCATTTGAGAAATGCAAATCAAAACTATAATGAGACATTAACTCACATCCTTTAGGATACTACTATCAAAAAAACTCCAGATAATAACAAGTGTTGACAAAGATGCAGAGAAATTGGCCCCTTGTGTTCTGTTAGCAGAATTGCAAAATGGTGCAGCTGCTGTGGAAAACAGTATGGTAGGTCCTCAAAAATTAAAAGTAGAGCTACCATATGATCCAGCAATTCCACTTCTGGGTATCTACCCAAAATAATTGATATCAGGGTCTTGAACAGATATTTACATACTCATCTTTGTAACAGCACCACTCACAATAGCTAAAACACAGAAGCAACCCAAGTGCACAATGACAGAAGAATGGATAAACAAAATGTGGTATAGACATACAACAAAATATTATGCAGCCTTAGGAGGAAAGAAATTCTGATGCATGCTACAACATGGATGCACCTTGAGGATATCATGCTAAGTGAAATAAGTCAGTCACAAAAACCCAATATTGTATGAGTCTACTTACATAAGGTACCTAGAGTAGACACACTGATAAAGACAGAAAGTAGAATGGTGTTTCCTTCAGTGGCTGGGGGAAGGGGCACAGGGTGCTATTGTTTAATGGATAGACAGTCTCAGTTTTCCAAGATGAAAAGTTCTAAAGGTGGATGGTTGTGAGGCCTGCACAATAATGGGAATGACTTAATACCACTGAACTGTATATATAAAAATGGCTAAGATAGCACATTATATGTTACATGTATTTTATTTTATTGTATTTTTTATTTTTTATTTTTTTGAGATGGAGTCTCACTCTGTTGCCCAGGCTGGAGTGCAGTGGCATGATCTTGGCTCACTGCAAACTCCGCCTCCTTGGTTCATGCCATTCTCCTGCCTCAGCTTCCCATGTAGCTGGGACTACAGGTGCTCGCCACCATGCCTGGCTAATTTTTTGTACTTTTGGTAGAGACAGGGTTTCACCATGTTAGCCAGGATTGTCTCGATCTCCTGACCTCGTGATCTGCCTGCCTCAGCCTCCCAAAGTGCTGGGATTACAGGCACGAACCACCACACCTGGCCTGTTACATGTATTTTAGAACACTTAATAGAATTGTCTTTCTCATGAGATCTGACTTTGGAGGTAACCACTACCTATGTGATTTGGAAAAGATTAACAGCAACATTTTTACAATTTATTGAGTGTTGATTACCTATTAAGAACTATACACACATCTCATTTAACCCTCACTACAACTCCCATAAGCTTTATTCTTCCATTATTTCATAGGAGGAAACTGAGGTACAGAAAGTGTGAATGTCTTTTCCATAATCAGATAGGTATTAAGTGGCAGAGGGTTGGAATCCAGAAGTGGCTCTGAAGTTCACACATCTATCATGCTGCCTCATGTAGTTGCCATCCATTAAGCCTCCAGCAGTTACATGGATGACATTTCTAGAAAGAGGCAGAGCCAGAATGCAAACTCAGGTTTGTCTGACTCTAAAACTCCATCCTTGGTCCACTACATACTGCTGAACTGATTTTATTTATTGTGAAGACAAACTTATATCTTGTTCAATGACTCTCATCTTGACTGAGGCATTTTCCCATTTGATACTATAGGAGATAACACTGATTGAACTCTTCATGTGTGCCAGGCACTGTTCTAAGAACTTTGCATAGATTAACTGATTTAATACTCACAACAACCCCAAGAGGCAGATTCCATCACTGTCCCCATATTAGAGATGGGAAATCTGATGCACAGAGAGATGAAGTAAGCGTGCCCATGGACAAAAAGCTAGTGGTTGGCTGGGCAAGGTTACAAAGCCAGGCAGGCAGTGTCTAAAAAGGTCATGCTCTGTAAACACCCGGCTACACTGTGTAATTAGAATTCACCCTGAGGATTTGGCAGGAAGTCTACACCAACAAACTTTGATTAAATAAAATATTTAGTGATGGAATGTGATGATATTCTAGAAGGTATTGTCTTTTAGAAGCAGAAAATCCTATCTGCTATTGATTTAGTTGGATTTTTTTGCAGACATTTCAGCAGAACTTATTTGTATTTCTTTTAAAAAGTTGTTACATCATCAGGCTGCTGTGTTCAATGGCTTCTAGAAGCCATTTGACCCTTTCATGGTAAAAGTTGGATGATGACAAAAGATGCTACTCTATGTGAAACAACTGGATTTCAGGGCAGTTTTGAGGTTCTCTTTAGAATCCAGCATATTTTGACTTCAGATGAGGCCCTCGATGAAATGGAGCTTGAAATATGACACCTGCTAAAAAGGCAAACTGAGGCACAATAAATTTTGAAAGAGTTGAGTTGTGCAAACAGTGATTCATGAATCTGGTAGTTCCAAATTAGAAGTGGCTTGGAAGCTCCACCAGAGGAACACGAGAGGGAGGTTTTTATAGGACAAACTTGGAAGTAAAGCAAAGCAAATATTTGATTGGTTATAGTCATATGGCTGCCTTATTTGGTCTCTCTTGCTGGAAGACCCCTAGTTATATAACGATAAGTGTTTTGGCTGCTCCTGATTGGTTGAGCTTAAGTTCTATTTTTCTTTAATATAGGCATTTATAAGAAAAATAGCTCAAGTTAAGTTTTGCTCATGCTTGCAAATCAAGGAAGGTTAAACTCACTGATGAGGCCTACCTGGCTTGGTCTGCTCAGGGATTCTTCAGGCCTGGTCTCCTTTTTAATTTACTTTCACATGCCTCCTGGGACCAGGAACCGGACTGGCAACCTCCCAGAGTTGGTGTAACTGGAGAAGGAGGTGGTTGAGGCACTTCAAAAGCCTCAAAGCATTGTGTGTCACTGACTCAACTCACCTAGTGCTCTCACCTGGATCCTCGCTCCTGGCATCTACAGGGGAGGCAGAGTCATCTTTACCCATCACACTCAGTGGTACCCTTTTGTTTAGTGCATCCAATGATCTACAGCAATTCTTATACATGCTAGAGTTGAGTAATGATTGCTCTAGGTTAAAGAAATGAACAAAAGTCTGTATACACTGACGACTGGGTGTTCAAACATTCTGCCCTTAGGGGAACCATCAAATCTTTGGCGAAGGTGGAGGGTGAATGGAGATTTCTGGTGTTCTTGTTTGCCTAAAGGGTTCAAAGTGGTTCCATTTCGTTTTAAAGCTCAGCACATATAACCTTAATATATGTTAATGGAGATGTTTGTGACTGTGAGTTGAACACATATGATTGTGGTGGGTGCATGAGATGGGGAGGAGGATGTGGGCTTAGGTTGTAAAGTCAGCTCAATAAATTAAACGTTTTAATCCCATCTGCTTAGACAAACCTGCTGAGGGCTTCAGGCAAGGGGCTCAGTGAAGGTCAAATATATATAGTTCAGCAAGCAAAAACTAACCTGAAAGCAACATGAGTTCCCTCCTTGCATTTCTCCAAGTGAAGGACTAGCACAGGATTGGCATTAGACCCAGAATGCCTGGGCATAAATCCTGGTTGTGCCACTTACTAGCTGGGTCACTTTTAAAAAGTTACTTAATGTGGGTAAAGTAGGATTACTTTAAGATAGAACTACCTCACACAATTGTTGGGAGGATTGAAATGAAGGGAAATACAAGACAGGTGCTTAGAATAGTGCCTGGTACATGGTAAATCCTAAATAAGTTTTAACTCAAGAGCTGTAAAATCGCATTTTCTCTCATTCTCTGAAAGCTGCTCAACATTTCTCTTAAGAATTACCCAAATTTCTTCCACTAGCCCTTTACCTCTTCCTCCTCTTGTTGCTTCTGGATCTTCAAAAGCCAAAAGCACCATAGTAAAGGGAAGTTACCAGGAAGAAACTAACTAGAACTCTTGAATTGAGTGGAAAGATGTCTAAGAAAAGGTACACTTCCTTTTCATGCACATATAAGGCATTGTTGTCATCTCATTATCTTTACCATTATTGGAAGCAACACACTCCAAATAGCGATTAAGAATAGGATTATATAGCATTCTATTATAAAGACACACGCAAACGTATGTCTATTGCAGTACTTTTCACAATAGCAAAGACTTGGAACCAACCCAAATGCCCATCAATGATAGACTGGATAAAGAAAATGTGGCACAGATACATCACGGAATACTATGCAGCCATAAGAAGGATGAGTTCATGTCCTTTGCAGGGGCATGGATGAAGCTGGAAACGATCATCCTCAGCAAACTAACACAGGAACAGAAAACCAAACACCACATGTCCTCACTCATAAGTGGGAGTCGAATAATGAGAACACATGGACACAGGGAGGGGAACATCACACACCAGGGCCTGTCGGGGGGTGGGGGACTAGGGGAGTGATAGCATTAGGAAGAATACCTAATGTCGATGACAGGTTGATGTGTGCAGCAAACCACCATGGCATGTGTATACCTATGTAACAAACCTGCATATTCTGCACACATATCTCAGAACTTAAAGTATATATATATATATATATATATATATATATATATATATATATATATGTATAAAAGGAACTTCCAAGTCAATGCCCTCTGAGTTTGAATCTTTGCTTCGCTGAGACCACAGGAAGGTTTCAAAGTCAACAGAATCTGTTTCTTTTTCCTATAAGGTGTGGTTGATAATACTGATCTTATCGGGTTATTGTGAAGCTTAAAGCTGGCAGTATCATAATGTGCTGGCATACAGTAAGTGCTCAGGAATTGGGAGTCATTGTTACTATATTTCACTCCTTCTATAAAAATAAGAGGCAGGATGGGAGGCAAACATCAAGGTGGAAACCATCCAGCACTACTTCAGGCTAATACTAATAGAAATGCTGCTTTGGGGTTTGTTCTTAATATTGTAGCCCCCAGGACTTTCATCTTTAGCCTACAGGTCCTTGCTGCTTTACCCAGAATCAAGAAAATCTGTCTCTTTGCAGAGTTCACCTTTTCCAGAAGCTGCGTAAGAAAGAGAAAAACAAAGCCTAGTTTCCCAGGTTGCTGTTCTCTCAAGATAAGAAAAGCCACTTGGAAGGTACCATGAACAGAGGATGGGGAATGAGATGGAGGCCCAAAAGTTTAGTAGAGGAAGGTGCGGGTCCCCAGGCCCCTAGAAGCCGGCTGTCTTCCAGGTCTAATTGCAGCACATTCCTGAGATCCGTCGTCACCAAGCCATGATGCAAACGCCTCAGCATTGTGGGTGGAGAGGAATTAGAATATCTATGAAAGTCACACAAAAACATATGCTGACCCCTTCAGACCTGTGATCATATTCCAAGTGGAGCCAAACTAAATGAAATCAAGGTCTCTGTCCAGCGTTTGAGAGCCAGTGAAAATAGGAACTCAGTGTTTCTCTAAATACACAGAGTGTATCACCTTAGTCATAAAATTGGGGACTTTCAAATCTAATTTGTTCAGCCCTAGTGCTGTTGAAGGCTGGGCAGGGTTCCAAAGGAAATCACCTCCACGCAAACAGAGATTAGCAGCTCTCCACTGGAGACATATGGGAATGATTCCCTATAATCTCCAGTAATTGTGGCTGCATTACATTCAAATCCTGTTTTCAATTTTCTTAAACTTCTAGACTGATTGTGTTATTAAATCATGCTGGCTGATGTGTTTAATAAGGACCTATTAAATGTTTATAAAATTAGGGAAATAAATATGGGCTTTTAGTCAGATCGCCCAATGGATCTGGTAACCTATTGTTAAAATAACAGCCCTGCTGTTAAAACTGCTTCTCCTGACTGCATTGGCTGGTACTCACTTTAAAACATTATCCCAACATTCATGCAGAGCTGTTTATTCTAACACTCCATTCACTAAAGAATTTGAGCCCCGCCCCCATCCCTAGGCTCCACTCCACAAAAAAAGAAATACATTCAAAGAAGACTAACTAACTGTAAGATATAGTGTCTTGGCTGTCAAGAAATGTCACCTCTGCTTCCAAAGAAGTAGTGATACAAACAATTTTGAGAGAAGACCCAGACGGATCAGTTTTGTTGTTGTTGTTATTGTTGAAACCTTCACCTGGCTTAATTTCAGCACAGAAATTGCATTTAAGTTCTCCAAGGCCTTCAGTCAGAAGGTATGATCGGCCTTTAGAGAGGGAAGGAAAACTTGGCTAGAATTTATACAGCAGGGACAGAGAATGAATACAATCTATGCTTCAGACAGATGGGCTTACTTAGGAATTATTTTATCCATTGAATCTTGGTGATCATGGCTGGCTTGAGAAGTTTAGAAGTTCTCTATGACATGGATCAGACTAGTGCAGTACCATTGGCTTCACTGGCATTTGAAAGCAAAGACTAGAAATGTCTGCAGAATGGATCCAGGCATGGAGGCCTATGCTCTCTTAAGAGGGAAGAATGGAGTATGGACCAAGTTAGGGGGCTTGCCTTTAGCTTTATATTCTGTAGCCACTTGACATGGGAGAGGCATTTCCCTGTCCAAGAAACCTCCTTTTCCTTATCTCTAAAATGGAGATATTGACAGTATCGACCTCTTGTGTAGATTAAATAGGACGTAGTGTCCGGCACACAGGAGGGGCTCTAGTGTTGTTGCTTAAAAAACGAGAAGTGGAGAAGTAGAGGCTATGGTCCAAATCAGTGATCTCTTTTGAAGTGCTAAAAATAACTATGAAGCTATGTTAATAATAAATATTAATACAATATTAGCTGTCTGAGCATGCTCCTGAGTGCAGCATTAAACCCAGTACCGCATGATTCTGTCCAAAGCAATTCCCTAATACAGACACAAAACCATAACTTCAATCCTCCCTGCCAAAACACTCTAAGCCACCTGGCCTTAAACCACAGTTTCCTACACCCTCGACCACAGCTCAAATAATTCTATTATCTTCAGGGCAAATGCAAACCCGACTTTCTTGGATGGATTAACCTTTGAGTTTCCCCTAAGGAAAGAGAGGGCAATTAAACAATCTTTCTGGTACTTAAAAAAAAAAAAGGCCAACAAACCACATCATTATCGTGGTATAAACACACCCCCTTAAAATATTTTATTTCTAACAAGTGTGTACTGAGTTCCCCAACTTGCCTACTGCCTCCACCTCCATTCCAGAATATGGTAAAATGATTAGGGGGCTGGCCTGGTTCACATTAGAGACTCTGCAAGGTTGGGGGAGAATTGGATATAAGGTTAATATTTGGCAGAACCTTGTAAATGACCTGATTGTTATTTTATATTGGCTAGAGCCTCCAAATCACTGCGTCCTGCCAGAAAGACCCGAGTCTGGCTAGGTAGTTACACACAACAGTGTCATAAGCCTTCTCCATGGAGGGACACACTTACTCTGTGTGTGTTTGTGTGTGTGTGTGTGTTTTCTGTGAGTATTTGCACAGGCCCCCACTGTTCTGCTTATGCCCAGCCAAAATACAGCAGAAACCCAGCACAGCAATTATTTTTATGAATTTTGTTTTGGTCTGCCCTCAGGGGAACTTCTCCCAGTTTAATTGTCTGGGGGGATTGTTTCCTTGTGGGATTTTATTTCAAAACATTCCTGTTAAAATTTCTTTCTGAGGGGAAAGGAAAGAGAGGATGATTTTTTTTTTAATCTACTTAAACACACAAACCTACAATCACATAAAAATTCACCAAATTATGTATTCTGAAATTAATAGAGGTGTTTTGTGATGCATAGATTTTTAAATTATTTGTCTAAAGATATGTTTAGAATTGATTATATTAAAGCTGTATAAATCTTGAATTCCCTTCCCCTACTTCCATGCCTTGGAAATGAATTCAAGCAAACCAACTGAATTTTAAGTTAAGACAAACAGGGGGAGAGATCATTCATCTCCAGTTATACATGAAATAGCTTATAATAGTGGATGCTGAGTTCATGAAGTATATGTTCGACCCCCTTTGATATAAATTCCATCATCAGCTCACAAAGAAATTGTATTTATGCATAAGACAGTGCTCTCTAACATGAACTCCTATAAATTATGAGAACAGAAAATCCAAATTTATAAGATGCCATTTCTGGATTTATTTTTAATGCTCTCTCCCGCATATTACCAAATAAATGCCACATTAGCAGAGCATGAAAGGCTTTTTACTGGCATAAGCTACGACTCTGAAATTCACAGCACAGACTGGGCTGGGTTTAGGTGCAAATGAAGGAGCAAACAGAAAGTATGGGAGGGATCCCGTGCTTGGCGGTGCTTAGGAGGTCCAAAGGCCTATTGTTTCCTGTAGTGTAGATAAGCTGTCATTTTTCTTGGAAGGAAGGCACATTTCCTGATTCGTTAACAATATTAAACATAGGTGATTATTGGCATTTCCTAAGAAATGTTTGTTTTCCCTTCCAAACTCCACACGTAGGATAAGACTTAATCCTCCTCTCTATCTTCTACTAATTCATTCAGCAGTTCATGTGTCTGTTCATTCGTTCATTTATTCATCAAATGTTATCGACTGCTTCAAGTGTGTCAACCATTCAGCTATGGAACTGAGGATATGGAATCTAGAAGGAAGATAATACAGGGTAGTAGTTAGAACACAAGCTGTCAAGTCATTCTGCCTAAGTTATACATGAAGAAATAATAATAGTATTAATAATATTGCTTACTTGGTGCCAGCCAGTATTCTAGGTTTTATACTATTACATGAGTTAACTCATATAATATTCCTACATACCTATGAGGTTAGATGCTATAATTTATGATTTTAACTATGAGAAACTTGGTTTAAAATGATCTGATAGTAAGGATAGAGCTGGCATTTGAACCTATGGTTTCAAGGTCAGCAGATTGAGTCACTGTGTTGAAAAAAGTAGGTGTTCCTAAATCAATCTATCAGTCAATCATCAATCCCCCAGCTCTGCCTTTCTCTGACTGTGTGACCTTGGGTAAGTTAGTTAACCACTCAGTGCTTTAATGTTCTTATCTATAAATGGAGATAATAATAGTACCTGCTTCATATCACAGTGGTGACAATTAAGGGAAAACTTATACATGTGCAGCACTTAGAACAGTGCCTGGCACAGGTATGTGCTCAGTGCTCACTCTTAATAGTAATTTTCATCATTATGTGACAAATCTCCTTTCTTGTTACATACAATGGATGCATTATGACATCAGGGCTTGGCAAGATGGAAGAATAGATGGCTCCACTGATTGTCCCCACCATAAGGACACCAATTTAACAACTATTTACACAGAAAAAAAAAAACGCTTCTTAACAACCAAAAATCAGACGAGTCCTCATAGTACCTGGTGTTAACTTTGTATTGCTGAAAGAGGCACTGAAGAAGAAAAATATTCTGGCATCTCTGATGCCACCTCTCCCCAACCCCCAGCAGCAGCTGTGTGGTGCTGAGAGTGTCTCTGGGTGCTGGGGGACGGAGAGCAGAGAAACTGTGAGGCATTGAACTCAGTGCTGTCCTGTTAGAGCAGAAAGAACAATTGGACCAAACTCAGCTGACGCTTGCCCATGAAGGGAGCATTTGAACCAGCCCTAGCCAGTCAGGTGGGAATCGCTGATCCCAGAGGCCAGAAGCTTGAGTGCCTGCAGACCTCCCCACTGATGGCTATAGTGCTCTGAGGTGCTAAGTAAACTTGAAAGGCAGTCTAGGCCATAAGAACTGCAACTCTTAGGTGAATCCTAGTGCTAAACTGGGCCCAGAGAGAGTGGACTGGGGAGAACTCAACATACTGAGACACAAACTGGGGTGGCTAAGGGAATGCTGGCCTCACCCCTCCCCTAACCCCAAGCTGCACAGCTTTCAGCTCCAAAAGAGACGCCTTCCTTCTGCTTGAGGAGGGGAGAGGAAAGAGTGGAAGGGCTTTGTCTTTCTTCGTGAATACCAGCTCAGCCACAGCAGGATAGGGCACCAGTCAGAGTTGGGAGGCCCCTGTTTCAGGCTCTGTTCCCAGACAACATTTCTAGACACACTCTGGGCCAGAAGGGAATTCGCTGCCTTGAAGGAAAGGACTCAGTCCTGGGAGAATTCATCACCTACTAACTAAAGAGCCCTTGGGCCCTGAACAACCAGCAGCAATACCCAGATACTACATCAAGGGCCTTGGGTGAGCCTCTGAGAGTTGCTGGATTCAGGAACCAGTACAGCTGCAAGAGAGTAGAACACCAAGCAGGCTTTTGGGGTCCCTGATTCCAGGGCTTGACTTGTGGATGGCATTTCTGGACCTGCTCTGGGCCAGAGAGGAGCCCAAACTTGAAGGGTGAGTCCCAGGCCAGGCAGCATTCTCTACAAGCTGACTTAAGAGCTCTGAGACATTAAGAGAACATCCTTGGTAGTCTTACCATATTCCCCATGGCCTGTGGTGGTGGTGGCTACAGGGTGAGGCTTCTCTGCCTTTGGAAAGGGGAGGAAAGACTGAGAATGACTGTGTCTTGTGGTTTGAGTGCCAGCCAAGTCACAGTACAATAGAACACCAAGTAGATGTCTAAGGTTTTTGACTCCAGTATCTCACTCTTGGATGGTACTTCTAGACCCACCAGGGCCCAGGGAAACTTGCCATTCTGAAGGGAAGAAGAACACAGGCTTGACTGGCTTTGTGACCTGCTGATTATAGAACACCAGGGTCTTGAGCGAACATAAGCGGTACCCAGGGAGTGGTTACAGCAGGCCTTGGGTGAGACTCAGTGCTGTTCTGGCTTTAGCTCTGACACAGTGCAGTCATAGTGGAAGTGGCCACAGGGATGCTTGTGTCACTCCACCCCCAGCTTTAGGTGGCTCAGAAGAGAGAGAGACAGAGAGAGAGAGCGAGGGAGAGAGAGAGAATGAGACTCTATTTGTTTGGGAGAAAGTAAGAGAAGAGAACAAGCGTCTCTACCTGGTAATCCAGAGAATTCTTCCAGACCTTGTCCAAGACCACCACCAGTCTGCAAGAACCACAGTGTTACTGGTCTGGGGGTATTCCCTAAACCAGATACAGTTTAGTTTATAACACCCAAGTACTTTCAAATATCCAGAAAGCTTTCCCAAGAAGGATGGGTACAAACAAGCTCAGACAGTGAAGTCTACAATAAACACCTAATTCTTTAATGCCTAGACACCGAAGAACATCTACTAGCATCAACACGATGCAGGAAAACATAACCTCACCAAATGAGCTAAATAAGCCATCAGGAACCAATCCTGGAGAAACAGAGACATGTGACCTTTCAGACAGAGAATTCAAAGTAGCTGTGTTAATTTCAGAAAGCACAGAGAAGAAATTCAGAATTCTATCAGGTAAATTTAACAAAGAGATCGAAATAATTAAAAAGAATCAAGCAGGAATTCTAGAGCTGAAAAATGCAGTTGGTATACTGAAGAATGCATCAGAGCTCTTTAATAGCAGAATGGATCAAGCAGCAGAAAGAATTAGTAAGCTTGAAGACAGGCTATTTGAAAATACAGAGAAAGAGGAGAAAAAAGATAAGGAATTTTGAAAAAAGAAACATGCCTACAGGATCTAGAAAAATAGCTAAAAAGGGCAGATCAAAGAGTCATTGGCCTTAAAAAGGAGGTAGAGAAAGAAATAAGGATGGAAAGTTCATTCAAAGGGAAAAATAACAAGGAACTTCCCAAATCTAGAAAAAAGATATCAATATTCGAGAACAAGAAGGTTATAGAACACCAAGCAGATTTAACCTAAAGAAGACTACCTCAATGCATTTAATAATCAAATTTCCAAAGGTCAAGGATAAAGAAAGGATCCCAAAAACAGGAAGAGAAAAGAAACAAATAACATACAGTGAAGCTCCAAAATGTTCTACTTGGAAGTCTACTTGGTGTCTGGCAACAGACTTTTCAGTGGAAACCTTACAGATCAGGAGAGAGTGGCATGACATATTTAAAGTGTTGAAGGAAAAAAAAATCTTTTACTCTAGAATAGTATATCTGGTGAAAATATCCTTCAAACATGAAGAAGAAATAATGATATTCCCAGACAAACAAAAGCCGAGGGATTTCATCAACACCAGACCTGTCTTACAAGAAATGCTAAAGGGAGTACTTCGATCAGAAAGAAAGGGATGTTAATGAGCAAAAAGTAATCGCCTGAAGGTACAAAAGTCACTGGTATAGTAAGTACACAGAAAAACACAGAATATCAAAACACCAACTGTGATGTCTAAACTACTCTTATCCTAAGTAGAAAGACTAAATGATGAATCAATCAAAAATAGCTACAATTTTGTGGACAAAAGACAGTACAAAAAGATATAAATAGAAACAACAGAAAGTTAAAAAGCAGGGGGACAAAGTTAAGGCATAGATTTCTGCTTCTTCTTCTTCTTCTTTTTTTTTTTTTTTGAGACGGAGTCTCGCTCTGTCATCCAGGCTGGAGTGCAGTGGTGCGATCTTGGCTCACTGCAACCTCCGCCTCCCAGGTTCAAGCAATTCTCCCACCTCAGCCTCCCAAGTAGCTGGGATTACAGGTGTGCACCACCACGCCCAGCTAATTTTTTGTATTTTTAGTAGAAACGGGGTTTCACCATTTTAGCCAGAATGGTCTCGATCTCCTGACCTCGTGATCCGCCAGCCTCGGCCTCCCAAAGTGCTCGGATTACAGGCATGAGCCACTGTGCCCAGCCAACTTTTTGTTATTAATAGTTTTCTTTTTGCTTGTTCATTTATGCAAACAGTGTTAAGTTGTTATCAGAGTAAATAATGGGTTATAAAATAGTATTTCTGTTAAGATTGTTTTTTGTTAAGATTGTTTTTGTATCTCAAAAAATTTGAAATATCAAGCATCTTCTCTGATCACAATAGAATAAAACTAGAAATTAATAATGAGGAATTTTGGAAACTATACAAATACATGGAAATTAAACAATATGCTCTTGAATGACCAGTGGGTTAATGAAGAGAGAAATTGAAAAATTTCTTGAAACAAATGATAATGGAAACACAACATATCAAAACCTATGAGATACAGCAAAAGCAGTATTAAGAGGGAAATTTATAGCTATAAGTGTCTACATTAAAAAAGAGAAAAAACTTCAAATAAACAATCTAACAATGCATCTTAAAAAACTAGAAAAGCAAGAGCAAAACGAATCCAAAGGAAGTAGAAGAAAAGAAGTAATAAATATCAGATCAGAAATAAATGAAATTGAAATGAAGAAAACAATACAAAAGATCAATGAAATAGAAGGTTTTTTTTAAGTTAAACAAAATTGACTAACCTTTAGCGTGACTGAGACAAAAGGAGAGAACATCCAAATAAATACAACTAGAAATGAAAAAGGGGCCATTACGACTGACGCTGCAGAAATTCAAAGGATCATTAGTGGCTACTATGAACAACAATATGCCAATAAATTGGAAAATCTATAAGAAATGAACAAATTTCTAGACACATACAACCTACCAAGATTGAACCAGGAAGAAGTCCAAAACATAAACAGACCAGTAACAAGTAACACGATCAAAGCTGTAATAAGTTTCCCAGTAAAGAAAAGCCCAGGACCTGATGGCTTCACTGCCGTATTCTACCAAATATTTAAAGAGAAACTAATTCCAATTTTACTCAAACTATTTCGAAAAATAGAGGAGAAAATTCTTCCAAACTCATTCAACAAGGGTAATAATACCCCAATACCAAAACCAAAGACACATGAAGAAAATAAAACTACAGGCTACAATATTCTGTATTATGTATACTATACTACAATATTCATCTCTGATGAATAGTGATGCAAAAATTCTCAACAAAATACTAGTAAACTGAATTCAGCAATACATTAGAAACATCATTCATCATGATCAAGTGGGGTTTATCACTGGGATGCAAGGATGGTTCAACATAAGCAAATTAATCAATACACTATATTATATCAACAGAATGAAGGATAAAACTATATGATCATTTCAATTGATGCTGAAAAACTATTTGATAAAATTCAACATTCCTTCATGATAAAAATTCTCAAAAAAACTGAGTATAAAAAGAATAGACCTCAACATCACAAAAAGATCATCATGTAGGCACATAGTTATTATCAGGTTATTGCAAGGCAAGACAAGGGAAAGAATCTTAAGAGCTGTGAGGCAAAAGTATCACGTAAACTATAAAGGAAAACCTATCAGATTAACAGCAGATTTCTCAGGAGAAACCCTAAAGGTAGAAGGGATTGTGTCCTATTTTTAGCCTCCTTAAACAAAACAATTATCAGCCAGGAATTTTGTATCCAGCGAAACTAAGCTTCATAAATGAAGGAAAGATACAGTCTTTTCCAGAAAAATAAATGCTGAGAAAATTCACCATTACCAAGCCAGCACTATAAGAACTGCTCAAAAGAGCTCTGAATCTTGAAACAAATCCTCAAAATATGCCAAAATAGAACCTCCTTAGGCATAAATTTCACAGGGCCTATATAACAATAACAGAATGAAAAAGGCATAAAGTAGTCAGGCAACAAATAGTAAGATGAATAGAATAGTACCTCCCATCTTGATACTGACATTGAATGTAAGTGGCCTAAATGCTCCACTGAAAAGATAACAGAGTGGCAGAATGGATAAGAGTTCACCAATCAAGTTTCTGCTGTCGTCAGGAGACTCACCTAACACATAAGGACTCAAATAAAGTTAAGGTAAAGGGGTGGAAAAATATATTCCATGCAAATGGACACCAAAAGCAAGCAGGAGTAGCTATTCTTATATCAGACAAAACAAAACAACAGCATTTAAAAAAGACAAAAAGGGACATTATATAATGATAAAAGGACTAGTCCAACAGGAAAATATCACAATCCTAAATATATATGCACCTAACACTGGAGCTTCAGAATTTATAAAACAATTACTACTAGACCTAACAGCTCTAGACAAGTCATGAAGACAGAAAGTCAACAAAGAAACAATGGACTTAAACTACACCCTACAACAAATGACTTCACAGATATTTACAGAACATTCTATACAATAACTGCAGAATATACATTCTATTCATCAGCACATGGAACATTTTCCAAGGTAGACAATATGATAGGCCACAAAACAAGTCTCAGTACACTTAAGACAATTGAACTTATATCAAGTACTCTCTGAGTGGAATAAAATGAAATCAACTCTAGAAGGAACCCTCAAAACCATGTAAATATATGGAAATTAAATAACCTGCTCCTGAATGATTATTGGGTCAAAAATGAAATCAAGATGGAAATTTTAAAAATTATTTGAATTGGATGATAATAGTGACACAACCTATCAAAACGTCTGGGATACAGCAAAAGTGAGGCTAACAGGAAAGTTCATAGTACTAAATGTCCACTTTGAAAAGTCTGAAAGAGCATAAATAGACAATCTAAGGTCACACCTCATGGAATTGGAGAAACAAGAACAATCCAAACACAAACCCCAGCAGAAAAAAAGAACAAAGATAAGAGCAGAACTAAATGAAATGGAAACAACAACAACAACAAATACAAAAGATAATGAAACAGAAACCTGGTTCTTTGAAAAGATAAATAAAATTGATAGACCTTTAGCAAGATTAACTAAGAAAAGAAGAGAGAAGATCCAAATAAGCTCAATTAGAAACAAAATGGGAGATACCACAACTGATACCACAGAAATACAAAAGATTATTCAAGGCCACTATGAACACTTATGCACATAAACTAAAAAACCTAGAGGAGATGGACAAATTCTTGGAAATATACAACTCTCCTAGATTAAACCAGGAAGATATAGAATCTCTGAACAGGCCAATAAGAAGCAGCAAGATTGAAATGGTAATTTAAACATTGCCAACAAAGAAAAGTCCAGGACCAGATGGACTCACAGCTGAATTCTATCACATATTCAAAGAGGAATTGGTACCAATCCTCTTAACACTATTCCAAAAGACAAAGAAAGAGGGAATCTTCCCTAAATCATTCTATAAAGCCAGTATCACCCTAATACCAAAACCAGGGAAAGACATAAAAAAAAATACAGACCAATATTCCTAATGAACATGGATGCAAAAATCCTCAGGAAAATACTAGTGAACCCAATCCAACAGCATATCAAAAAGATAATCTACCATGATCAATTGGGTTCCATACCAGAGATGCAAGGATGGTTTAATATCAATAAGTGGTTTAAGTTAATAAATGTGATACAACACATAAACAGGATTGAAAACAAAAACCACATGATCATCTCAATAGAAGCAGAAAATACATTTGATAAAATTCAGCATCACTTTATGATTAAAACTCTCAGCAAAATTGGCATAAAAGGGACATACCTTAAGGTAATAAAAGCCATTTACAGGAAACCCACAGCCAACATTGTACTGAATGGGGAAAAGTTGAAAGCATTTCCCCTGGGAACTGGAACAAGACAAGGATGCCCTCTTTCACCACTTCTATTCCACATAGTACTGGAAGTCCTAGCCAGGGCAATCAGACAAGAGAAAGAAATAAAGAGCATCCAAATTGGTAAAGAGGAAGTCAAACTGTCACAGTTTGCTGATGATATGATCATATATCTAGAAAACCCTAAAGACTCATCCAAAAAGCTCCTAGAACTGGTAAATGTATTCAGCAAAGTTTCAGGTTACAAAATTAATGCACACAAATCAATAGCTCTGCTATACACCAACAGCAACCAAGCTGAGAATCAAATCAAGAACTCAACCCCTTTCACAATAGCTGCAAAAAATAAAATAAAATTCTTAGTATATCTAACCAAGGAGGTGAACGACCTGTACAAGGAAAAAAACTACAAAACACTGCTGAAAGAAATCATAGATGACACAAACAAATGGAAACACATCCTATGCTCATGGACGGGTAGAATCAATATTGTGAAAATGACCATACTGCCAGGGGTGGTTTCAAGATGGCCGAATAGGAACAGCTCCAGCCTACAGCTCCCAGCATAAGCAACGCAGAAGACGGGTGATGTCTGCATTTCCAACTGAGCAAAGGACACACCAGGAGATTATATCCCATGCCTGGCTCAGAGGGTCCCATGCCCACAGAGCCTCGCTCATTGCTAGCACAACAGTCTGAGATCGATCTGCAAGATAGCAGTGAGGCTGGGGGAGGGGTGCCCACCATTGCTGAGGCTTGAGTAGGGAAACAAAGCAGCTGGGAAGCTCCAACTGGGGGCAGCCCACCACAGCTCAAGGAGGCCTGCCTGCCTCTGTAGACTCCACCTCTGGGGGCAGGACATAGCCAAACAAAAGGCAGCAGAAACCTCTGCAGACTTAAATGTCCCTGTCTGACAGCTTTGAAGAGAGTAGTGGTTTTCCCAGCATGGAGTTTGAGATCTGACAATGGACAGACTGCCTCCTCAAGTGGGTCCCTGACACCTGAGTAGCCAAACTGGGAGCCAAACTACTCAGCCATAAAAGGGAATGAAATAATGGCATTCGCAGCAACCTGGATGGAATTGGAGACTTATTCTAAGTGAAGTAATGGAAATTGGAATGGAAATTTCCAAACATTTGAGAACAAATGTTCTCACTCATTTGTGGGAGCTAAGCTGTGAGGATAGAAAGGCATAAGAATGACATATTGGACTTTGGGGACTTGGGAGAAAGGGTGGGGGTGACAACGGATAAAAGACTACACATTAGGTACAGTGTACACTGCTGTGGTGATGGGTACACCAAAATCTCAGATATCACCACTAAAGAACTTATTCATGTAACCAAACACCACCTGTTCCCCCAAAATCTATTGAAATATAATAATTAAAAGTAAAAAAAAAAATAACAAAATCAGTAGCATTTCTATATGTCAACAGTGAACAATGTGGAAAAGAAATGTAAAAAGTAATAACATTTACAATAGCCACAAATAAAATTAAATATCTAGGAATTAACCAAAGAAGTGAAAGTGCGCTATAATGAAAACTATGAAACACTGACGAAAGAAATTAAAGAGTACACCAAAAAAAATAATAAAAAAAGTTATGTTCATGGATTGGAAGAATCAGTATTGTTAAGATGTATATACTATCCAAAGCAATCTACAGATTCAGTGCAATCCCTATCAAAATACCAATGACATTCCTCACAGAAATAGAAAAAAATTATCCTAAAATTTATATGGAACCACAAAAGACCCGGAATAGCCAAAGCTATCCTAGGCAAAAATAACAAAAGTGAAGAAATCACACTACCTGACTTCAAATTACATAGAGAGCTATAGTGATCAAAACAGCATGGTACTGACATAAAAACAGACACACGTATCAATGGAACAGAACAGAGAACCCAGAAACAAATATACGCACCTACAGTGACTTCATTTTTGACAAAGATACTAGGAATATACAGTGGGAAAAAGATAGTCTTTTCAATAAATGGTGCTGGCAAAACCAGATATCCATATGTAGAAGAATGAAGCTATACTCCTGTTTTTCACCATATACAAAAATCAAATCAAAATTGATTAAAGACTTTAAGAACTCAAACTATGCAACTACTACAAAAAAAAAAAACATTGGGGAAAATCTCCAGAACACTGGTCTGGGCAAAAATTTCTTAAACTATATCCGACAAGCATAGGCAACAAAAGCAAAAATGGACAAATAGGATGACTTGAAGTTAAAAAGATATTGCACAGCAAAGGAAACAATCAACAAAAAGCAAAGAGACAACCCACAGAATGAGAGAAAACATTTGAAAACTATCTCTCTGATAAGATATTAATAACCAGAATATATAAAGAGCTCAGATAACCCTATAGGAAAAAGTCTAGTAATCCAGTCAAAAAATGGGCAAAAGATTTAAATAGACATTTCTCAAAAGAAAACATACAAATGGCAAATATGCATATGAAAAGGTGCTCAACATCTTTGATCATCAGAGGAAGGCAAATCTAAACTACAATGAGATATCACCTCACCCCAGTTAAATGGCTCATATCCAAAACAGGTAATAACAAATGCTGACGAGGATTGCTGTTGGTGGCAATGTAAATTAGTACAACCACTATGGAGAACAGTTTGGAGGTTCCTCAAGACAGTAAAACTAGAGCTACCATATGATCCATCAATCCTACTCCAGTAGGATTCAGTAATTTAGTATAGTAATTTAGCATACTAATTTAGAGCTAATTCCATCAGCTCTCCAAAGCTTCAGTATCCTGCTTAGTATATCAAATTCTTTAGTATACTAAATTAGTATACCAAATTCTTTAGAAAGAAAATTAGAATACTGAAGAGGTATCTGCGCTCCCATGTTTGTTGCAACACTGTTTACAATAGCCAAGATTTGGAAACAACCCAAGTGTCCATCAATAGATGAATGGATGAAGAAATGTGGTACATATACACAATGGAGTACTATTCAGCCATAAAAAAGAATGAGATCCTGTCATTTGCAACAACATAGATTAAACTGGAGGTCATTATGTTAAGTGAAATAAGCCAGGCACAGGAAGACAAACATCACATGTTCTCATTTATTTTGGGGATCTAAAAATCTAACAATTGAACTCATGGATATAGAGAATAGAAGGATGGTTACCATAGGCTGGGAATGGTAGTGGGGGACTGGGGAAGTGGAGGAGGGGATGGCTAAAAAGGTACAAAAAATAGAAAGATAGATATTTGATAGCACAACAGAGTGACTATAGTCAATCATAATTGTACACTTAAAAACAAGTAAAAGAGTGTGACTAGATTGTTTGTAACACAAAGGATAAATGCTTGAGGGGATGGATACCCCATTCTCCATGATGTCGTTATTTCACATCACGTGCCTGTATCAAAACATCTCATGTACCCCATAAATAGATACATCTACTATGTATCCACAAAAATTAAAAGTAAAACAAATTAAAAAGACATCAGAGTTTCATTCTCTCACAGAATGTTGGTTTGGGAAGGAGCAGCTCAGACAAACACAGTGTTCACCTAGCAGAGATATAAAGAAGGCCTTAGGTCATGAAGGTCAGCTATTAATGGTTCAAGCCAAACCACCAGAACAATCTAGTGAAACATCACTTCCATCACTCTGTAGTTCAAGGTAAGTTTGGGGACTGGAAGGACAGTATTCATTGCAGCTCTCCAAAGCTTCAGTCCACAACTTAAGTCCCCACATGCAGTTCAACTTCCCACCCTACCTCCTCCCCCAATTATTAGTCTCTTTACAGGAAAGACCTGAGACAGTGTCTCAGATCTTCAGGCTTTTGAGCATTTTCTCTTTTTTTAAAAAACTCAAAGGCCATAAGGGCAGGATGCCAAAATATTAAATTGTACAAAAACACTCAACTGGCAACTATTCAATAATAGCTCATTATATCCATAGAGTGGTTGACAACTCCCTTTCAGTCTCTATCTTCAGAAATCAGCTACTGTCTGTTTAATGTCCTATCTTTTGTCTCAGGCAATGTTCTTGAGGGCAAGCAACAGAAACTGAATTGGGCTGACTTATGCCAAGAAAGAATTTATCAAAAGGATAGAATAAAATACCAGAGAAAACCAAGTTCAGAAACTATTATCCTGAGGCCAGGCATGATGGCTCATGCCTGTAATCGCAGCACTTTGAAAAGTCGAGGCGTGTGGATCACTTGAGGTCAGGAGTTCAAGATGAGCTTGGCCAACATGGTGAAACCCTGTCTCTACTAAAAATACAAAAACTAGTGGGGTGTGGTGGTGTGTGCCTTCAGTCCCAGCTATTTGGGAGGCTGAGGCAGGAGAATGACTTGAACCCAGGAAGTGGAGGTTGCAGTGAGCCAAGATCGAGCCACTGCACTCCAGCCTGGGCAATAAAGACTTGGTCTAAAAAAAAAAACCAAAAACCAAAAACCAAACCAAAACAAACTAAAACTACATAACTATTATCCTGGAAAAAGACCCCATTCTGCCACAAAACGGTGTCCACAAAATAGCGTTTGCTCTGGATGTGAGGCACTTGATGCTGGAACTTGTTTATCTCTGAATCAGGCTGTCTTGGGGGGACTACCATTTTCTTTTTTCCCCCCCTTGGAAACTACATCTTGCTGTCCAAGTATCACTGCCAAATAACTATCCACAGGCCCTGCTTGTTTGGAACCTACCTTTGGATGCAAAGCCAGGAGTGGATACACATGATTGGCAGAGCCTATGCCCATGCCTTTACTGTCAGTGGAATCTTGAAAGCAAGTGTCTGGCATTTTTAGATTCGATAGAAGGAGGTTGTATAATATTTTTCAGCTCAGGCTGCCATAACAAAATATCATAGTCTGGATGGCTTAAACAACAGACATTTATTCCTCACAGGTCTGGAGGCTGGGAAGTCCAAGATTAGTAAGGGCCTTGTCCCTTCTCCTAGCTTCCAGGTGGCTGTCTTCTCCATGTGTTCTCCCATGGCAAAGAGACAGATGGAGAAAAAGAGAGAGAGAGAGTGTGTGTGTGTGTGTGTGTGTGTGTGTGTGTGTGTGTGTGTGTGTATGTGTGTGTGTTCTGGTCTCTCCTCTTCTTCTTATAAGGATACCATTGATATTATGGGGGCCCCCACCCTCATGACCTCATCTAAACCCGAGCACCTCCTAAAAACACCACCTCCAAATACCATAATACTGGGGGGCTAGCACTTCAATATACATTTGAGGGAGGATGCAAACATTCAATTCATAATAGAAGTGGACTATGACTGCCTTGAAATCTCAGAGCTGGAGGATCCCAAAATAACAACAAAAGGGTTTAGGTGTTAACAGCCAAAAATAATGACAAAAGCACATAACATATTTTCAGTTAGACCAGTGATTCTCTGGGAATGATTTTGCTTAACCCTACTCAGGGATATTCATAAGGTCTAGAGACATGTTTGGTTGTCACAACTGGAAGATGTGTTAGTAGCGTCTAGTGAGTAGATGCCAGGGATGCCACTAAACATTCTACAATGCACAGGACAGCCCGCAACAACAAAGGATTAAATGGCCGCAAATATCAGTCATGCCATGATGGAGAGACCCTGAGTTAGACTAAAAGCTCCATGTGGGTAAAGACCCTCTCTGGCTTTTCTCACCTTTATGTCCTGACAAACATCAAAGCATGGACTCCACATGTTCAATAGATAAACAAAAGAGGTGGTGGATTAATATATTTTTGACTTCCTACTAGTTTTAACAGAAAAGGGACCAAGAAATTCTTATTTCTTTTTGCTTGCCTTCTTCCTGGCCACCATGTCTTCTAACATGTGGCTATCCATGCAGCAGACACCTGATACATACTTATCAAATCAATAAATTCAAGGCAAAATCCAGAGTCTAAGTAATGCCTACAAAACCCTAAATAATCTGGCTTTTTGTTCACTCTTCAGCCTCCTTTCCATCCACTTTACCCCTTGCTCACTCTGTTCCAGCCTCACTGGCTTCCTTGTTGTCCTTCCTGCATGTCATCCATGCTCCTGTTCCCTCTGCCTGGAATGTTCTCTGCACACTCCACTCTGCAGATAGTCATAGGCTCATTCTCTAGTCCCTCGCCCAGGTCTTTACTAAAATGACCTTTTTGCAATTAGACTTACGGTGATGACCCTTAGTAAAGAAACACCTACCACCCCACCCTTGGCATTCCTGATATCTTTACACTGCTCTTTTATTCCCCACATTCCTGATCACTTATTATAGAATTTACTAATATGTTGTTTTTACTGTTTATTATGTCTTCCTCCACTAGAGTGATATTTTCATTTATCTTATTTATGTTGTATATCAAGTACCTAGAGTGGTGTCTGACATATAGAGGTGATCAATAAATGTTTCTTGAATGAATAAATAACTGAATCAACCCCAAAACATGGGACGGGCTGAAAATACAAATTGTTTCCCTAAAAGACTTCCTAAAATTCACAGAATGACAGACCCATTGTGGTGCAACAGATGCACAGGACGTCTGGATGTTTGGCAACGTTGGGGGCCAATGCTGGAAGCAAAGCACTGACCTGCCAAATACATCCTCTTGAGGCTTCTTGTGTACCAGACAGGACCCCAGGGCTTCCAAAAATAGCCTCTATTTCTCACAAGTCTATGAAGGAAATATTAGAGTTCAGATTTTACAAATGAGGAAACTGGGACTCAAGGAGATTAAGTGGCCTTCCCCAGGGGCAATAGAGCTGGAAAGTAATGGAGTTGAAGAAGTGAGCTGGATTTTTCTGATTCCACAACTCATGACCCTGAATCCTACTTCCAAGGGCATTGAGCCTAGCGTGGTGGGGCCAGTTCTCTTGGTGTTAGACCTCTGGAGCCTGTACCAAGTGACTATGGAGAGGTGAAGAATGTCCAGATTAACAGGCAAAAAAGGAGGCAAAATCATAGACACCAAACAGGAGACCTCTCCAAACCACCACTTAATTTTCTGACTGCTTAATAGTAATACAATACTGTATTGTGCACATTCAACAATTTCATGTTAGCCATCTGATTGGCACCTCGCTACAACCCAATGCATTATTTAGACGAGAAGATTTGTGTCTATCTTCCAGGTAAAGAAATAGAGGTGTGGAATGAGTGACTTGTACCTATATGCCTAGGATTGGAATTTAGTGTTCTTTCTGCTATTCTACCTTGCTGCTCAATATCAATTGGAAAAAGAGCCATTTTAGTAAACAAAAAGTATATCTAGGTGTGTACTTGCATGTGCATACATGCATGCATGCATATAAACATACGTGTGTTTGTGTGTATACATGTTTGTATGAACATTTGTGTGCACACAATGTATACATGCATGTGTGTTTGTGTGTGTGTGTGCACGCAGATGTGTGCATACAAGACCCAGACGCTAACCTCAAAAGCAACACCCTGTTTGTTGACTACTTCAGCTGTTAGGTTCTCTACATGCTCCAGATACATTTGGAATTCAAGAAGAGATGGGTGGGTGCTAAGAAACACCCTGAATGAGATGTGAGTCAAGACATCTGGTTTCTAGACCTGCCCTTTTCACTTTCCTCATTTACCTAGACAGGAGTTTGGCCATGTGATTTCTGAAATTGACAGATTCTCTGACCCTGACCTCAGCCTCAGTGTCTCTGCAAGCTGTTCTCTCCTCACACTAGTTTGTTCTCTTTGATCAGTTAATTCCTTATGTCCTGGTTTGAACCCTACTTCCTCAAGAAGGTTATTGTCTCTTATAGAGTCCTCTGATTTCCTTTTATGGCATTTAGCATAGCAGTTTAAAAACATCCTTTTATGGCCGGGTGCGGTGGCTCACGCCTGTAATCTCAGCACTTTGGGAGGTCAAGGCAGGTGGATCATGAGGTCAGGAGATCGAGACCATCCTGGCTAACACAGTGAAACCCCGTCTCTACTAAAAATACAAAAAAAAAAAAAATTAGCCGGGTGTGGTGGTCCACGCCTATAGTTCCAGCTACTCAGGAGGCTGAGGCAGGAGAATGGCATGAACCCTAGAGGCGGAGCTTGTGGTGAACCGAGATTGCACCACTGTACTCCAGCCTGGGCCACAGAGCAACACTCCATCTCAAAACAAACAAACAAACAAACAAACAAAGCAAAATATCCTTTTATTTCTGTGTTATCTGATCAAAGTCTATCTCCCCTGGTAGGCTGAGGCTTCCACAAGAATGGGAGTCTTGTGACTTCTCCTCACTGCCCTATGCCCAGGGCTGAGCCCTGAATCATCTTCAGAGCTCCATCATTCTGTGTTGAGTAAATGAATGCAGGACAGGACCTGGATTTGAGCTCAATTTCCACCAATAAGAACTTGCGTGAGAAGTAACATCATCTAAAGATCAGTAAACCAGCAAGTGCTTTCTCTCTGTAGCAACATTTTAAGATTAACCATATTTATGACATTTTGGCTTTTGACTAGCTATTCCAATGCTTGTAGTAGATTAAAATATACATATATATATATATTTCAGTATGCTTTCAATATATATGTAATCTTTTATACATATATTTTGATAAGCTTTACATAATATTTTACATATAATATTATATAAAGCTTACCTATATATATGCCAGTAAGCTTTTTGCGAATCTGTGACATAAATATCAGATCCCCCAAATTCTTCATTCCACCATGGCCTTGTTTTTCTTCCTTATACCTGTACTGTATAAGATGTGTCCAAAAGCTCTTGGAATTATTTTGAAAATTAGAAATACTTATCCAAATGAATTGAGTGTAGCTTTACAATGTTTCTTGGGAGTGTCTATTTGCAGAGCCACTTTAGCTAACCGCACAGGAAACTTCATCTCATGACCTATGATTTCACCCTGATTTAAACCAAAATGTTCTACCCAGCTTGCTTACTTTCTTTCTTCCTCACACTTGATGCCAAATGACTTTTGATCCATTTCAGAAGTTAAATTCACACTGCAAGGATGAAAACTGACTGCAATCAAAGCTGTTCAAAATATTCTTGAGACTCGAATGATCTAGCAATGGCAGTCTCACTGGGTTACATCCACAACCTCTCAGGGTGACCACTTTGAACATGGTAGCATTTATATGATTTGTTTTTAAGATAGTCAAATTGCTTGTAGAGTCATAACTCACAATTTCTTGAAGTGAGATCATTAAGATAAAAACACTTTTTACATAACTGTTCTTATAACATTTAATTTAAACCTTTGATATTATGGGTGGGCAATGAATCAGTAAAAAATGCTATTTATCGATATATCTGTTTAGCCCAGTAGGCTGTAATGTCAGAAGGATAGAGATCATGTCTCTCATAATGACTGTTTTGTCCCCCAAAACAAGCATAGTTGCCTAGAGGCAATACAATATAGTGGCAATACATTCTAGTTTGCTCAAAATGGTCTCCATTTACTCTGGAGTGTTCTGGTGTAATTTTTTTTTTTTTTTTTTTCCAGACGGATTCTTGCTCTGTCGCCCAGGCTGGAGTGCAGTGGCGCGATCTTAGCTCACTGCAAGCTCCGCCTCCTGGGTTCACGCCATTCTCCTGCCTCAGCATCCAGAGTAGCTGGGACTACAGGCGCCCGCCACCACGCCTGGCTTTTTTTTTTTTTTTTTTTTTTTTTTTTTTTTTGAGACGGAGTCTCACTCTGTCGCCCAGGCTGGAGTGCAGTGGTGCGATCTCAGCTCACTGCAAGCTCCGCCTCCCAGGTTCACGCCATTCTCCTGCCTCAGCCTCCTGAGTAGCTGGGACTACAGGCGCCCGCCACCACACCCGGCTAATTTTTTTGTATTTTTAGTAGAGACGGGGTTTCACCGTGTTAGCCAGGATGGTCTCCATCTTCTGACCTCGTGATCCACCCGCCTTGGCCTCCCAAAGTGCTGGGATTGCAGTCGTAAGCCACCGCACCCGCCCTGGTGTAATTTTTAATAGCACATCCTTTTACTCTTGAAAATGTCCCAGTTTGGGGGATGAATTATATAGCAGTAAGCATTTTTGACTGTATCATGGGTGAAATAATGGATGAATGACTAACCAATGGTTCACATATCCATCACACATCTGAGATATGAGATGAGCTGATCAACCGACTCTCTGAAAACAAAAAGCCCTTATCTGTAGTGTGCTGATTTGTGTGGTGTAAAAACTCTCACTGTGACTGATTTCAGGCTACCATTTTGTATCAGTGAAGTAGGGGTGAGGAAGGGTTGTGTGAGCTGGTACAAGCTGGCTCCACCAGACCACTGTCCCACATTTGTGAGACACCAAAATAAAAATGGGCATCTGGTTTGTTCCAGGGATGACAGTAAACAAAGTTTAACAACTGATATGACATGGGTACCAGTCCATCAGAATGGATGCTGATCTAATCACCGCAGACATAAACTGTGAACAACCAAGTCAGCCAACTACAGCATCATGGCTCTAGCTGCATGGGGATGAAGCCACCACCTTGATCTTTGGTAAGTGAGAGCTCCTGTCCTGTGCTCTCACTTACTAAACTTACTGACTTAGTTTGTCAAAAGTGGGGCAAGGACCATAGCAATCTGACTTCCAGGTCCTCATAGCGATCTTTTGGTGTTTCCTGGAATTTTAAACAGGAGTAGTCCTCCCCTGTGTGTGGTGTACTCTCTGAAGGTTGTGAGTGGATCACAGAGCATCATAGATCCATGCTGGGAACTCCTGCTGGCCTGCCCTACTGGAGGACATTCCACAGTTTCTCTGTTTCCTTGATGTGAAATTGAACTATAAAGGAGTTAGACAACATAAGCTAAAAGTATTCTCAACCTCCCTTTGATTTTGGTAGAAAAAAAGCTTTTTTTTTAAGATAAAATAAAATATACTCCCAGGCCATCATATCACTGTTCTTAGAAGATGTGGGCCAACTTTCACTTCCATCAAGAAATAGATAATTCGTCTAGCAGACGAACACATTAGTTAAAGGAAAATGAGGGCAAATCAAAACCCTTCCTTGGCATCTTGAAGGGTTGTTGGAGTGAAGCTGTGTGAAGCTGCTACTTTGATGCTGGAATGCATCCATTTTCTCTGCAGAGAACAAAGACTCAGCAGGCAACATTCCTGAAGATTGTCAGACTCCTTAGATAGTTGATTCCTGGAAGTCAGTGTTGGACATGCCTAGTAGACAGGAGGAGGGAAATGGTGGTATCACCCGTTTAGAGAGGATCTAGTATATGACTGGAACTGACTGTCACCTACATTGTATGATTTGAAGGCATTGAGAACTCCCACATTCCACATCAGGGTCAACTTCATGAGTGTGCGACCTTTGTAGGTGCACAGTGCTCTGTGGTTGGAAAGGCCTTACGCTTTATTTAGTGCTCAGCCGTTGCCATCTTGAAATTCTCAATAACTTTTAAACAAGGGGCCCAGAATTTTTATTTTGTACCAGGTCCCACAAATTGGCTTATGTCTTTCAAAAGGGTCACTAAAAGAGCTGAGGTTATAATTTTTCAAATTGTTCATCGCGGAGACCTAGAATTGCCATCAAAACACACTATGAGTTACTATATTAGTCTGTTTTCACACTGCTATAAAGAGCTACCTGAGACTGCGTAATTTATGAAGAAAAGAGGTTTAATTGAATCACAATTCAGTGTGTCTGAGGAGGCCTCAGGAAACTTGGAATTATGGCTGAAGGTGAAGTGAAAGCAAGGCACATCTTCCCTTGGTAGAGCAGGAGAGAGCGAGCAAGGGAGGATCTGCCATGCACTTTTAAACCATTGGATCACGTGAGAACTCACTCACTATCATAAGAACGACATCGGGGAAACCACCTCCATGATCCAATCACCTCCCCCCAGGTCCCTCCCCCAACACATGGGAATTGCAATTTGACATGAGATTTCGGTGGGGACACAGAGCCAAACCTTATCTGCCACTAAGAGATGAAGAAGTATGTATTATGTTAATCAGGAGGAATCATAGGTTTCCTTACCTGTCAGCAAGGATACATCTATGTGAACAATTGACATAACTGATCAGAAGGCATAGTCAAGAGGAAGCAACTGGGGCACAGGAGAAGTGGCACAGCCCATAAAAGGTGATGAGAATAACGAGTGGCTTCTGGTGAAAGCCCAAAATATACAACACAGAAGCAAAGACAAGCTTTCCAAACTGGCAAACGTTATTTCCACATGGCTGCCCATGATTCCCTGAATTTGCTTCCATCTCCTCTTTTTCTTCTTTTCTCCATCCCTTGACTCTTTTATATGAGCATTCAACCAACCTTTATGGTAGACAATGAAAAATGTAATAAGAAGGATACTGAAAAGGTACTCTCAGAGTTCAGAAGAGGAAGACATCCCTCCTAGGTGGCAGGAAGATGCATTTGTAGGAGTTGGCATTATAGCTGGTCTTTGGGAGATGAGAGTGACTTGGAGACAAGGTGAAGGAAAGGTTTCTAAGGAGAGAGGACAGTGGAAACAAAGGCATGAACCAAGAAAACCTGGGAGTGATCATCAAGAACAGTGCCTCGCTTTGTTCTGCTGGAGCCCAGGTTCAGGAGGAGGAGCAGTGGGAGGCAGAGCTTTCATTTCTCCCTCTATTGATTATCTTCCTAAATATTTCAGATGAACAGAAGCCACAGTTTAGAGAAAGAGGTGTTTAACCAAGTAACTGTTCCTGAGTGACTAGTCTTATCTTTTCCTTGTGCCGTGACATATCGTAATTCCCAATTTGGAAAATGCATCATTCAGGACAGGCTCAGTCATATTGTACTAATAAACAACCCACACATTTCAGTGCCTTGAAAATGTTAACAAACATTGGCTGGGCGCAGTGGCTCACACCTGTAATCCTAACACTTAGGGAGGCCAAGGTGGGTGGATCACGAGGTCAGGAGATTGAGACCATCCTGGCTAACACGGTGAAACCTCATCTCTACTAAAAATACAAAAAATTAGCCGGATGTGGTGGTGGGCGCCTGTAGTCCCAGCTACTCTGGAGGCTGAGGCAGGAGAATGGCGTGAACCTGGGAGGCGGAGCTTGAAGTGAGCCGAGATGGCACCACTGCACTCCAGCCTGGGCAACAGAGCGAGACTGTCTCAAAAAAAAAAAAAAAAAAATAGGAAAGAAAATGTTAACAAAGGTTTTAGTCTCATTCATGCTATGTGAGCACTGCAGATTCTCTGGGGACCCTGCTCTACTCCAAGCTGTCCTCGGCCAGGGATTCAGGCTGAAGAAGCCCTTACAGCCTGGAGCTTTGCCTGTTTCCCTGGGAGGTGGAAAGAACAAGAGCAAATCATACATTGGCTCTTAATGGCTTTTGCCCAAAGGGGACCCGGGTCACCTCCACTCACATCTCATTGGCTGATGCAAATCTTATGATCACATCCAACTTCAAGGAGCCAGGAAAGATGCAGTCTTACTGTGTACCTAACAGAAAAGATGCTAGAAATATTTGATGAATGGCACTCTTGAAGACTATGGAGAATCTGAAGGTAATTTTTTCCAAGATATCCAAATAACTGCCTCAGTCTATGTACACTATGACTGGATGAGTAGTTTTTTGCAGTTTCACATTTTGGTGCTTTGGCAATTTAAGTTGATTATGGAATTTATTTACATATTTCATTGAGAGTTTCTAGAGAAATTTACTTTAAAAACTTCTTACTGTTAAAAAAATTCACCTGGGTGCTGTAGGCATTCTCATCCTTCCCACTCTCCTTTATTTTTTGCCACTCTGCACTGATGTCTATTGTTTGAACTACAGGATCAAGTATTACTTATGCATTACCCTAAGATTTTCTCTAGTTCAGGGATGCATCACCACTTTCTTCACCTTTGGCATGACAGACATTACGAATCAATCACGGTCCTTTTTTTCTCCACTGATCCCAGTTTGAACCCTTCTCATTAGAGTGTTCCAGCTAGCCACTGCCACTTGATCAGAGTCTTAAAATGAGATAAAACCAATTTATCATCTTATAACAGGAAAGAAATGCTGTTTAAAACCCAGACTGCTTCCTAAAAGTCAATAACATATTAATAGGAAGGCCTTTATTCTTTCACATATCGATTGATTTATGTATTCCTTCCTTGAGTTAACAAGTACTTATTGAGCACCTACTATGTGCCCAGATACTGTTCTGGGCACTGGGAATGCTGATGGGCATGACAAGCATGGCCCCTTACCCCATAGAACTCATATTCTGATACCGGTAAGCATGTCAATGAGTTTGTGTATGCAAGTTTGGGAGCAAGAGACAGAAGTGAACTGTACTGCAAGACAGAGGAAAGAAAATTCATATGGGAGAAACCCAATTTGGAAAGTCCAGAGGAGGAGCTGAGAGCCTGAACATTCCACAGGGAAATTCAAGAGAAAAAGAAATAGTTCCAGCATTTCCATCCTCATTCACCCTAAAGGTCAAATAAATCGATCAATACTTACTTTTATATTTGCTAAGGTTTGATTGTATATCTTTCATTGAGGTCACTATTTTTATAGATTCATTCATTCATTCATTCATTTGCTTGTTTCTTTATTTAGTTAATTATTTTCTGAGCACTTACTAGGTGTCAGATAATAGACAGTTCCCTAGGAGTTTAAATACAAATACAAATCAGAAGAAATTCTACCTTAAAGGAGTTCCCATGTTGAAATTTAGGGGGCTGGGCAGGAACAGGGGGGCAATTGAGGAGCAAGTAATTACTTGGTAAAGCAGGAATAGAGGTGATGGTGCCACAGAGGAAGGAGTGATCACCTTTGGTTGCACAGAAAAGGCTCTGCAGAGGGTGGAGGAAAGTGAGGGGAATCTTCCGTGAGGAAGAGAAGGCCAAGGGTATTTTAAGCAGAGGGAAGGGTATAGTAGAGAACAGAATGGCAGACTGGAGTGAATCTGGAGAGTTCAACAGGGATCAGCAGCTTTGGAATGTTAAGGCAAGACATGAGGTAGGGAAGATCTATAGATTTAAGCCAGGGGAGTCAATGAAGTTCCTAGGATGAGGTGAGCAGTAGGAGTAGGAGGAACATTTAGGAGCTCAAGATTCTCCTCAAACCACTGAGATCACAGCCCCCAGATGCCACCTGTTTCATCTGCACATAGAACTTCCCTGATACTAATTGTGCACTTGCCTTCCTTGCTCTGCTCTTGGACTTGAGCCCTCCCCATGCTCTACAGCCCTTTGTGTGAAATGCAACAGAACATGACTGTTGCAAGAGTGTGTATACCCATTCAAAAAAGAATCATAACTGCTTGAAGGGTAATCTCTCAGCTGGTGGTATGAAAAGTTTCATCTTTAAACCTGAGCCAACAGACCACAGCACTGGAACACCTGTGTCCTCAAGACTATTTTTGGCTGGAAGTCCAGAGTTGCAAGCATGTAGAACTTCACCTTTTGATCACAGTGAGGAGTTGGGCTTGACCCTGAACAGTGCTATCTTCAAGTCTTTTATAGAGTCATCATGCAGTGGATGCTAAAGGCTGTATTTGTACACTTCTCTTTGTTTGCAAGTACAGAGAACCCCCTTGAACTAACTCAGGCCACAATGGGAGTTTATTGTAGGGATGCTGTTTGTAGCATGTGCCTATTTCACTTCCTTTTCTCTTTGGGGACTGACTTTTCTTGTTTGTAGTTTCATGTATGTGATGAAGCAATACAGCATGCTCTGTACACCCTTTTCTCTTCCTTGGCATGCAAGAAGACTTAATTTCCTTGCTCCTCTTACAGTTATGTTTGAGCTATCTAATTTAATTCTGGTCAATAGAATGCACATGAAAGTGACATAAAGCATGACCCTGAAAAACTTCCCCTGTGACCCTCTCTTCCCTTGCTGTGACAAGCTGGTGGTCATGTGTTCATGCGGCATTCCTACAAGCACGAATGTGAAATACACTTTTACAGTGTTAAGCCACTGATATTTGAAGTTTGTGCTACCTGTCACAATAGACAAGCCCCAAATCTCAGGAAAACTTGGTCTTTTCCAGCTAGTAGAATTTCATTTCCTTTACTCAAGAGACCAGACCCACCGAGACCTTAATCTCATTTCTACTTTCCTAGAGGAGGGACTCTGATTGGTCTTCCATTAACTGAAGCCAGAACAGAGGTCAAATGGCAAAAACATGGTTTCTCCCACAGGAAGCACGTGAATCAAGGGGGTGGGAGTATCAGTTCTTAGAAAATGGAGGATATAGGCTACATAGGGTGGGCCTGACAAACAACTGGATAGATATTTCTGCTTAGAATCTTCCCAATATGCTTCCAGGGAGGAGTGGGAGAGAGACCTACATTGAGCATCTTTCTAAAGGCCCAAGGCCCTGCTCGGCCACGGCTGGCCTCTGTAGCTTTCCGGTTGGCCTGAGATGCAAGCTGAGTTCAGAAGGACCACTCCTTTCAGAAGGTCTTTCACCCCATCCCAGGATCTCTGTCATGGTTGCCAAGGAGGCTTCCAGCTGTGAAGGGACTCAGACCATGAAGTTCCAAACTAGGACTCAGACCATGAAGCTGTAAGTCATTTTTCATAAGCCACTGAGCAGCTGTTAGATGTTAATGAATTTGACTCAGTACCACCCAGGAGCAAGATTTTGTGGACAAAAAATGAAAAGCCTCCAAGCTTATGACATAGTTGGTCGCACCCTCTGGTCCTGTTAAAGAAGACTCATCTTCTGAGGGAGAACAAAGCCTTGCCGCCAAGTATCCTGGGCCACTAGGGCAGATGCAGCCCGTCTAGGTCTCCCCACTGCTGTTTCCCTAAAGACCTCCTACCTGTGGGGCTGTGATGTTCTGTAAACGCAAATAAGTGTTTCTGGCACACCCTCCATTGACAGCTGTCTACAGAGGCAGACAGGTCTGATTTGCATATGGTGCATTTACATGTGGAAGAATCCTCCAAACCTTTTAAGTCCTCTGGATGTAAATGCCAGCCACAGGGAGCATGAGGGGAGTCAGTGGTAGCTCAACATAAATATGGATATTTTTTACAAGAGGGTGGAAGAGCTGGCTGGCAAGACTAGTGAAGTTCTTTGATAAATCTACAGACATTCCAGGAAGAGCAGGGTGGAACAGTTTGGAACATGGAGCCTTGTTTAAGGGAGCCAATAGAACCTTCTCTTGAAGGACAAAAACCAGACGATCATACAACACAGGGTGTCTGCTGGAAACCTGTGGGGACTGAATGGTTGACAATGACCTTGTTATTTCTATTTCCAAAATATATCTTTTTTTTTTTTTTTTTTTTTTTAAGATGGAGTTTCACTCTTGTCGCCCAGGCTGGAGTACAATGGCACGATCTGGGCTCACTGCAACCTCCACCTCCCAGGTTCAAGCTATTCTCCTGCCTCAGCCTCCTGAGTAGCTGGGATTACAGGCGCCCGCCACCACATCCGACTAATTTTTTTATTTTTAGTAGAGACGGAGTTTCACCATGTTGGCCAGGCTGGTCTCGAACTCCTGAGCTTAGGTGATCCATCTGCCTTGGCCTCCCAAAGTGCTGGAATTACCTTCAATGCATCTAGTCTCCATGTCTATTGCCAACTTTTGGCCCTCCCGCGCTACTGCAAGAAGCTCCTGACTGTCTCCCTATTTTCACTCTTGCCTACTTCCAGTCCATTCTCATGAGCAGCCCAGGTAATCTGCTTAAAATTGGAGCATGAGTCACCCTCAGCTCATGCTCTCCTAAGACTTAGAATAAAACAGATTCCTTAGTGTGGTCATGAAGTAGCTTCCCTGGCCCTTGCTTTCCTCTCTATCCCCATTTAGTTCTGCTCTCTCTTACTCACTGCTCTCTGATCTCCCCTGTCTCCCTTCCAGTTACCAGCAGCTTTCCCTCTGCCAGGCTACAGAGCCTGCCATTCATCTCGCAATGGACTCCTCTTTCCTCACTTTTCTCCTTTGGCTTCAACATCGCCTCTTCAGAGAAGCCTTCCCTGACCACCCCAATTCAGCAAAGTCCCTTTACCCCCTTATTCTCCCTCACCACGCCCTGCTTGTTTTCTTCATAACTCTTACCCTGCCCATAGTCACAAATTCATGCAACTCTTTCCTTGTTATCACTTGAACCTCCTGCTAGACTGTAAACACCACCAGGCATGGCCATGGCTGTTTCCTTTGCAGAATGGATGGCCCAGTGCCTGGCACAAAAATAATTGTTGATTAAATTAATCATTTGGCCTCCAAGGAGAGTGTCTACGAATATAGGATTTGGATTCACATGGACCTGAGTTTAGCTCCTACCTCTGCCCCTTGCCAGCACAGAGACCTCCAGCCAGTGGCCTCCCCTCTGAGCCTCTATTTTCTTCCTTATCATAGGGATAAGAATGGCACTTCCCTTTTGAGTTTGGTGGGAGGATGACACAATGCAGGAGAAAATTGTCAGCCGGTGCTTGGGATGTAGCAAGTGCTCAAAAAAATGTTAGCTGCTCTTACTATTAACAATATTAATTGTAATTTTATTGTTATTATTTAGCTCCATCTAGACATGACCCCAATCTTCACTGGAGAAGAGTGAACAGGGCTTTCAGATGCGGTACGTGTGTATTGTGGGTTTGTTTTGTTTTGTTTTTATCATGGTGGCACATACCCTGAGCCTTCTGTTCTATTCCTTTTACACCAGACAGCATTTTACCGCAAAGAACGGCTGCTGTTTCTCTAACGACAGTCGCACACTTAATGCTTCAATTTCCACATTTTATTTTATATGTAATTTAAAGCCCATGGTGCCTTAATTGTAAAATAGGCCTTATTAAAACAGTAGCTTGAAAACCAGTGGGCTCCCTGTGCCGAGCAATGAGGGTTTTTAGTTTAACGGCTGTTTACTGGGATTTAAAAAGAGACACAACCCAAATAAAGCTGTAAAGACATTTCCACCGTGAGTGATGGGCTGAGGACCAGCTGATAATTAAGCTCCCCCATCCCCACACAATTTTTTTTTATTTTGGTGCTGTCTGGAGCTTTCCTTAGAAATCCAAAGCACACCCTTTGCTGCTTTTATGATTGATGAGGCAGTGAGGATACTTCAGTACGAGTAAGCAACATGGTGCTTTGATTAATGATGCTGGTGGGACTCCCAGAAGACCAAAGAGAATAACACTGTTATCAGGAAAGCAGCTGAAGCTGCTGAGAGGGACAGTGACGCCCAGGACTGTGGAGACTGTGGAGCCATCCATGGGTAGGGTCTTTCAGTCATCTCTAACCCAGCATCTCCTCCTGGAAGTCCAGAAGCCAGTGAAGAGGGGACTGAAGGGTATGCTTTTCCATTGAATTCACAAAACTGGCACTGGGCACAGTTCGGTTCCCTGGAAATCTCAAAGGATGAAACACACACAAGCTGATAGGAGTCTTAGGCTCTATCACAGTCATGATGAGTTTTTTTCAATATGATTGTTCTTAGGCGGAAACAGTCGGATGAAGAGATTCTATAGTATAAGAAAAATAGGCCGGGTGCGGTGGCTCACGCTTATAATCCCAGCACTTTGGGAGGCCGAGGCGGGCGGATCACGAGGTCAGGAGATCGAGACCAAGGTGAAACCCCGTCTCTACTAAAAATACAAAAAATTAGCCGGGCGCGGTGGCGGGAGCCTGTAGTCCCAGCTACTCGGAGAGGCTGAGGCAGGAGAATAGCGTGAACCTGGGAGGCGGAGCTTGCAGTGAGCCGAGATTGCGCCACTGCACTCTAGCCTGGGCGACAGAGCGAGACTCCGTCTCAAAAAAAAAAAAAAAAAAAAAAAAAAAAAGAAAAATAACAGTTTCTATCCACCAAGCACATGGACTTACATTGAATCCTTATAATACCCGTGGAGTAGATGTTACTATTATTCGTCTTGATTTTTGGCCAAGGACACCTAAACTCATAAGAACTTTGTGCATTACAGGTCACACAGCACTTGAGCTGTGGAGCCAGGACTCAAATTGAAGATGGTTCTAATGTCTAAGCCTATGCTCTCAGCCCCTTAGTAACTCTGGGCTTCCAAGAAGAGAGCTATGGAGCTTGTGGGAAGATATCCAACCAGGCTTCAGACACATGGATTTTAGATTTTGCCTCACCTTGCCTAACCTGGGATGAGCTGTGTCTCAATGTCTTGTCTTGGTGTCCCTAAATATGAAAATCCGGTATGCCCCACCTGCCTCACAAAGCTCTCATAAGGATCAAATATATTAACATTTACAAATGCTCTTTGCAAGGTAAGAACCCCAATGGACTATTTGTTCCAGCAAAACTGTCAAGTGAAGCTATATGGAAAAACATTTATAAAGCAAATTAACACTGAAGGAGCCAAGCAAATTAAGATTCCTAGTTCCAGAGGAACCCAATATCATTTCTAACACCTAGATGAGTAACTTTGGGTAAGTCTCATGATCTCTATGAATCCCAATTTTCTGGCCTTCAAAATCAAGTAATACCAATCTCTTGGCATTGTTTTGAGAATTCCATGATATTATGCCCACAGAGCAGCTTAAACGCTGCCTGGCATATGTGTCCTCTGAATGTTCACTACTGTTACCATTTCTTTCTTTTATTTCCCTCTGAGCCACTCCTCATTACCATTTGGGCAGAACTATGCCTGCCTTTCCCATTGTGTCTCTGGACCTTTGCAGCATTATAGACTGAAAAAGGAAATATGAGTCAAAGAGTGCCCTGAGGCTCAAACACTGTGGTTTTGAAAGTCAATATGCCTGTCGATAACAAGACTCACTGCCTCTCCAGGGACCGCCCACAGTGGTGTTGCTGAGTTTTGCAAGCCCTGCACAGAGAAGCTTCGTGGTGGTGGAAGTGCTGTCCAAAAGAGGGGCTGCCTTACTGTCAGGCCAGAGCATCTGCGGGCTCCACAGCAAATGCGGATTTGAGCACGAGGCAAGCCAGACAGCCCCTGCCTACTCCTACACTGATGCAGTGGCTGGAAATGCCTCCTCTCAACTTTTACAGTGTTTTCACATCTTGCATGCTGGACAGTGAGTGGACCTACTGGACCAAAACTGCAAAGAAGAGAACACAAAATAGCTGCGACTTTCCCATAATGGTTTTCCCATAATGTAAAACCAAACAGGCCTGGTTTTGAATCATGGCTCTGCCATTTCCAAATTCTGTGATCATAGGCAAGTCCCTTAACTTCTCAACTTTTCCTTCTATAAGATAGCAGCTTAACCAGCTACTTGGGAGGCTGAGGCAGGAGGATCGCTTGAACCCGGGAGGCAAAGGTTGCAGTGCGCCAAGATTGCACCGCTGCACTCCAGCAAGCAGCCTGGGCAACCGAGCAGAGCAAGACTCTGTCTAAAAAAAAAAAAAAGAAAAGCAGAAGGCAGCTCTGATGCCGGAATGCCTAGGTTCAAATTCAGGCTCTGGTACATCCTTTATATTCTCATATTCTCAGATAATTTACTCTCTTCTTTACCTGTAAAATGAAAGTGAGAATGAAATGAAATTTTAAAAATATATGAAGTTTTTCAAGTAGTAGCAAGCACTAAATAAATGTTAGCTGCTGTGTGTGGCAGGATGGGTTCCATGTAATCCTCCAGTGAAAAATAAACCTTGGCATCTCAGTGGATTAGCACCATAAACATTTATTTCTCACTCATGCAGGTGGAGAAATTTCTTCTATTTCAGGAGACTCGGGGATCTGGGATCTTTTCTTCTTCTGACATCACTATGTAAATCAACCCACAGCGGTTGGTTCCAGTTCATCACAGCAGAGAAAGAGATGGGGAAGGGAGTACCATGGCTCTTTTCGCTCTTGACAATCCTGTTCATAGTCCATCAGCCACAGCAAGTTCGAGAATCCAAAGCCTACTGCACAGGAAACGGCCTTTACGGTAAATTAGCCTAACTGCCCAAATCACACTGCTGTAAAGCATTACATGGCAATGTGCATGGCGTGCTTACACTGTGGCTGGCACATGGTTAGTGCCTGCTGTCTCCTGTGAGAGTTACTACTTTTGATTCAGTGCCCGTCTGACATGATTCAATGCAATTCTGACTTGGATCAAACCACTGGTTGTTCCACACCACAGACTGTGGTGGGTCCCAGGTTTTTTTAGTAGTTACGTTTGTCCCTCACCTTTATCAACCTTTCCCTACCTTTCTGTGCCCCATTTTCCTTTTCCAGTGCCTTCAGGTGGATCCATAACTCATTGATGCTCCATTCTCTGGTGTTCCATCAAATGCCTGTTTCAAGGTTACATGATCATTTTTGATGTTCAAGTACTACTTTCATAGTATCTAGTGTGATGCTGCACTGATTCATTCAGGAAGCCTTAACCCGGTGCCTGCTTTGTGCCAGGACTGGAACCAGGCATTCACACTCATCGTCACCCTGGAGGCCAGCCAGTCTTATTGGCCTTAATTTTGGATATCAAGTGGAAGCTCAGAGAGATTAAGAGACAGCCTCAAGTCACACAGCCTGGAAGAGGTGAGGCTGGCTCAACACAGGGTGTCTCCCCATCCAGAGGCCTTTCCATTCTCCTTGGGAGGCCTCTGCAGTTGACTTCTGTCTGTTCTCTGGAAGTCATTACACGTTTCGGCCTTTTCTAAGCCTTATTTATGCCTTTTTCCTTCAAAGGCTTAAACCTGAAAATTGATCGATTCAAGCTAAATCCTTGCAGAAGACAATGGCTTAACCTGTTATTTCTGTCTGGGATTTTTATGGCTAAAGAGGCACTGTTTCAGCCCAGGGTCTGCTGACTACTATGGTGGGTGTCAGACATTCAGCCAGGCATGGTAGATGCCATTTGGAGGCAGGGGTAGATATTCGGAAGTGTCCCCAAATCATAGCATATAAGTAACAGATTTCTATTACAATAAAAAGGCTGACCTTTCCAGCCTCAGTGTCAGTGTCCAAAAAGTGAAGATTCAAATTGAGTTCACACCCAAAAAAAGCATCACATGGATTCCCTCACACAAAAATTATTTTGTATCCTTTGTAGCTACCATTTACTGAATGCAGATTTCTATGCCAGGTATTCTAGAAATAATTGGGGTCTTTAATCCTTACAACCAGCATGTGATGTCCAGACTATTTATCTCCATTTTCCCAAGCAAGTGAGCACTCTGAGGCTCAGAGAGGTTAAACTGACTGGTTCAAGCTACATAGCAAATGTCAGAGTTGGAATTTGACCTAATTCCAAAATTCATCACTTTCTGTACTATCATAGAACAACAGGATACTATGAAAGAGAACTGACATTAAAAGTATCCAAGAGGTGGGTTGCTTTCTCACGGAGTTTTTCATAGGCCTAGCATATCAATATGGCACCTCACAGGCTGATGGAGAGACAGGGATGGCTAAAGCTAGCCAGGCAGGATTCTAGGGTCCCAATCTTCTTCTACCGGAGAAACTACTTCTGTATTTTCTGTACTAGATTTGCACATAAATATTTTGTTTTAAAAATGTATTCTACTACATAACACAGAGAAAAAGAAGGTTAGAAATAAGAGAGAGAGAGAGAAATAAAAACTATAGTTTTAGTATCATGGCCTCGATTTTATGAACTAGACATAAGGCCCAGGGGGTGAACAGATTTGTCTGATCATACGAAGAGTTACAGGTGACAGACTGTGGTTTGGAGCAGGGCTTGGCAAACCTTTTCTGTAAAAGGCAAGATAGTAAATATTTTAGGCTTTGTGGACCTTGCAGGCTCTGTCACAATTACTCAACTCTGCCATCGTGGTAAGGAAACAGCCACAGATGATATGTAAAAAAAGAAACATGGTTGTATTCCAATAACTTTTATTTATAAAACAGGTTGAAGGTTGGATTTGACCCATGGGTGATAATTTGTGGAACTCTAGTTTGGAACAAAGGATCCTTGACTCTTTATTTAGCACTTTTTCTACAAAAGCAAAGTGGCCTCCTTAAGACACATGAATTGTAAAGCCCTGTTATTTTCTTAATGTTAAGGGAAAATGAAAGATCAAAGTTGGAAAGCCAAGAGGGTTTTATTAAACAAAGCACAGGTAAACAAGAAAGTAGGCATTAGACATGTTACTGTGGTTGGGGCCATAGCTCCTGGGATGAAGGACAAAGGGGAGGCATAAATAAGTGACTTGAAGAAAGGGCCTTGCCCTCATGAATGAAGATATTGATATGCCTTGAACTAAGGTGTGTCACTAAAATTCAACCCTCTGCACTAAGAACTAAAATAAATTCGTATATTTTGGAACTAATTAGGCATGATGGTTACACAACATTGTGAAAGTACTAAATGCTACTGAATTGTACACTTTAAAGGCATTAATTTAATGTTATATGAATTTCACCTTAATAAAAAATTAAAAATATATATTAATAACTAAATTAAGCAATAAAGTTGAAAATGAAATGGCAAGGTTCTATGTCAGCCATCTTTCATCTTGCATCTTGCTTCAGGTCCTGGAACTTCTGAAGGTTCCATTGGGTGGTTGAGCAAGTTGTCTTCACTGCCTGCTGGGAGCATGGTAAGATTTTTTTATGCTTTGGCTCATCAAAAACCACATGGGCTGATTCTTGATTCCTAGATATTTTGGGCCTCAGTTTCCTTACCAGTAAAATGTATGTCATTGTTTGTACCATTGAGGATTGATGTGATCACTAAATGAGATTCTGATATAAACACTGTCTTAGTCACCTTAAGCTGCTATAACAAAATACCATAGACTGGGTGGTTTAAGCAGCATTTATTTCTCACAGTTCTAGGGGCTGGAAAGTTCAAGATAAAGCTGCTGTCAGATTTGGTTCCTGGTGAGAGTCTGCTTTCTGGCTGTGGATACCTGCATTCCAGCTGTGTGCTCAAATGGTCTTTCTTCAGCGCATGCACATCGGGGAGAGAGAAGTCTGTCTTCCTCTTCCTATAAGAGCACTGATCCTTGCATGAAAGGCCCACCATAATGACTTAATGTTAACTGTCTTACTTCCCAAAGGCTCCACCTCCAAGTACAATGATATTGGGGGTTAGGTCTTTAATATATAAATTTGGCAGGGGACATAAACATTCATCCCACACAAACAGTTAACATCTAGGAAGTGTTCATAAATGTAGCCTTTACTCTCTTTATTTCTGAGAAGCCTAAGGCGTTTATTCTTTTGGTTACTCATTCATCACTTACTTAGCTTCTGTTATGTTCCAGGCAGCATAACTATGCTCATTTTTTATTACTGTAAAACAGACTACCCTCAAAATTTAGTAACTTACAACAGACATTTATTATCCCACAATTCCTATGGGTCATGAATTCAAGGAATTAGCTGGATGGTTTTGGCTTAGGATCGCTAATGAGGTTGCCATTAATTTGTGGACTCTGGCTACAGTCATCTGAAGGCTTGACTGGGGCTGATGGACCTACTTCCAAGATGGTTCATTCACACGGCTATTGGCAAAAGGCCTTAGCTTCTTGCCAAGTGGGCCTCTCTCTATATACAGTGTCCATATGAATTAACCACTGGTTTCCCCCAGAACAAGGAGAGAGAGAGAGAGAGAGAGAGAGAGAGAGAGAACCTAGTCCCCAAGTCTCCTGTTGTATTTGTCCATCACTGAGACAAGTTTGCACCCAGGGGAAGGTATACATAAAAGCATGAATGCCAGGAGGTGGAATCCTTGGAGGGCATTTTGAAGACTGGCTGCCACAATGCCTTAGTAAGAGTTTTGGGGATATAGCCATGAGCTGAAGGGCCATCTAACTTATAGTCTAAGAGGAGAGACAGACATATATAAAATCATTATGTACCTAAATACATAACAACCAACTAGGCTAAGACAATGAAGGAAAAGGTACCTATGTTATGAGAGACATTTAACAGGAGACTTTAGGAGGAAGTGGAAGGGACAGGGATGCGGTTGTGAGGAAGTTACATTTCAGTTGAAACTCAAAGGGTGAGTGGTAGTTAACATTAGTTAAAATTATGGTGGTTGCCTCAACATGTTAAACACAGTTTCCTTATCACCTAGCAGTTCTATCCATGGGTATAAACCCAAGATAAATGAACGCAAACATCCTCACAAAAGCTTGTACATGAATGCCCATAGTGGCATTGTTCATAATAGTCAAAAAATGAAAGTAACTCAAATATCCATCAACTTGTGAATGGATAAATTAAGTGGTATATCCATATAATAGGATATTACTTGATGACTGGGAACAAAACACTGATCCACGGTACAACATGAATGAACCTTGAAAACATTATAAGTAAAAGAAGTCATACGCAAAATATGACATATTAGATAATGCTATTTGTTTGAATGTCTGCAATAGGAGACAGAAGAGAGATGGAAAGTAGATTAATGATTTCCTAGGGTTGAGGGAAAAGGGAAAGTGAAAGCTTATAGGTAAAGGGGTTTCTTTTAAGGGTGATAAAAAGGTTTTGAAATAGATGTAATGATGCTTGCACCACTCTGTGAGTATGCTTGAAACCACTGAATAGTCCACTTTATGAATTGTGTTTATGTGAATTTTTTCTTAATAATGAGGTTATAAAACAGGATGGCTGGAAAAGCTTTGCAGCAGAAGGAACAACTTGAAGTGGAAGAGAATATGGTGTGCAGGAGAAATGGAAAGAAAGTCAATGTGTCTGCAGCACAGAGTAGAGGAGAGCAGTAGTGTTAGATGAGGTGGAAACCAGACCCTGCAGGCTTTAGTGACCCAATCCAGGAAGCTGCTCTTAATCGTGAGGGCTATGAGAAGCCACTGAAGGCTTTTAAGCATGAATTTGACTGATCATATTTGAGGTTTTCAAATTTAATATCATACATGCCCTATAAAATAAAGCTAATATTTATATCATGAGGTGATTAATGGAGCAGGCAGAATGGTGAAAATTGTATTTTTTATCATTTTCCCTGGAGGAGTGCAGACACTGGAATTTTGAGATTGTGCTTGAACCCTTCACGGTTAGGAGCAGCATACTTGGTTCATGTGCTTTTCATCCACCCTCTGGTGTCCTACATGGCTTCATATTGCTCAATGAGGGGACAGGCTAGACGTGGCCACCCTCAGGTGCTGGCCCCATGTTCTCATGTTGCACAGTTTTTGGGATTCTGGGCTTCACCGAGCTCTTTATCCTTGTCCAGATGGCAGAATGGAGGAAATATCTGGTAAAATGTTAATTCCACCTCATTTAATGCAGCTTACATAGGTGTGGTGTAGTCGAGGCCTCTACAGGAAAAGCTGATTTCAAGTTCTGGCACAAGGATTAGCTGATTCACAAAAGATGTGAGTCTCCGTTTCTTCCCTGCACATCTGTCCTGTCTGCTTTTAATTTGGAAGCACCAGTTTTAATTTAGTGGCAGGACTGTAAACTCCATTTCTGTGAATACAGAATGACATACTTTGTGGAATGGGGGCCTCTGGCCAAGATCTGACTCCTAAGTAATTGATGGCTAGTGACTAGCTGAGAAATGCTCAAATGCAAACACTTCCCATGGCAAAAACCCTGTCGTATCAGCTGGATTACAAACGAGCCTTGCTGGGCTGCTGCCCACTGAAATATAGGCCATGTCTTTAACCACAGTCTCCGAAGCCTGAAGGGAGCCTCCAGTTCATTCTAAACATCGATGATCATTCCAGTCCACAGGTTTTCTTTGTCCTCAGACTTTGTCTGGAGCCTGTGGCCCAATGCACAGATTTCTTCATATTTGGAAGCCAACCATACCAGGAAGGAGGCTTCAGCATTAAGGATTGTTTTGTTCTGGTGAAAAGGACACTGTTTTCATCACATTTAAAAACCAATTTTTAAAAATCTCACTCATATCCAATATTTTGTGTGTGTGAGAGAGAAAACACAGGCCTAAGTTACATCACCCTTGTGGTTTGAGAAATCTTTTTCACAATATGTAGACTGTTTTTGGGGCTGGGATTTTTGGAGAAGGGGGGAAAAAGAGTGGGGCAAGAAGGACAGAGATATGAGACAGAAAACTAAGCCTTCCTCCAAACAAGAAAGAATGGATAAGCAAAGGGAATAAAATGGACAAAACTTCCATGAGTCTGACATCTTCTAGATACCCAATACAAAATCCCGTGATGCCTTTTAAAAAATTAATAAATTTAATTTAAGTCGGCCTGTCTTACATCACCATTGAATCCCTATCACCTATCATGGGGCCTAGCATATAGTAAGTTTTGATATGTATTTTTTAATACATGAATGAGGAAATAAAGTAATTATTGCATGCTTACCGTATGCCCAGCACTGCTGTACTCAAAGGGCATGGGAAACATAACTAATGCCACGGGGAAACTTATGGGGAGTCCAGTGTAGAATAATGGTGGGAGGCACAGAGCCCGGAGTTAGCTAGTCCTGGATCTGGGTTTGAGCTCTGCCTCTACCACTTACCAGCTGTGTGGCCTGGGGGAAAATTATTTAAGCTAATTGTTAGTTTCCTTTCATTGGAATGTGGACAATAATAGGACCTATTTCATGTGGTTGTTGGGAGGATTACTTGTGGTAAAGGTGTAAGGTGCTTGTGCCTAGAACATGGGAAATACTCAGTAATGGTAACTATTATATAATTTGGAAATGGTACATGGCCGCCTTATGCAGTAGTTCTTGCTGTCTCTCCAAAATGTCCTTGAACTCCCACCTTCGTTTTATATACAATTGCTTGCCAATTCCTTTCTCAAGACATCGTGAGGCCAACATTATTCACTCCTGTTGGTCTTGCTTAAGTGTGCAGAGTCCTTTTGTCTTGGAACTAATGCGGATTTTGTAAAAAATCATTTCTCCACGGAGGACAGTGGCACTCGGCTCCAGTACTAACAAGAGAACATCCCAGGCCGGGCGCGGTGGCTCACGCCTGTAATCCCAGCACTTTGGGAGGCCAAGGCGGGCGGATCACGAGGTCAGGAGATCGAGACCATCCTGGCTAACACGGTGAAACCCCGTCTCTACTAAAAATACAAAAAAATTAGCCGGGCGAGGTTGCGGGCACCTGTAGTCCCAGCTACACGGGAGGCTGAGGCAGGAGAATGGCGTGAACCCCGGGGGGCGGAGCCTGCAGTGAGCCGAGATCGCGCCACTGCACTCCAGCCTGGGTGAAACAGCGAGACTCCTTCTCAAAAAAAAAAAAAAAAAAAAAAAAAGAACATCCCAGATGGTTTGCAAAGTATTTTAGTTTTTGCCAAACATGTTTTCCGCTAATTTGAAATTCCCTGTGTGTTGTTAAGTGAAATGTAATGCACGTGTTCCTGGTCAAGTAACTATTGGGGAAGGAAGTAGGAAAGAATCAGGGAGAATCCCAACATCAGCTCTTAAGAGAGATGGCAGCATCTGAGGTGTGTGTGCTGCATGTGTTCTAAGGGACCTCTGTACAAGGAAGAGAGGGCATGAGCCCTCCTGATTCTCCTCTTCAACCCGCGGGTCAACCACTCACCCAACCACTCCATGCTTATTGGGCCCTCACTCACTCCACACTGTAGTGGGCACTGCTTGTATCGAAGAGGTCAGTGTGATCCCTGTCCTGAATCAAGTAGATTAGAAGTCAGCAAACTTTCTCTGTAAAGGCTCAGATAGTAAATATTTTTGGCTGTGTGGGATTGGTGGTCTCTGTTGCAATTAGTCAACTCTGCCGTTGTAACACAAAAGCACCCACAGACAATACATAACAAAAGAACAGGGTTGTGTTCGGTGATGATACCTATTATTATATCATTTGGAAATGGCACGTGGCCGCCTTATGGAACAGTTTTTGCCATGAGTCTACCCAAAATATCCTGGAACTACCACCTTTGTTTCACATACAATTGCTTGCCAAGTTCTTTCTTAAGCCATACTGAGGCCAACATTTTGCCCCAACTGAGCAAATTAGGTCTGTGGGAGCAAATTTGGCCTGTGGGCAATAGTTTTCAGATTCCTGGATTGGATTATACCTGGAAAGATCACAACACCTCAGATAAAAACTCAAGAGTAGATAACTCAGTGCTCATCAATGAAGAGGCTGGCACTGCCTCAACATAATAGGGATTCAGAAGCAGGAGGTATCAAGGGCCTGCAGTTGTACCTTTCAGGAAGAAGTGGATTCAAATCCCAGTCCCATTATTTACTGGCTATGTGATTTAAGAAAAATTAGTAAATCTCTACAATGTTCAGCTTGCTTATCTTTAAATTGGACATAATAACATAATTAATCTTATGTAGTATCATAATAGCATTATTAATAAACATTAGTAATTAACATTATTTAATCTCTGGATTAAATGAGACAATGTATATAAAGGTTCCATGCAATGTCCAGCACCCAGTATGAGAGCTGATATTCACAGTGAAAAAAGCATAGACTTTGGGGTTGGTGGTCCTGTGTTTGAGGCCTGCTCTGCAACTTAATCATCTGGACCTTTACAGGACTGACCCCTGGTCAATATTGCAAATATTTTTGGGTTTTGCAAGCCACAAACAGTCTCTCTCACACTAAAAGAAATTTACAACCCTTTAAAAATGTAAAAATCATTCTGTCATTTATTAGCTTATAAGCTGTACAAAACCAGGCTGTGGGCTGCATTTGGCCTGAGGGCTGTAGTTTGCTGACCTCTGTTCTAGACTGCCACTCTACGGAACAGAAATAAAGTGTAAACCACACACGGAGGCACATATGTAATTTAAAATGGTCTAGTAGCCACATTAGACAAAGTAAAACAAAAACATAAAAAAGATAAAATTAATTTTAATAGTATATTTGTTTAATCTGACATATTTAAACTAGCATTTGAATAAGTAATCATTAACATTTGCTAATAAACTATTTTGCATTTTTTTCCTTTTTGTACTAAGTCTTTGAACACCTGTTTGTATTAACACGCACAGCACATGTCAGGAGCTCAAAGCCACAGGCAGCCCTAGACCTCAAAAATTCTTTGCAAAATTAGCATAACCTTAGAACTTACATTTTAGAGTCTTTGGGATTTAATGTTTGGAAGGTACTGAGCACACTACCTGGCGCAGAATAATCTGTTAGTGCTAGCTAATTAGCTGATCGCTGCTAAGAAGGCTCAGTGTGAATTATAATGATGATAATGATTATCTGGGGAAACAATAGGTATCTCCTTCTCTCTTCTGGAAAAAAAAAAAAAAATCTCAGTCCTGGTGATCAGAGGCCTTTTCCAAGACCCCACAGCTTCCTTTATCATTTTTCTCTGGGGCCCAAGAAGATTCTGGTTGCTCCTCAGAAATCACAGTTTTTCTAAGACCCAGGATACAGGTGAGCAGCCTGGCAATTTAACATGGAATTTAAGGAATCATCCACAGCCCACAGCCCCTCTGGGACACTATGAGGGTCAGTACTGCCTCCTCTTTTTTGACTGCTTCATTCCCAGGCCAGTGTTCCAGGAGAGACTCCTTACTTTGTCGAATGCATGTGTGTCTCTGTGTGTGTGTGTGTGTGTGCACGTAAGTATGTGTATTTCCCTTCTACCCTGTGCCATTTCTCCTTTGGTCCTTTGATTCCATTTCCCTATTTAGATGCCCTGCCAGCATTCCCTGTGGCTTTTTAGGAGGAGTAGATGTATAGGTTTTCAAGGAGAGGGCTTTTGAGAAGCTTAGGAAGTCTCCCATTTGAGCCAGAGACTTGGGGTTGCCTTGCCTCCCAGTCTCCTGAAAAGCTGGGCTTTGCTGGCCAGCCTCATCTGACCCAATCTTTTGTATTGTCCAAAGCAGGGCAGTCCAGCTTGTGCCTCTCCTGTTAGGATGTAGGGCTGACTCTTAGTGGAAAAGTACTGATTGTTATATACCAAACAGTTGCCTACGTTTCAGCAGAAAGCCAAATCAGATGGACTGGGAGAATGTACCTAGACTGAAAACAGCAAAAATTCCTTCTGGATGAGGTTGTCTAGTGTAACTCCCTTGAAGCATTGGTTTTCATATTGAACAACTCTAGATCAGGGGTCGAATGACATCACTCAGTCATGAAACCCATTCCTCTGCAACAAGTCCCTCATCCAGCATTTTATAGAACAAAGTCTTTGGAGCTAAATCCTTGCTTTGCAACTTATCAACTGTGTGACCCTGGACTACTTAACTGCTCTGAGCCTCAGTTTCCTCATCTTTAAATGGGGAGAGCCATATACTCTTGGATTGTGGGTAGGACTCAATTAGTGCTATTAATTATGGGAAAGATTTAATTCACTCAGGATACAAAATCAATGTGCAAAAATCACAAGCACTCCTATACACCAATAATAGACCAACAGAGAGCCAAATCATAAGTGAAGTCCCATTCGCAATTGCTACAAAGAGAATAAAATACCTAGGAATACAACTTACAAGGGATGTGAAGGACCTCTTCAAGGAGAACTACAAACCACTGCTCAAGGAAATAAGAGAGGATGCAAACAAATTGAAAAACATTCCATGCTTGTGGATGGGAAGAATCAATACTGTGGAACCGAAAAAGAGTCTGTATAGCCAAGACAATCCTAAGCAAAAGGAACAAAGCTGGAGGAATCATGCTACCTGAATTCAAACTATACTTCAAGGCTTACAGTACCCAAAACAGCAAGGTAGTGGTACCAAAACAGATATATAGACCAATGGAACAGAACAGAGGCCTCAGAAATAATGACATACATCTATAACCAACTGATCTCTGACAAACTAGACAAAAATAAGCAATGGGGAAAGGATTCCCTGTTTAATAAATGGTGTTGGGAAAACTAGCTAGCCATAGGCAGAAAACTGAAACTGGACCCCTTCCTTACACCTTATACAAAAATTAACTCAAGATAGATTAAAGAAGTAAATGTAAGACCTGAAACCATAAAAACCCTAGAAGAAAACCTAGGCAATACCATTCAGGACATAAGCATGGGCAAAGACTTCGTGACTAAAACACCAAAAGCAATGGCAACAAAAGCCAAAATTGACAAATGGGATCTAATTAAACTAAAGAGCTTCTGCACAGCAAAAGAAACCATCATCAGAGTGCACAGGCAACCTACAGAATGGGAAAAAAAAATTTGCAATCTATCCATCTGACAAAGGGCTAATATCCAGAATTTACAAAGAACTTAAACAACTTTATAAGAAAAAACCAAAAACCCCATCAAAAAGTGGGCAAAAGATATGAACAGACACTTTGTCATATAAAAGAAGACATTTATGCAGCCAACAAACATATGAAAAAAATCTCATCATCACTGGTCATTAGAGAAATGCAAATCAAAATCACAATGAGATACTATCTCATGCCAGCTAGAATGGCAATCATTAAAAAGTCAGGAAACAACAGGTGCTGGAGAGAATGTGGAGAAATAGGAACACTTTTACACTGTTGGTGGGAGTGTAAATTAGTTCAACCATTGTGGAAGACAGTGTGGCGATTCCTCAAGGATCTAGAACCAAGAATACCATTTGACCTGGCAATCCCATTACTGGGTATTTACCCAAATGATTATAAATCATTCTGCTATAAAGACACATGCACACGTATGTTTATTGCAGTACTGTTCACAATAGCAAAGACTTGAAACCAACCCAAATGCCCATCAATGATAGACCGGATAAAGAAAATGTGGCACATATATACCACAGAATACTATGCAGCCATAAAAAAGATGAGTTCATATCCTTTTCAGGACATGGATGAAGCTGGAAACAATCATTCTTAGCAGACTAACACAGGAACAGAAAACCAAACATCGCATGTTCTCTCCCTTAAGTAGGAGCTGAACAATAAGAACACATGGACACAGAGAGGGGAACATCAAACATCAGAGCCTGTCAGGGAGTGCGGGGACTAGGGGAGGGATAGCATTAGGAGGAATACCTAATGTAGATGATGGGTTGATGGGTGCAGTGAACCACCATGGCATGTGTATACCTATGTAACAAACCGGTATGCTGTGCACATATATCCCAGAACTTAAAGTATAATAAAAATAAAGAAAGAATGTTGTGCAAAGAACATGGGGCTAGGAGTTAAAGATTAAACAGCCCTGCTTTCAGTGAACCAGGCTTATTTCATTTTTCCAGGTCATGTGAATATGAATAGTTCCAGTCTCCAAGAATGGAAGAAATAGGGAAAGTGTATCATTAAGCTGACTAAAAAAATAGAAAAGTGTTGTTCGTTTATTTACTCAATTAGTTCATTTGACACAAATTTATTTGAAACCTGGCATACTAGACATAAAAATATAATATCAGCCCTCAGTGACCAGGCTATAGGACAGGTTTGGGTTTTTGTTTGTTGCAAGACATTCCCAACACTCTTTTAAAAATCAGACCATGAAAACGTTCCTTGTCCTGTTTAGGTGAAAAACATAATAGTAACTCAAATCTTGGCTTTCCATAAAGAGTGCCCTGAAGTATACATGGGAATAATTAAAGCCAAAACACTAAAAATAATAAAAAAGATGGTTGTGTGAGTGTTGTAACTGGGCACTGACACCATATGACATAATTGGCGCTCGCCTCCCAGCCTCATCTGAATCCAGCATTCTAAAGCCCTTTCGTAACAGTAATGAACATCTGCTCCAAAGAAGAGCCCTACACCCAGGCAAGAAGAATCGTGCAGAAGGGCGTGTTTTCCTTAAAGTGCAGTAATATGTTATTAAAGTGTCAAATACCTACATTTGCGACAATAATTATATAAACACAGGCTCAAAGACTGCAGGGAAAAAGATATACCAATTAAAAAAAAAAAAAAAAACCATAGGAGAGGCAGCATTTGATGTTGAGATGAGGCTTAGTTAACTTTTCCAGGGTTGGAGTTGAACATCTTTAAAAGGAATGAAGATGATCCTACTGGCTTTTATTATGATTACGATTATTTCTTCTCTTTCTTAAAGACTTCCTCACTTCAAGCAAGAATTATTTATTAACAAGTGGAAATCATTACTTTGTGATTTTATTCAGCACAACATTATATGGAAAAAAATAGGCTCACAAGCTGCCTGAATGTCATCATGTAATTTCCTCACTTTTTCTAAATTGAGCTCATCCATAAATTTTCAGAAACAGTATTTTAAAAACCTACCAACAAATTTTCCATGCTTCTTGTTCCAACCCAACTCTTTGAAAATATTTTTCTACTCCATTCCCCACTGAGAGAGAGAGAGAGAGACAAAGAGGAAGAGAGAGAGAGAGAGAGAGGGAGAAGAGAAACATGGGTGAGAAAATGCTGTGATCACAGGGGATTAGCTTGCCCACAACTTCTTCAAAATTGTAATTGTTCACAAATTCACGTGGTCCCTAGAGAACAGAACAAGATGAATTTCATCCACATGTTGAAGTCCATTCTGCCCAAGGTTGATATATTGCATGTGTGTGTCCCTTTCCAAGGTTAATGACACAAACTGGACTCTTGGGGAGGAGATTATCTCTTTAGCTCAGTCAATGCTGTCAATTTTTAATGTTTGAAAAGTTTAGAAGATTTAAGTGGGATTCCAGTGCCTAAATTCTCCCAGCGCATGGGTTTATCAGTGAAAGTTAAAATGGCAGCTGAAAGTTCCAATTTCCTTCCTTCATTTCTAATGTTTCTTTGTAAGAACTGTTTAAGGGTGGTGAGGGATGAAACGAAGCAACATAAAAAAAGGATTAACTATCTTGGAAACAAACATATTAGGTCTCGCCTATGTGTTCCACGTGTGCTCCCAAGTTTCAAACATATTCACATCACATTCACAAATTTTGCCAAATTCACATATCACTTGAGTATTATTTATTTAACATTTTCTTTAAAATGGCTCTTTTTTCACATAGATAAATTTGCACAGAAATGAAACTTTATATAACTGCTATTAATGGGAAGGCATTACCATTGGTCATTAAGGAGTTTACCACAAAAACACATGAGCAGGCTGGGCATGGTGGTTCATGCCTGTAACCCCAGAGTTTTGGGAGGCTGAGGTGGGAGGATTGCTTGAGCCAGGAGTTCAAGACCAGCCTGGGCAACACAGTAAGATCCTGTGTCTACAAAAATTAAGAAATTAGCCAAGTGTGATGGTGTGTGCCTGTAAGTCCCAGCTACTCAAAGGTGGCTGAAGTGGGAGGATTGCTTGAGCTCCTGGGAGGCCGAGGCTGCCGTGAGCCATGATTGTGCCACTGCACTCCAGCCTAGGCAACAAAGGGAGACCCTGTGGGGAGAAAAAAAAAAACAACAAAAAAACAACAACAACAACAAAAACAAAAACACCTAAAAACAAAAATCATGAAAACATGAGCAAGGAAAACTAAACTGTGATATTACAATCTAGTTAAATACATGTTCTTGTTCAAGGCTCCATGCCTGAGGTTGAGGTCTGCTCTCTCTTTACGGTAAGGAAGTTTAGCAAGTGTTGAGGTGGTGAGGACATGTTGGCACCACAGGAAGACTTGCTCTTTGAAGACATCAGAAAGGGTGATTGAGAATTGAAAAAGGAATAACTTTCTTACTACATGGTTTAATACCATTTAATGTTCATTTCCAAAAGCAAACCCCTGGACACTGACAGGTGTCTCTCATCACACCAGCAATGCATCCCACAATTTACGAAGGTTTGCTAGCAGTCTCATGCTTTATAATGTCTTCTTAGACTTTGCAAAGTGCCACCACATACGGTGTTCTATTTGGTCCTCATGGTAACTTGGCAATGTAGATAGGACCATAATTATTACTTTTATTCTACTGGAACTGAAAGTGCGAAGCTACATATTTTAAGCGCACACAGGAAGTCAGTGGCAAAGCTCTCTCTGAAACTTAGAATTATTTTTCACTAAAAAAATACATTTCAAAGTTTATTGATACATTCTCCATTGCATCTTAGATGTTTTCCTTTTTAAAAAAATTCTTTTTCCTTCAAATGAGAGGAAGATATTTAAAAACAAAATTCAGTTTTTTATGATTCAGCAGATACACAATCTGCTGTATTCGTTAATGCAGAGATTGTGATGACCCTCCAAATTTTTCTCATATCAGCATTTACAAAGAAATGGGAATAGAAAAATGAGCAGCTATTAATCAATTTGAGGCAGCACCATTTACGCCTTTGAACTCCTCTTTGAATCCAGTGGTTTTCCAAAGCAACTTTTATAAACGGTGGCATTTCTAATCTATGCAGCATAGAATGCTAGCCCATACCACTGAGAGAGGAGGAAACCTGTGAGTCTTTGGCAGACAGTATTTATTATGGGACAATCATCTGGTTGCAGAGTAGGATTTTACGAAATTCCCTGAGGTCTCTAAGCTTTGATTCACACTGCATCCCTGCTGCAATAGCATTTCAGCCATTTGGAGCCTGTTTGGTTTTATTTACTGGGATGAGTACTGAACAAACTAATCGATCACCAATCTAATTTGGTTATCTTATATTACTGAAATAATTCTGCCAAACAAAATAACCAGTCCTAGTTATGATGACGGTAGAATTGGAGTGCCTACGGAGCAGAGGAGATGAACCATTAACTTGATCAGCTGTATAAACAAAGTTTCTGAGCAGTGGAAAATGTTAGCCAATATCCAAGGCAAGGGAAGGACTTTAGATGAAAAATCAGAGAGGCTGCTAATAGAATATAACATGTCCTCAGATCCAGAGAGAAAAAGACAGAAAGTTCCTTCCCACAGTTAGTTTAGGGATCAGTTGAAGAGTTTGAGTTTGATGTGGCATCCGCCTGAAAAACAATGGAAGGCATGCTTCAGAGTAAGGCGCTTTCTCATCTGCTTGCCCTGCTTCTGAAATTGTGTGGATTCTGACTCTGAGTCACCATGTTAGAAAGGTCTGTTGTTCATTTCTGGAGTGGTATCAGATTCAGCAAGGAAAGTACAGAATGTAATAAATATGTAATAAACATCTTTCTGAGTCCTGTTATTCTAGATATATCCAGAAATTGTGAGGTTTGAAATAGTTCCTGATGAAGTTATTCACATTGTATACATTCATCTAATTTGGCTGGAAAAATTCTACAAATCTTAATGATTCTACAAAAGGCTATGTACAATTTTGGAATAGGTTTTAATACTATTAAAATACCAGGTTCACTTGACAACACACATTTAGCTGGTATGTGTGTTACCATATGTATTTTAAATAAATTACTTACAGACAAGACTGAAAGCTTTTTGAAGACAGGGGCTCTGTCTCCCTCTTCTTTGTGTCACCAAGATCTCACACAGTACTGTTACATGATAGTTATTTAATGAATTTGTAATTGATGAATAATATGGTAGATATCATATTGATTGAGAAATCTTTTCTCAGCCCTCTTGTCCAAAGCACCAAATTAAGAGAGAGACTACATGTAAAATACTGGACTCACAGTAGCTGTGAAGGTTTACCTGACAGGGAAGTCGGTATGGTCACTTCCAAATGATGTCCATGCATTAGCCCAGGACCACAGGACTCAGTCTCTGCATTGCATTATTTCTTTTTTTTTTAAAACCTTATATTCTGTAGTTAAATTGTAATTTTTATTTATTTATTCATGTATTTATTTATTTAGTTAGTTAGTTATTTTGAGACCAAGTCTCACTCTGTCACCCAGGCTGGAGTGCAGTGCCATGATCTCAGCTCACTGCAACCTCTACCTCCTGGTTCAAGCGATTCTCATGCCTCAGCCTCCTGAGTAGCTGGGATTTGGGCAACTTCCACCAAGCCTGACTAATTTTTGCATTTTTAGTAGAGATGGGATTTCACCATGTTGGCCAGGCTGGTCTCAAACTCCTGAACTCAAGTGATCCTCCTGCCTCGGCCTCCCAAAGTTCTAAGATTACAGACATGAGCCACTGTGTCTGGCCTTAAATTATAATTTTAAGTACTTCTATTATTTCATCAGACTTGTCTTAATGTACCACAAAACAGCTAAGAATATTTTTAAATTAAAAAATTAAAAATATCTGTGACCATCAGCAGTATGTTCCATGTATATGGCAGCGATTCCTCCAGATAGCTCTCCCTTCTCTTCTTCTTCTAAGCATTTTCACTGATACATAGTCAATATAGCTTTTCTATCTCCCACCCACTCTGGCTTTCTATTACATAGTTTAAATTAACTCCTCCTTTAATTTTACTAACTAGATTCTCAACAACAAAAAAGATTCTGGAAGCTAACTTAGCAAGAAATGTTTTTTTCCTGCTCAGAAAAAGTGGAGAAGAGGCAACATGGTGTGTTCTCATGCATAAATAATTTTGTTCTTGGGATACAAGTAAATATGGCTAATTGCATCCTAGGGATTTCTATAACCCAAAACAACATCTACGGCTTCATGAAGTTCCAACAAGTCATGACAGGCACACATGTGCATATAATAAGTCACCAAGTCATAACTTCCTGTTTTGATGTAGGAAGAAGCAGAGATGAAGGGCCAGCAGAAGGAGAAAGACCTAGTGAACATCCGTGGAAATGGGGGGCTGCCTCTGCACCACATAACCCTTCCTGAATCTGCCAAAAAAGCTTGCATCATTGAGAATTGAGACTTGAATAGAGATGCTTTTGGCAGATGCTTTCTTATTCTGTTTATCTCATCCTACATTTGAACTTTTAGCACATTCAATGGGTGCTGGCTCATTCCCTAGCACTAAAAAAACCAAAAAACCGAAATTAGTAGCACTATGGCTGTAAGAGATTTAAACATCATTACTCTTCATTTTAATTTTTTTAGCTTAACATAACCATTTGTGATACTATCTTGGAGACTGATGAAACAAAGAAAACCACAACATTAGTTTGGCTTCCCCTGACTCTCATTCTCCACTGACAATAAACCTGGGTGCAACCAAAGCCTGCTGTGATTCCAGCTTGGTATTTACTCTGGCTGGGTGATGATGATGCCAAGCTCTCTAGAATCAGTTCTTTAAAGAACAGTGGTGATTTTGCCCCCCTGATAACATTTGGCAATATCCGGGAACATTTTTAGTTGTTACAATAGGAGGGCCATGTTACTGGCATCCAGTGAGTAGAAGCCAAAGATGCTGCTGAACATCTTGCAACACGGAGGACAGTGTCTCATAACAAAGTGTCAATGGTGACCATAGGTCAAGAAACCCTGCTTTAAAAATATCTCATTTGGGGCTGGGCGCGGTGGCTCACACCTGTAATCCCAGCACTTTGGGAGGCCGAGGCGGGTGGATCACGAGGTCAGGAGATCGAGACCATCCTGGCTAACACGGTGAAACCCCATCTCTACTAAGAAACAAAAAATTAGCCATGCGTAGTGGCGGGCGCCTGTAGTCCCAGCTACTCAGGAGGCTGAGGCAGGAGAATGGCGTGAACCTGGGAGGTGGAGCTTGCAGTGAGCAGAGATGACACCACTGCACTCTAACCTGGGCGACAGAGCGAAACTCTATCTCGAACAACAACAACAAAAAATCTTATTTGGTAGAATCATGCATGTATTCTCTGGACCCTCAGTGCAGTTGTAAATGCTTTATGAGCTGAAATAGCTTGTGTTATCAGCTAATACAGAGGGATCCCCTCTAAAAAGGAGTTGCTTCTTGCAGTTTGCAAATCAATCAACATTTCTTTTTTTTTTTTTTTTTTTTTTTTTTTTTTTTTTTTTGAGACGGAGTCTCGCTCTGTCACCCAGGCTGGAGTGCAGTGGTGCAATCTCGGCTCACTGCAAGCTCCGCCTCCCGGGTTCACGCCATTCTCCTGCCTCAGCCTCTCCGAGTAGCTGGGACTACAGGCGCCTGCCACCACGCCCGGCTAACTTTTCGTATTTTTAGTAGAGACGGGGTTTCACCGTGGTCTCAATCTCCTGACCTCGTGATCCGCCCGCCTCGGCCTCCCAAAGTGCTGGGATTACAAGCGTGAGCCACCGCGCCCGGCCTCAACATTTCTTTTGTCTGCTATTAGTGCCTGAAATATCCATCAGAGATCTCTCCATTCATATATGAAACCCTTTATAAAATTCCTATTGGTCATTCATTTATTTACACACAATGCATTTATTAAGTGCCAACTATGTGTTGGTCAGTGCTATCTGGGAGTGCTACAACCTATCTTAGCATGAGCTCATTGGCCTATCCACCTCCTGTTTGCCCAGTATACTTATTAATCATTGTCAAATCAAAAAGTCTCTGCAGTTAAACAACTTAGAGCATCCTATGTAGAGCTGCACATATGAGATGCAGCTGGATTGCAAATGCATGCATATAACATGGCATATCTACCCTTTACGTTCATACTATCATTAGACCTAGGCGACAAGAATCCTGCTCTGGGCCCTGAGCTATAGAGGGTGCCCTCCTGGACCTTGTCCACAGAGCCATGAAAGTGTGCCCATCTGCAGCCTATGCCACATTACCATCCAGGCCACACTGTGGATACCAGGAACACTAGAATTTTCTGCCCAAATGACTGAGCCCACCTTCAGAGCCTGAATAGGCCTGTTTCCTTAGTCTGTTCTCTTGAGGGGAACATATGCACAAGCATCTGCATCACAAGGCCTGAGCCAGGGCAGTTGTTGGGGCAATGGACTTAAACTAGGTTATAAGTGGTGTACACGAAGCCCCTCACAATGTGGAACAAATTGGGTGAGTGAAGAGAAGGTAATGGGGACTGGGGACCGGGGGCTGTGAGTCAACTTTCTTTGCTTTTTCATGATCTGATGCAAATTCCAGGGAGTCCAAGAATTCTAACTTAGAAGGTAGCCTTATAGGATGTTATGAAGGCAATAACAGGAGAATTTTACTTAGTAGCCAGCTGGAGTTATTACTTAAATATTTGGACATACAGCACATGAGTCTCCATTTTTACACTTGCACCAAGTCGGGGTTAGACTTGATTTGAAGGAGCTGGGGAAGCACTGTTTCTTTTCTCTGTGCAGAACACCTCAGGATTCAGGGTACACCATCCCAGGTAAAATCACACAAACTGCTCTGGAAAATTCAGTTTCAGCTGCTTTCCATAAATATTTCTTCCATGAGTATTTCTAATCGTGGGGAGGACTGTGTTTTACGTAGCCCCAATTATAAGTCAGCCTATCTTTTTTTTTTAATTTTTTTTTTTTGAGATGGAGTCTTGCTCTGTGGCCCAGGCTGGAGTGCAGTGGCGCGATCTCGGCTCACTGCAACCTCTGCCTCCTGGGTTCAAGTGATTCTCCTGCCTCAGCCACCCGAGTAGCTGGGATTACAGGCACGTACCACCACATCCTGCTAATTTTTGTATGTTTAGTAGAGATGGGGTTTCACCATGTTGGTCAGGCTGATCTTGGACTCCTGACCTTGTGATCCACCCGCCTCAGCCTCCCAAAGTGCTGGTATTACAGGCGTGAGCCACCATGCCCGGCTAGCCCATCTTAAACTCACTGGCATTTCTGTGTGATGGGGCAATAGGTGAACCAATGGAAAATTATGTTTCCATAATTAGTTTCCTGTGTCAGAGCTAACAGAAGGAAGGAGGCCAGGAAAAAGTTTGTACCTGACATAGGAAAGGCAAGAGGAGAGAAGCCTAGAAAAAAGAAAGATTCTCCTTTGGGGAGAAGGTGCTCTGAGAAGCCAGGGGCAGAACTGACCACCTAATGAAAGGGGGAGGAACTAGAGGGAAGGCCTTGAGTAGAGATGGGCACTAAAATAAAATAAAATAAAATATAAATAAAAAAATATTTTTCCCTCCCCTTTGGCTCGCTGTTTCAGGGGGCTGCAAAAGGAGTTAGACCACTGAACTTCTTGTTCTATTTAGGAACAATGTTGACATTGGGCAATTTCTTAATCTGAAGAATGGGGTCTTCCTCCTCACCCCGGTTCTATCCTGAGGTGCTGAAAAAAGAGAAGAACTGAAAAGGATGCTATGCTTGCACCCTGTGTGGGAAAAACCTATAGGATGCTTTTCATTTCTTACCTCTGAGGAGGAGGCACTGACTTAGTTCTGAGGAGAGGATTCTACACTGCAGTTCCCACAGACAGACTCTGTCCTGTCTTATACAGTTGGAGGGTCCAGACCAGACAGCCAAGACAAGAGGTGGGAGTGAGGGCCCCTGTTTAAAATGAACAAGAGCCTAGTTTCAAGTTCCAGGGGGACCTCTTCTCTAAGAACAAGCCCAGCCCAGAAGGCTTGTGGTTTCTGGTGACTACTGCAATAGTCTCTGAATTAGGGACGCTGAGTAGCTTGCTCCCACGTAGCTCCCACCTCCTGTTGAAGTCCTGGGAGCCAACTCCACAGCCGGGCCAAAGGCAAGGCTTGGCTGCCTGTGTGATTAATTGCCTTTTGTTTCCTCCCCATGGGAGAGGACCCACTGACAGCCGCAGAAGTAGGAGAGGAGGGGAGAGGCCTCCACGGGGAGGTTTCTCTGCCACTCTCAAGTCCAGGGTGTGCCTGGGAAAGGCACAAGCTCAAAAAGAGGTATCTGTGCTTAAGCTCAAAAAAAGGTATCTTTCCAAGAGAAAATTACACAGCTCAGAGAGTTAGTCATTAATGTAATGGTCTGAATCTACAATGAGAAAAAGATTGAAGCTGACATGATTTTTATCTTTGATATTATAGCTTGTGAAGTTGAGAAGTAATTACGTATGTTAATATTACATCCATTCGATATTCAGTGAATTTTTTTTACGACTCTTTCTTAATTAATCTTTCCTCTTCCCCCTCTCAGCTCACAGTGCAGGCAAACAGTCACATTCTAGAATCAGGGGTGATTCTAGAAGAACACAGTGAGGAATCAGAAAAATTTGGGCTTGGATTCAGACTGGTGCTTAACTTTAGACATTTAGTGAATAAACAATAAAAATTGTAACTAGCACTTGCTGAAAATGTGGTGTAGTACTAGGGAGTATGTGAAGGTTTCACACACGTTTTCTCATTGACTCCTCATGAAACTCTATTGGGTATGAACTATTCTTATGTCCATTTTAGAGATGAGGAAACTGAGGCTCTCAGTGTAGATGCTGAGTGCCACAGGCTAGCTTGCTTGAACACAGCAGCCTGGCCTCTGAGAACACTGCTGGCTTTCACCTCTGTACTTTGGGAGCTTTGGGGGAAGATGGGGATGGAGTGCATGAGTGAGAGTGGAAATAACAATTTTTATTGCTTCACAAATCATACCACTTTCTTTATCAGCCACCTTATATTTTAACAGTCTAGGTCTACTGCATATCTCCGGCTTCTTGTTCTCTACCTATAAACCCCCAAGGACCAGGTAACTGAAAGCATCAGAAAAGCAATAACAAATCTCTCTCTGCTCTTCCCTCCTCAGCAGAATCCAGCAGTCCCGGAGTGCTGGAGAGAATTACAAAAGCAAGGAAGCCGCAGCAGCAGCCACAGCCCTTCAGCTTAAAACACAGACACCCTAGAGAGATGCCAAGTGCAAATCACAAAGAGCTGGGGCACCGTCCTCACCTTTCAATTCCCCAGCACCCCTGGGCTCCAAGATGCAGGTTGCAGAACCCTTGCATTGATGTGGTCTTTGAGTGGCTGCCATATGATATTTGGTAATAACAATAGAGTAATGAAGATTGAATAAAATTCCATCTATATGGAATTCTCAGTATAGGGTCCAGAGTGGGTTAATATCATCAACACTATCACCATCTTTGTTATTGGGTTTTGAGGCTGATGAGGATTTAGATAAATAAAGAGAAGGAAGAAGAGCTTTCAGAGAAAAGGAGCAAAGTAAATGAAGATTTATAAGTATTTGCTGTGGAATAGCTAGAGTCATTGATTAATTCACTAATTTAATTAATTTATCCTTTCATTCAACAAATATTTATTGAGCATCTACTATACTCCAGACTCTGTGCCAAGCACTGAACAGGGGATTTACATGAGACTCCCACCTTCAAAGAGTTTACAATCTCATGAAAAACAGAGATTAAATAATTTCAATGGACAAAGTAATATATGATTATAAATGTGATTTCTATGTGCTATGAGGAAAAACAACGTGGTTTATGAGAGAAAATAACAAAGGAGCAACTTATAATGGGAAGGCACTTGGGTAGGTCAAGGACAGCATCCCTGAACAGGGCGTTGAAACCCAGATGGTGAGCCGGAGTCAGTGAGGCAATCAACTGGAAAAGAGTATTTAAGGCTTAGGGAACAGCCTGTGCAAAGCTTCTGGGTCAGGAAGGTGGAGAGGAGAGAGACTGGAGGGTGGGGAGGAAAGAGTCAGACAATGGAGGAAGGGAAGCAAGCCTCAATTTACCCTCAGCAGGCTCAGAGACAGCCCAGCCCTCTCTCCACTTTTCTAATTTCTCCCTCTTTTTGGGTTTAGCTTCGCACCCTGGCCACAGACCAGGGTCAGGCACCATGGCTCTGTGCATCTAGTCTTCCCTCTCCTCCAGACAACAAGCACCTAAAGGGGCTTGTGGTCTTTTTCACATACTTAGAAGACCAGACAGGACACAAACTCCTTATGAAAGATGCTGATTTCTTGAGTGATTTCGAATGTATCATTGCAAACTGCAAAAAGCGCTATGCAATGGGGGCTCCATCAGGTTTCTCCAGACCCATTTCTAGTTCTCATGACTTGGCTTGGCACTGGAGAATGTTGATCTGCTTTGGGTATTGATCTTTAATTGTGGGAACTGACTGCCTCCCTGACTTCTTGCCATGGCTAATGAGCAGTAAGCAAACTCTTCTACGTGCATAAGGGAGCCAAATAGTTAAAGAACTGCTTTGATGAATTCTCAAGCATTCATATAAAGATAATAGTCACTTTCCACATTATCTCTTTGTAAATCTGAATTTTCTTACAAACAATCTGGAGACAATTTTTCTCTTCCTCTCTCATTTTTAAAAAACACTTAAAAGGATTATAAAATGCCCAAACCCTTACTATCAGTTAGTAGAAGGTCAGAGGCTTGAGTGACACAGTCTCTTGAGAATAGACAAGAAAGAAAGACTTGGAATAAATGACAGAGTGGCAGAGGGTACCTGCTGTGCTTTGAAAGAGGTAGGTGTGGAGTACCTCAGTGGGGTGACCCTGCAGGGTATGGGGAAACTCCAAGGCCTCAACAGCAACAAAACCACAACCTCTAACCTTGGACCATTTAAACACATTTTTATTACTTCTTTTTTTTTTTTAATTGCACAAGTAATCCCTGAATACACTCTTACTTTAAAAGACAATCTGCAAGGCCCATGCGTGTAATCCCAGCACTTTGGGAGGCTAAGGCAGGAGGATTGCTTGAGCCCAGGAATATGAGACCAGCCTGGTAGCACAGCAAGATACCATCTCTACAAAAAATTAAACAAAAAGCAAATCAGCCAGAGGTGATGGTGCGCACTTGTGGTCCTAGCGACTAGGGAGACTGAGGCGGAAGTATCACTTGAGCTGAGGAGTTCAAGACTCCTCTTGAGCTATGATTGCACCACTGTGCTCCAGCCTGGGTGACAGAGCAAGATTCTGTCTCAAAAATAAAAAAAAATTTTAAAAAAAGGAAAAAAAAGACAGTCCAGGAGTAGCTAGAGTAAAACATGAAATTATCTTCCTTTCTATGCTACTCCCATTATTCCCACTTCTCACTCCAAGATAACTTGGAGTGCCACTAACTTGGTCAGTGCCTTTTCATGCATTTCCATACCTACATATATAGATATATATGCATATCATAGATAAAAACTTACCTTCTCAGTTAATATATCTTGGTGCCTGTACATCCAAGTCACATACGTAATAATGGCTGCATAGAACAGAGGTGATACCATAGTGCTGAGTGGAGTCTGAGACAGTAGGGGTAGAGACAAGAGCAAAACCAGGGAAAAGGGGCAAGGCTTCGCCAGTAAGTGATAAAAATGTGTATTTATTTCCATCTGTATTAGCCCAACCTGTGTTAGAATAACAATAGCTCCATATTATTCAGCAAACCAATGAAAAAAGTGCCAAGAGCTTTGCATCCACTATTCCTTAAATATTTAAAACAACTGTACGAAGTAGGGGTTATTATCATTCCCATTTTATGGATGATAAAATCCAGGCTCATTCAGACATGAAGGCACTTGCTGGAGGTCAGGCAGCTAGTAAGTGATGGGGAATAAGTCTCAGGTAAGTCTTCCTGACTCCAATGTTCATGCTCTTCACCACTGTTTATCCCTTTTCTACAAGCATATCCGGGACACAGGGGCTTTCTTAAAAACATGACTCTTCATTTTGGTCCCCAAAGACTATTTCAAACAAGTGAACCATGTTCGTCCAAAGCCACCAACCTGCCTGGCTTATTTCCTTGCCGGCTTGGCCCACAGTCCTTTGCATTCTGTGAACACCAGGATTCACACAGCCATCCTTATGGCCCTGCATCCCTGGTGACTCCACCGGGAGATGCCCGGCCAGTGAGCAAGCACTGGGCCACCTGCTTCATGGCTGGGAAAGGTGAGTTGAGATGAGGAGGTAACAGGCCCGTCAAATGCAGTTATTGGAAACTACACTCATTAGAATACTGTAATTGGTTCCCGCAGGGCGTTGGAGGTTAGCGCACAGAGGAGACAGAGAGGAGGGGCTGACGGGGAGTGCGCTGTATGGATTTTGTTTTCTCTCTTAGCTTTTCTCCTCCGGGGAGGAAGCCTTAACCAGCCTGGGCTCACAGTGTGGCTGGCGAAGACAGCGTGAGTAGATGGTAGAGCCAGGGTCTTCATCACTCCTCTCCGCTTCCCTCTTTGCGCTCTTGTTCTCTCCTCTACCCAGGGGCCTCATCCCACTGCTTTGTCAGAAAACAAACAAACAAACAAAAAGCTATCAATTAGCAAATTTGAAGAAAGGTCTTAGAATTTGATATGACACCAGTCACACTGAAGGTGGCAAATATGATTTTTCAAATAACTTAATGCAAAGGGCAAGGTTTAACCCAAAGTTATACAATTCTAATTGTATAACTGCAGGCACAAGCAAAATTGCAAGTCACCATCCAGATAACAGGTACCACTTTTTGCTGTCCACACATAAAGCTGGGCATTGCCATCAGGGCATTAATTGTGCGCTAGAGTGTTTCTTATTCTTAGGGCGAAAGAAGGAGTGGGGTAACTCTCCAGCCCTCTGGGTTGGATTCTTTTTCTGAACAGCCATTCCATTCATAGGCCAACACAAAATATACTCTCCTGATACCAAATTCAGCATTCCCAGTACGATCTACCCTGTCTTTTTGGCTTTTCTGAAAAATTTGGTGGAGGGGATTATACATTTTATACTCAGAAGTCAGGAACTTTCTGAGGAGCTGGAACTGTTGTAGATGTTGATCTGGATGTGGCTCCATGGTTTTATGGACAGTAAATTTTGTCAAGCCACACATTTAAGATTAGTGCACATTGCACTTTATGTATCTCTCAATTTTAAAAAGTTAAAAAAAATACTTGTCAATTGCCTAAAATGCTGGCTTTTAGAATTTTATCCTTTAATCAGTATTTTCCTGAAACTCTATTTGCTGATACGACGTGGCCCTCCTTTCCACCGAGCCAAATCCTGCGCTTTATGGAGGGCCAGGTGAAGATGAGCTTTTATTTTTATTTTTATTATTTTTTTTTTTGAGACGGAGTCTCGCTCTGTCGCCCAGGCTGGAGTGCAGTGGTGCAATCTCGGCTCATTGCAAGCTCCGCCTCCCGGGTTCACGCCATTCTCCTGCCTCAGCCTCTCCGAGTAGCTGGGACTACAGGCGCCCACCACCACGCCCAGCTAATTTTTTTTTTTTTTTTTTTGTATTTTTAGTAGAGACGGGGTTTCACCGTGGTCTCGATCTCCTGACCTCGTGATCCGCCCGCCTTGGCCTCCCAAAGTGCTGGGGTTACAAGCGTGAGCCACCGCGCCCGGCCGTGAAGATGAGCTTTTAAAAGAAAACTCACCTTGACTGCCCCAAACACATTGCTCACTAAATCACTTGCCGAAGCTGCTGTCAAAACCAGAGACAAGTCCAGGGTGACAGGACCTGAGGCTTACACAATTTGGGGAATCCTTTATAAGACAAAGGATACAAAATTACGAATGCAAAATTAAGGTACAAGACGGAGACTGAAAATTTCAGGCTCCTTCCCCTCACTGTGATCTCTTGAAGCAGTTTAACAGCAATGTTGATTAAAAAGTGCATTCTGTTTGTGACTTGGCTTCTTCTCCCAAACACCTCCAGAATGCACAGGAGACAGGCAAGTGAGAGGGGCTCACTGAACCTTCATCCCTCTTTGGTAAATCTGTCTCAGGTCAGCATATACATGTCAGCATTTCATTTCAGCCTAGCTTGAGCTGAAACTTCTCTGTTTCATGCACATGGCCAGCTACCCCGGGTGGATGGTAAAATCCTGCAGTGCAAAACCGCCTCTTCACATTGCCTTCAACTCTCTTCCAGTGCTTGCCAGTGTCTTTTATAGGAACAGCTTTCCAGACTGTTGAGAAAATGTTTTGGGGGAGGAAAAGGGACTCTCAAAGATAGGTGGTAGTGATAATGGGGAATGATAAGTCATTAGCTGGATTAAATGAATTCTTTCCGTGTTCCCATTATCCAGATAGTCGTTTCACTAAATTGTGCCAAACATCTTGTAAAAATTGGTTTGACTGAAAATTAACCCCAGGCCAAATGGAAAGTAAGAGAGAGTCTGGCACGGCTCAGACAGGTATAGTCAGTTCCCTAGGCTGACTTGCCTTCTGCTTGACATGAAGGAATCTACAGAGAAGAAGGAAGAAAAGAGGAAATAATAGAGAGGGAAGAGAAGGAGAAAAGGAAGAAAGAATAAGGAATAAAGGAAGGGTCTTACAAAAACAAAAAAGTAGGAGATTAATGAAAAAAGAATACTTAATAAAGCTCTCTTGAGCTCACACTCTCTTTTTTTTTTTTTCTCTTTTTTTTGAGGCTGCTGTATTAAATTAAAGTCATACATAGGTTTCAAAGAAAATCACATTTCTGCAGTCTGGTGAGCCCACCTGACAATGCACGCTAACAGAATTGTAAATGTAAAGGGTAATGCTTGTCAGTGCCTGACAGTTCTAAATGGCCTTTTAGTTCAGTACGCAGAGCTGTCATAAAAAAACATAAAAATGCATATGCAGACAGCTGAAACTGCTATGCACATCATTATCTGCAAATGGTATAAGTATCCTGAACAAAAGGCCTTCCAGTTTAAGGACATGCATAAGACATTTCTCTGCCTCCAGCTTTAAAACAAAGTGCTGTCAAGAAAACAAGATTCCCAGTGCCAGAACTGAGGTTTTTCTGTCAATCAGAGAGGTGCTACATTTGTACATATTTTTCTGACCCTGCATATGAGAAGAGCATTCTTAACAGATGTGTATTTAACTTCTGGCAGCTACATCTGTTTCTTCTGCATTTTTTTTTTCTTATTTCTTTATCATTGTTCTAACAGACCTCTGCAGAGGGGTGTCTTATTGTGTACTTTTCATCTCACCCTATCTTTGACTTTTTCCTCCCCTCTCCTCTCTCCTCTTTCTTTTAAAGCATTTTGTCCTTCTGTTTTTTTTCTTTGTAGTTCCAGAAGGCCAGAGCAGCCCAAGTTTGGTCCTATGGTGATCAAATTGGTAGAGATGTTTGTCATTCCTTCACTAAGCAGTGATACTGTCTGCCCTTTAAAATTGAAAGTTCCTTGAGGGCAAAGACAATTTTTATAATGCGAAAGTTCTGAAACCAAGTGCACATTGGAATCACATGAAGAACTTGTAACATTCTCATTTCCTGGAGTCCTCAGAATGAGCCTCTGAATCAGTCTCTAGGGTTCCAGGGCATTTGTATTTTTTAACAAACATCCCAGTGGTTATCATGTTTTCATTCATTCAAGCATGCATTGAAAAGCATTTATCGAGCATCTACTCTCTGGCAGTCACTGTTCTAAGCACCAAGGATATAGACGTGAACAAAAGCATAAGCTCGCCAACCTCCAACAGATTGCATTTTATTGAGTGAAGCCAATAAGCACCTAAACAAATATAAATATATGATTGTTACAGAGAGTGACAAATATCTGAAAAAAAAAAATCAGGGTAATAGAGCAGAGAATGGTGCAGCCGAGAGTTGAGAGTCCCCATGTGGAGGTCAGGAAGGACTTCACTGGGGAGCTCACAGTTGATATGAGCCCTGAGTGATGAGAAACCAGTCATGAGTTGATCTGCAAAGATCATTATTTCACTTTATTCTCTCAACAGAGTAGAAGTTATTATCATGCACTTTTGTGGGTTTTTTTTTTTTTTTTGAGACAGAGTCTCACTCTGTCACCCAGGCTAGAGTGCAGTGGCACTATCTGAGCTCTCTGCAACCTCCACTTCCCAGGCTCAAGTGATTCTCCTGCCTCAGCCTCCCGAGTAACTGGGATTACAGGAGTGAGCCACCGTGCCTGGCCTATTATCATGAATTTTTGAATAATGAAAGTGATGCATAGAGGAATTAATGACTTGCCCCAAATTATACAGCTAGTAAACAGCCAAATTGAGATTCACACCCCTGTGCTCAACGAGATGCAGGAGAATCAGCTACTTCAAGCTTCACTTCTATTTCCACACCTATCCACATCCTGTCCAAACTTTAGGATCAACCTGAAGTATACTCTTTTCCTTCCATCATCTAAAGTGCATCCAACAATGCATCAATACAATTCTCAATCCATAGGTGAAGATCATATTCCAATACAGATATTGTATGGGACATTCTACAACAATTTCCCTAACTAGCTCAATTGGAACTTCATTACTTCAGAGTACTTGGGATTTGGACCACAAAAACTGATTTCCATTCATGTTGCATATGTGGAAAATTCTAAAGGAGACTAAGCTTCTTGGGCCATAGGCCATATTTCACAACTCCACAATTTCTGATCCATTGAGAACATTTTTCATTCTCTTCCACAAGTTTTCAAGTCTTGGTTTGAAGGCTTAAAGCCTCCAGATGAATTGCAAAGAGATATAACAACCTTTAATGATGATTTTTCCCCAGTGATCAATGACCACTCCATTGTTGGAGATAAACTGGAGCATAGACTTGGAAGACAATAGAGCCAACTGGCTGAAAATGTGAGGCCTGGAATTGGGGAGATGAATGTTTCTTCCATCTGTGATAATGGACAAACAAAACTTTGGTTCACTCAACTGAAAAATGGTGATAATAAGACTTACATGAAAGAGTTCTTGTGAAGTTAGATGAGATAAAGCCTGTATGGTGCTTAGTACAGTATCTGACATACAGTAGGCCCTCACTAAATGTTATCCATTGTTATTATTATAATGATTATTTCCATTGCACTGTTAGGATGAGACACTGCCATGTGACAAATGGGACCAATCACCAGAGCTCTAAACATGACTATTTTCCCTTACCTTGAAAGAAATAGAAAGTGCACCCCTCCCACACCCAACATGCCCAGTTACCCTTTGGGACCTGCTGTAAGGAAGCCATCATTTTTCACACTATGCTTTCCTACTGCCTTTTCTTCTAATAGAACTTACGTCCTCTAGCTGCTATAAAAAATAATGCTCTCCTACTCCACCTCCTGGGGCTCCACTCTTGCTAAGAGCAATTGCTTTTTATTGAATGTGCGATTTTGTTGCTATGGAAAATATATTGTGATTAATGAGAACCTGTGACCAAGGTTACTTGGGACAGGCTTGGATCGGTTAGCATGATGTCCTTACTTTTCACAGTGCCAAAGTCGGCTGCAGCAAGAACTGCATTATCAACTCCATTAGTAACTCTTGGACAGGACGTAGTTGATAAAAGGGACAACTTTGTTATGCAGAATTGTAAAGAGACTTAGAAATGAGTTTGTTTAAGAGGTCTAGTCTAATGTGATTAAATACATAGAACACTTAATTTTTAATTGAAAAAAAGGAGGAGAAATTAACAACAGAAATAGTAATTTATAAAATTTGTCATGAAAGTGGGATGGCCTTGTATGTGAAATTTGCAGTTACGACTGTGCAAAATATTCAAATTACACATTTAATTTAAAATGTGTATATATGAAATGTGTGCGTGTGTGTGTGTGTGTGTGTGTATAACTTTTAGAGTTGAAAAAAATTTCAGAGGTCCAGAACAATTTTTCTTGCAGGGAGAAATCTATCCCATGGCATTCCCACAGCTGATCTGAATTAACTACCTCACATGAGAGCCTCACTACCTTCAGAGGTTGCTCTAATGGGAAAAGTTCTACATTTTTGTCTGACATCTAAATCTGCCTCTTGGTTACTTTCACCCTGGCCTTTTTAGAACAATGAAGAACAAGATGATTCCATTTGTTCAGAAAAATGTTAAAGTTGAAAAGAGACTTAGGGATCTCATTACTGAGCTTCTCATTCTTCAATTAAGAAAATGGAGTACTTCTTTTTCTACAGGATTCCTTTCCAAGGATGTGAAGAGTTATCGTTTTCCTTATTGTATACATTGAGCTTGAGGTGGTTGTGAATTCCACATGGACAGTTTGAATTCCAAGCTGGAACTCAGGAGAGAGGTTTCAGACAGAGCCATACATTCAGTGGCCGTTGTTATTTTTCTTGGTCGCTCAACTCATGGAAATAAAGGAAATGATATAAGACGAGAATATAAGATGAGAAAACATAAAGGCAAGATGAAATCCGGAGGTTCTCCCCCCCCTTTTTTTGAGAGGGAGTCTTGCTCTGTCGCTCAGGCTGGAGTGCAGTGGAGTGATCTCGGCTCACTGTAACCTCCACCTCCTAGGTTCAAGTGATTCTCCTGCCTCAGCCTCCTGAGTAGCTGGGATTACAGATGCATGCCACCAAGCACAGCTAATTTTTGTATTTTTAGTAGAGATGGGGTTTCACCATGTTGGCCAGGCTGGTCTTGAACTCCTGACCACGTGATCTGCCTGCCTCGGCCTCCCAAAGTGCTGGGATTACAAGTGTGAGCCATGGCGCCTGGCCTCTCCCTTTATTATATCATTGTGAAACTTAATTTTGTTACTTGCAATAGCCCCCATATGGCCTAGTCTTTTCTGTGTGGCAAAGATACTACTCCAGAAATATTGAGAAAGAATGGAAAATTCTTACTGTAAGTTTAAGTGGAGTAGTGTATAAAATGCTTCTCAGAAGTTCTAATTGTCCTGCTTTCTGACTTCTCACATTCTTTTCTGCTCTGTAATTCTTTACTGCAATGCTGCTTCCGCCCCAAATATCTTTTCTCTTTCCCCAAAGTTGTGCTCCTCCTCTTAAACAGAAAGTGCCTGCTGAGAGTTCAGCTTCCAGACACATTGGGCTACCTAAGGATAGGTGGAGGATCTAAGGTCTTCATAACACCTATCCTTAACTTACTCCACACAGATGAAGGAAGACATGGGAAGTCCTGCCCCTTCCACAATCCCCCCAGACACATACTTCTTTTTATTTTCTCATTAACTGTCTTACTTCAAATTTTTAAGCACGATATCTGATAAATCTGTATAATATCCTATCATTAGTCCCCTGGGGTTTTTCTTTATCTGAAAGTTTCATAAGCACATATGCAGAGACTTGATAAAACTTTCAGTATAACCTAGTCAATGGTAGGACCAAGTGGCATGCCAATAAAGACCCTCCTCTAGGTTGACCAAGATAATTTTCCCTTGATAGTATTTTCATTTGTTTTCTGTTGTTTATAACAGAATACTTGAAACTAGATAATCAATAATGAAAAGGAATGTATTACTTACAGTTATGAAGGCGAAGAAGTCCAAGGTTGAGGGGTTGGATCTGTTGAGAGCCTTCTTGCTGGTGAGGACTCTCTCTTGCTTTTTTTTTTGAGACGGAGTTTTCGCTTTTGTTGTCCAGGCTGGAGTGCAATGGTGCAATCTTGGCTCACTGCAATCTCCACATTTCTGGTTCAAGTGATTCTCCTGCCTCAGCCTCCCAAGTAGCTGGGATAACAGGTATGCGCCACCATGCCCAGGTTATTTTCTGTATTTAGTAGAGATGGGGTTACACCATGTTGTCAGGCTGGTCTCAAACTCCTGACCTCAGGTGATTGCTGGTGAGGACTCTGCAGAGCTCTGAGGTGGTGCAGAGCATCACATGGTTAAGGGGCTGAGCATGCCATTCCAGATTATTTTTCTCCTCGTATAAAGCCACCAGTCCCACTTCCATGATGATCCATTAACCCATGAACCCATGAATCCATGAATAAATTAATCCATTCATGAGGGCAAAGCTCTCATGGCCCAATCACCTCTTAAAGGCCCCACTTCTCGATACTGCCATACTGGGAATTAAATTTCAGCATGAGTTTTGGAGGGAACAAATTTCCCAAAAAAAAAAAATTCTGCCCAAAGCTTTACTAAAATTCAGATTGACTTTGTTTATGTCTTCTTGATCTCTTGATGTGATAATACAATTTTTAAAAAAGGAATTAGTGTTCATTGTTGGTGAATCCATGTTGGCTCTTAGAAATCACCACAGTTTTTGCTCAAGCTTCAGTGCTTCTCTAGTCAGTTGCCTGTCCTAGAATTTTGGTCAAGCCAAGTTAAAATTAAGTTCATGTCTTTTGTTGTGTAAAAACATCACAAAACTGTTTGCTTCTAGCATTATCTCATGGATCGTATTCCTGAAACAGTCTCAAAGATTACAAACAGCTTTACTTAACAACATAATATAGGATCCACATCTACACCCACACACATGTTGTGATTCTCCCTGCTCTTCCCTTCTCTAGCAGTCAGAGGAGAAATAAATATCTTTTCTCACACAGAAATCTTCAGCTCTTCTGTCATTTTCCTTTTCACCTGCTAAGTTGAAATAGTTCCCTTCCTCTTCTTCATGCCCCAAACGTGAACCTGAAGGCAGGTCTTCTTGTTTATTGAAGCATCTGCTGCTGGATATACACCACCATAAGGCAAGCCCTCATCCAGCTTGGAAATAGGAAGTATGAGATACAGAGACAAGGATTTCTGTACAGAGTCCTGAGTTCTGGTCTCAGCTGGACTATTAATGTTGTACGCAGACCCTGAGGCAATTATTAAAACATTTTCTGCTGCTGTTCGTCTAAAAATTTAAGCCAATATTGACTTTCCCAGTGAAATCACAAGATAGTTGAGAAAATGAACCGAAGAAAATGCTAAGGAAAAAATGTAAAGTACTTTCTTGATGTATAAGGTTAAAAGGATTCAAATTTAGAGTTCAAGCTTTGAGCTGCGCCCACTGTCTGTCCGTCATTCTCTGCCTTAATTTTAGTGTTGCTGCCTTCATTTTGCCCTCCTAACTGTTTCCAACATTAATTTTCTCCTATTCTTTTGGCCCAGAAATTCCCTAGTTACTGGTCCATCCCAACACACTGCCTTGTACATTCTCAACAAGATGATTACTGACTAATTGGGAAAACAATCCAAACTCATGAGGAAATGGGTCATAATGTGTTTTCTCTCTGGGCAACAAATAGCAATCCCTGGACCACCATGGAAGTTATGTTCCTGAAAATTACTGGGGTTGTCAAATCCATGCTTAGCAATGTCAAGGTCTTGTAACAAAGAGGAGATTGGAGGAAAGTGGCATTACAGATAAATGTCTTAATATATTCTTCTGAAACACAAAAAGAAAAGATTCTAGAAGGTCTCTACTTCTGGAACACGTTCATCTATGCTTAAAATACTTCCAATATCTTCTTAATAGTTTATGAAATATTTCTATCAACTTCTAAGGCAAATTCTTTCTCTAGTTTTCTACTGTGCAAAATCTAGATTTTCTAAAATTGGGGTCACATTGAAAGCCTCTCTGCTGAATCTGGCTCAATATATATATGTATTATATATAAAATATTATACATATAATACTATATTATATATACAGAATTTTTTTCTTACACTGTACTTACAATTTTTAAAATTTCAGTGTCTTTACACAGGGTTCTTTTCTTTTCTTTTTTTTTTTGAGACTGAATCTTGCTCTTGTTGCCCAGGCTAGAGTGCAGTGGCGTGATCTCGGCTCACTGCAACTTCTGCCTCCTGGGTTCAAACGATTCTGCTGCCTCAGCCTCCCGAGCAGCTAGGATTACAGGCGCCCACCACTGTGTCCATCTAACTTTTGGTATTTTTTTAGTAGAGACGGGGTTTCATCATGTTGGCCAGGCTGGTCTTGAACTCCTGACCTGAGGTAATCCACCTGCCTCGGCCCCGCAAATTGCTGGGATTACAGGAGTGAGCCACCGTGCCAGGCCTACACAGGGTTCTTTTCTAATTGCCACAGTCCACACCACTCTGTCTGGTTTGCCCCGATGACATTTGTACATTAACATAAAGAGCACAACTTAGGAGCTAGAAACTTTAGGGGCTAATTCCACAGGGGCATTGATCAGAAGTAAATGTTTTTTCCAGCTTTCTCATGTGCTAACACTATTATCTTGGTCTTGTTCCTTCTCTTCAAGTCTCAATTTCTTCTTTATAATAAAGGTACTATTGTATTCTCTGCCAACATTGCAAGTATGATGTGAGGGTCACATAACATAATGCACATGAATGCAATTTGCACATTGTAGAGTATACTGAAAATCTATAGTATTATAAGGTGGTAGCTCCTGGCCAGCACAAGACAACCCTCTGTCTATACGCACATATTCAGATACCTTGCATCATCTGCCAACCAAACTTTGTGAATTGAAGAAATATAGGAGAAGAAGGCAAAGGGTCATTTACCTTGGTAGTTAATGCCCTATACAGATTCTATTTATACAGAACTGTCTACAATTTTTCAGTCTAAAAATTACTCTGCACAGTTGCTTAATGGCCCTTTTATCTTCCATTTAATCACATCCAGGACTTCTCACCATTCCCCCATTAAAGTTCCCATTTGTCTCTTTGATCATTCTCCTGATCTTATTTGTATGCAGAGCTGTATATAACATATACTATGTTTCTGGGCTATCTAATAGCAATTGAGATCAAATGTACCAAACAGCCAAGTAAAAAGAAAAAAAAAAAAAGAAAAAACCCCAGAAACGTATTATTCTAACTATGTAAAACACACATGCTTGTCTATGTTTGGCCATGAAAGATATGAGCTTAGAGAGACATAGAACAATGGCACATTCATTGCTGTGTTGGAGGCATTTTCACTAGAACAGTGGCTCCCAATCTGGCTTAAGGAGCTTTAGAAAAATATACAGACACTTGGGCCCCAATAAGAGAGATTCTGATGTAATTTGTCAGAGTGGTGTATAGACATTGATTTGTTTCAGAAGGTTCCCCTCCTCAAAGTGATTTTAATGAGTAACCAGTATTGAGCATACTACAATAGGAGTAAATCTTGGCGCTGGTCTTGTCTTCTATACAACTGAGCCTTGGCTTGTGTTGATCAATGGAAATTCTTTTTTTAATACAGATATTCCTCCCTGGAATTACAAGTGTTAATAATACACTCCCTCTAAAAATTCCACTGCCATGAATCAAGCTTAGAGCAATACAACCCCACTGTGTAAAGACAGAGGTTCAAGGTGACACTGTGAGTAATAGTGAACATTTGGAAGCCATCCGAATGCTCGCCAATAGAGGATCAGTTTTTTAAAAAGGCACAGCCAATGCAATGAAACACTATACAGCCCTTAAAAAAAGAATAAGTGAAGTCCTGGAAGTCTACCCTGACAGAAATAATTACCCAGAATCCATTTTTAAATGAAAAAAAAAGGAGGTTGTAGGATATATATGTAAGATACATTTTTGTGATAAACTTTCTTCAAAAGAAATAACACAAATTATATAATCTCAATTCTTGATTAAACAGAAAAAATTCAAAACAAACAATAAGCCTTATAATAGTTACTCTTAAGAGTAAGATGAGATGGGAGAAAGGGGAAACTTCTACTTTTCACTTCATATTTCTTTGTAATATTTAAATGTTTATAAACAGAATATATCATGTTTATACTTTTTTAAGAGAGTGGAAACATTTGCCAGCCACACCCTCTCCCCTCACACATATTGCCTTCCAACCCAAATATTAATCTGGCTGTTTTACAACAGAAAATGATGGCCACTATACTGGCTGAATTTTTTTGCAGATCAAAAACACCCTGCATCTTTTCCATTCAGCATTCCATGAAAGTGCAACCGAGCCAAGTCCTGTGTGTGGGAAAGTGTGTCTTTGTGTGTGTGGATCTCGTTGTAGTTACAAGGGCCCCTCCCTTTGGTAACAATTTAACACCCACATGCATCCTCAGGAAGGTCAAAAGGGAACAGCAAGAGTGAAAAAACATGTTTTAGAAATGTGAACCAGCTCCCACATCCAAAATTCTTTTCCCTCGCATTAAAAAAAAAAAAAAAAAAAAGCAAAAAACCGACATCATGCATGTTTCCAGGAGTTTCTGGTGGATTTAATAAAATGAGTGGTGATGCGGTCCACAGAAAAAGTGGGAAACTGGCAGCAAACTTTTCATCGGAAATGAGGCTCTGTGCTGGGAATAATATTGTTTTACAACCTAAATGCAAAAGTCATCATGCTTAATTCTGTGTCGTTTTCATAATTCATAGAGGGGTCTTGTGGCCATTTGGAAATGTTAGAGTCCTAGGGAGAGAACAATCATGGAATTTCCATATTCATGGAAAATCAGCACCTCCTCAGATTATTTTAAAAAATCAAAATTCCATTCACAAAAGAGAAAGTTGGTAATTTCCTGTAATTTTATATTTGAAACTTCGATGTGAGTCTTCAGCACACTTAAGTGGCAAAGCAGAAAATCTAATAATCAGCATGTTTTAAGATGTTTCAAGTGAAAGAAATAAGTTTGGAAGGTGCATAACGATATTTAGAAATTCTTTCTGAATGTGCTATGATACAGCGCTTCTTGTTAGCCTGTTTTCACCAATCTATCTTTCTCTGAAGGAATGAGTCAGTAAAATACGATACAATCTTATGCAACGTACAGTCTAGCTTCAGAATCGTTAGGCTACATAGATTGTAATACAAGCTTTACCCTCAAATCCCTATGCAATCTCAAGCATCTTACTAAAACTTTCTGTGCCATTGTATTACAACCTCCTAAAGCATGAATAAAAATACCTGCCTGTCTGATAGAACTGTGATGGTGATAAATGAGAGACCGCACAATGAGGCATTTTTTAAAGTTAGGGGACTAGGAAGACAGGCAGCACAGTGTAAATAGAAATGATACTAACGAAAACTGAGCTATGTCAGGTAACTTCTGAAAGCTTGTTTCTTCATCTGTGAAAGGGGATGATTAATTAACAATTAATTCAATGAATGTGTCCCTAACATGTCAGGCACTATATTAGCTGCTTGGAAGGCTAATTGTTGCATTCTGCCCGCTCACAGGGATGTTGTGAGCATCAATAAGGCGATACCCACAAAACACTTTGGAAAACACAAAGGCGGCCGGGCGCGGTGGCTCACGCCTGTAATCCCAGCTTTTTGGGAGGCCGAGGCGGGTGGATCACGAAGTCAGGAGATCAAGACCAGCCTGGATAATACGGTGAAACCCCGTCTCTACTAAAAATACAAAAAATTAGCTGGGCGAGGTGGCGGGCGCCTGTAGTCCCAGCTACTCTGGAGGCTGAGGCAGGAGAATGGCGTGAACCCGGGAGGCGGAACTTGCAGTGAGCCAAGATTGCGCCACTGCACTCCAGCCTGGGCGACAGAGTGAGATTCCGTCCAAAAAAAAAAAAAGAAAAGAAAAGAAAACACAAAGGGTTGCACTTTCACGCATGATTATTATGCACATTTTAAATTTTTCACTCATTAAAAAAAAAATTTTATGAGTCCCTGCCTTAAGGCAACAAATCAGACAAATTCTGTTCTCAGAGCTTAAAGTTTAATATGGTTGCTGAATACATGGATAGAGTTGTAAGTTTTTTAAAGTAAAGTGACGTAAGTATTATATGAGTGACAACCCAGCTTCTAGAGCAACTCTAGACATTACGCTTAATTCTGTATCCTTTTCATAATTCATACAGGAGTCTTGTGGCTACTTACAAATGTTAGTGGTTCAGGAAGGACTCCTGTAGGAGATTGGCTTGAGCTTCCCTGATGCTACTGCAGGGATGCTTGTCAACCCACCAGAACTTCATCCATTCAACAGATGTCTATTGAACACCTACTAGGTGCCAGACCCTGTGCTATGCTCCATCATGGGATATATTCTCCAGGAAAACATATACACGTGGGTTTCATCCACATGAAATTTAAACCATCATACATTTTCTCCCAGTGTTTCTGAGTGCAGGCCTTTTGAAAAAAAATCTGTATATACAAAACACTACTCCTCTAGACAGGATAGATGCAGTGATGTGCTGAAAAACCAGCTCTCTGGAAGCAGGGAGGGAGGAAGAAGCCCTGATTGGTAACATTTCTTGAGTTCCATGGTGTAAATACTCCCACTGTGGATGATTTCAAGCTACCAATTGTTTGACACCTGACTTGAAGAAATCCTGAATACTTAATTACTGGTTTTCGTAATTTGGTTTGAGCCAGCCCTAGCACACGATTGAAGATCCAAGTGTTTTAGTTAACTGTTTAGCCCAAGAAATGGCAACATAGATTCCTGATGAGTGGCCATTAAATGTCTCTTGATTTTAGTCTCAATCCTTCCTCAGGAACCTACCAAGTCCTTCCAGGATGTCCCCAAAAGTCCGCAGGGCAATAGCCAGTGTGATTCCATACCAGCTCCACACCCTGCAGTCAGAAATGCCCAAATGGGGCCGGGCATAGTGGCTCACACCTGTAATCCCAGTACTTTGGGAGGCCAAGGCGGGTGGATCACGAGGTTAGGAGATCGAGACCATCCTGGCTAACATGGTGAAACCCCGTCTCTTCTAAAAAAATACAAAAAATTAGCCGGGCGTGGTGGTGGGCGCCTGTAGTCCCAGCTACTTGGGAGCCTGAGGCAGGAGAATGGCATGAACCCGGGAGGCGGAGCTTGCAGTGAGCTGAGATGGTGCCACTACACTCCAGCCTAGGCAACAGAGTGAGATTCCGTCTCAAAAAAAAAAGAAAAGAAATGCCCAAATGGGCTAAAGAGTGTTCTCTAGGATGATGAAATATCATCTTATGAAACAAAAGTCTTAGGACTCAAATACAAAAGTAAATAAACCAAAAAGATCTGCCCATGACTTTTTTAAATTTATGGCATAATTTCTAAGCTAAAAAAAAAGAGGCCATGTGGTTAGGAAATAATTAATGCCATAATAGGAAAGAAAAAGAACAAACAAGGTCAAAAGAGAGAGCCACCCTATCCATAAGTCCTTCACACTGTAAACAGCATTCATTGCTCAGGGCACATGCTAGTTCAAAAGAACAAACTCTCTGTATGAGCATTGGGTGAGGCCCAGAGGTCTTTATCCAAATGGAAGTGATTTGCTATTTCACCACAAATTCCAGGCACAAGTACATGCTCCATTCAACTTTACTTAACACAAAGTACAATTGACAAGTATTTGTGGAGAAGCTACACAGGCAAGACAGTACCCTTGAGAGGTAGGGCATACATTCCCCCTTCTCCCTGAAGCTTGCAGTCTGGTTGGATTCATCTTATGTATACTGGCAAAAGGGTGGTTTGAGTGAGGAAAATTAGGTATGCCCAGACTGGTGGTTTTTAAGTGACAGGTTGAGGGAAGCCCAATAAATTCAAAACACCTCTAGGCTGTTTTTCAGGTCATTTGCTATCCGGTTTACCTATGTCCTCTCCCAATCCCTTCCTTACAGTCTCCACAACATCATAGTCAGTTCCTCAAGTAAAGCATGTTCTTTGCTCCCTAGGAAGCTTCACAAACCCTGTTCCTTCTCCTGGAACAGGCTCAGTTACATACCATTTCCCCTCCCCGTCTCCCTTGCATATGATTTTCTGAGAATCACCCTTTAGATCTCACAATGATTTTGGGGGGTATTTTTTTTAAGCTCTTAGAGGGCCAGAGAACTGGGTTTGGATACTGCATGGCCACATATGGACATATCAAGGAGAAAGGCCCACCACCTATTGCCTCCATTGCCCATCAACAGCACCTCTGACACTAGGAACTGAACACTAGGAATGAAACCACAGCTATGTGAGGACAGGAGCCCCCTTTACAATGAGGATCTTCTCTCCTTACCCATAGCCGTCACCTCACAATGCTTATGGCTGCCTCCAAGTCTTGTAGAGATGTCCTAACTACAAAGGAGCCTTGGCAATGCAATTTTTAGTTTCCCAGCCTCTATGATATGGATGTTGCACCAGGAGGGCGTGGAAATCGCACCGAGTGTGCTGTCTTATAGGAGCAGCTATTTGCTTCACCCAGAGCATAGAAGAGCCAGGATTTAAATTCTAAATTCCAAGCCCATGAATTGAATTGCTACTCTACCCTATACTGGAAGTTACTGGGTGGATCCAGTATTTTCTGGCCTTCTCAGGCCCACAGTTATTGAGATGTGTGGTTCTTCCAGGTTTACTAGCAGAGGAACACCTAAGCTTTAGATTTTTGGACTCCTCATAGCCTTCTTTTGTCTTCCTTGAGGATGAACATAAAACCTCTAATGAGTGGCACTTTCAAGAGGAAGGAGGTGGCCGGGTGCGGTGGCTCACACCTGTAATCCCAGCACTTTGGGAGGCCAAGGCAGGTGGATCATGAGGTCAGGAGATCGAGACCATCCTGGCTAACACGGTGAAACCCCTTCTCTACTAAAAATACAAAAAATTAGCTGGGCATGGTGGCGGGTGCCTGTAGTCCCAGCTACTCAGGAGGCTGAGGCAGGAGAATGGCGTGAACCCGGGAGGTGGAGTTGTAGTGAGCCGAGATCGCGCCACTGCACTCCAGCCTGGGCAACAGAGTGAGACTGTCTCAAAAGAAAAAAAAAAAAAAAAAAGAAAGAGAGAAAGGAGGTGCTTTAAGGAGGCAATAGGGCAGGATCTAAGAAAAAAGATGATATTGAATAAAGGTCAAATATCATGACTACCATTCATTGGTTAGGCACCTGGCATGTATTAACTCTGATTCTCCTAGCAATCCTTCAAGGAAAGCAGTGTTACCACATTCTTTAGATGAGGGAGTCTTGATCTTAAGGTAAAGACACTTGATCAAGGTCACACAGTCAATACGTGATGGAGACAGAGCCAGATGGCAGGTCTTTCTGCTCGCAAGACTAGACATTCCTAGGTGAAGAAAATAACAAAAGGTATAGGTTCTAGAGTCAGACTACAAGAATTCCAACCCCAATTTATGGGCTTCATAACCTTGGTTAACTCCTTTAAGCTTCGTGGGCCTCGATTGCCTCATATGTAAAATGGAGGTATTTGCATCTATCTGATGGGGTTATTGAGACAACCAAATGAAATAATCTTATGTCCAGCGTTTGGCCTATAATCAGTGCTAAATAAGATGTTAGCTGTGGTATTATTGCTGCTATGCTATCATCATCATTATTATTATTTCCCTGTGCTGCTGCCTCTCCGAAACACAGTATCCTAAAAGGGCAAATTGTATGTTGAATAAAAATGCTAGAGATGCTCATTTGCACAGCACATTCATGGGGTCATGAGCTCCTCACTCTTGCTGGAGTGGAGAGTTCCTGCAAAAGAGTAGTGGGTGATAAGACTACAGACAGATGTGGAGCTGCATTGCACTGAAAGCTTTGAATTCCCTGGGAGATGGGCTCAATTGGGCCCTGGCAGGGACCTGCCTCGGGGGGTGGCAGTCACAGAACTATTCCCAGCCGCTGTGCTTCTTATCCTCGCCCCAACACAAAAGGGAAGGATGAGTGACACCTCAAACAACTTTGGAGAGTCTAACAACAATTTTCAACTTCAAACAGGCCACACATAAAAGTTGAAGACTTTTGCTACAAACCCAACCACTGGGAAATCACTGCCTGGCTGACATTAATTCCCCAGCCACTATGAAGCCGTTACTGAAAATGCAACTTTTTTATTCCAAGTCCTTTAACATTTCAATCTAGGGCATTGGCAATGTGGAGCAAATCCAGGTCAGGTCCTGCTTTAATCCCCAAACTGAGTATCAGTGTTAAGTCCACAAGGAATTAAGGCTTAGAGGTGAGGGCAGGGAAAGACAAAGGGCAATAGGAAGTTATTTAGAGCCCACTAGAATTGTCTTTCTTTTTATTAGATCAATATATGATTTGGGTCGCTATTATTTTTGTTGGCACTGAGTTTTCCATTTTTAATCCCACATTACATTCATGTAGCATTTTAGAGTCTATAAATCGGATCTATGTGTCCTCTGATTTCATTTGCTTTGTAGGGATTGAACAAGTTAGGCTTCAGAATGATGAGATTAGGAAAAATAGGAACCTCCAAGATCATGCTACTTATGTTTTAGCATGAGCCATCTCAGAAGGTGTTCCCCATGGCTTCACTGCCAGGCAACGTCAGAATTTGGAACAGCTTCCACATCACCAGAGGTCTTGACTTCAAAGTGGAAATCATTCACTGAGTTTCTGTTAGTGCAATGGTGTGTGGCACTGGGGACTGGGGCAAAGGTACAACCCTTATTTTAGAGGAGGTTTCAGTCTCATGGAAAAATAAACAGCTCCTTAAGGAATCATAAGCAGTGGAGAACAGATGAGGTACAAGTTGGGGTAGAAATATCCATGCTCAGCGTTTCAGGGGACAGGTTGAAAGATGGTTTTAATGTTTTGGGATAAATATGGCATAAGCCTATTGTTTAAATTTTTTTCACATAGAAAAGTAAAAGAAAAAAAGTAGACTATATCTTCAGACCCCACTACTCAGAGATAAAACAATGTTAAAATCCTATTTAACATTCTTCAGATATCTCTCTGTAGCCATCTGATTTTGCAGAGCTGTATGAATGGGTATAGCTGTAGATAAACAGGTTCATATGTGAAATCACTCTACATGTGCTGATTTGTAAACCTCTTTTTTATTTTAGAATATCACGTCAACAAATTTTAATATCAATAAAAATAGAATTGTCACATCATTTAAAAATACTTGAATCCTATTTCACTGTATGGATATACCATGTTTAGCCAGTACCTTTTTTTTTTTTTTTTTTTTTTTGAGACGGAGTCTCGCTCTGTCGCCCAGGCTGGAGTGCAGTGGCGCGATCTCGGCTCACTGCAAGCTCCGCCTCCCGGGTTCACGCCATTCTCCTGCCTCAGCCTCTCCGAGTAAAGTAGCTGGGACTACAGGCGCCCGCCACCACGCCCGGCTAATTTTTTTTTGTATTTTTAGTAGAGATGGGGTTTCACCATGGTCTCGATCTCCTGACCTCGTGATCCGCCCGCCTCGGCCTCCCAAGGTGCTGGGATTACAAGCGTGAGCCACCGCGCCCGGCCTAGCCAGTACCCTTTTGATAGTCCTTTCAGTAGTTTGCAATTCTTTGTCATTATTAGCAACGATGTGGTGTTCATCCTTCTGTGCATATCTTGTATACTTAGGTGAATGTCTCTTTAGGGTAAATTTCTAGAAATGGGATTGTTTTGGATGACTCACACTTAGGATTTGACAAAAATTGCCAAATAGCCTGATAGGCTACTTTTAAAGTTTCAGGTCCCAGACATCTGGTCATGGGGTAGTCTTTTCTGCCTTGAAGCTCACTGTTAGCTCCCTGGAACTTGCAAGAAAGGCCAAGGTAGAAAGAATGTGGAGCAGGAAACACACCTAACATGCGCCTGGTTCTACAAGGCTTTTTATGCACATCGTCTAGTGTAAGTCAAACATCATTCTCAAGAAATTGGTATCATCCTGGTCACTTGATATTAAAAAAGGGCTTGGAAGCTCAGAAGCTGGGTCAATGTCTTCTCTTTTTCTTTTTTCTTTCTTTTTTTTTGAGACAGAGTCTTGCTCTGTTGCCCAGGCTGGAGTGTGTAGTGGCACGATCTGGGCTCACTGCAACTCCACCTCCTGTGTTCAAGCGATTCTCCTGCCTTAACCTCCCAAGTAGCTGGGACTATAGGCATGTGCCACCATGCCAGGCGATTTTTTTTGTATTTTTAGTAGAGACAGAGTTTCACCATTTTGGCCAGGCTGGTCTTGAACTCCTGACCTCAGGTGATCTGCTTGCCTCGGCCCCCCAAAGTGCTGGGATTACAGGATTGAGCCACTATGTCCGGCCTGAAGCTGGGTCAATTTCTTAATTTCTCAAAAAAAAAAAAAAAAAAAAAAAAAGTTCAGCACTGAAACTTGGGCATTCATGGAGTTACAAGATGCCCTGGAGACCTAAAAGATGAGTAATAGAAGTAGGGTGAAGAGAGCAAACTTTATTTACTTTGAATGTTTGCCCCAAACTCCACTTTGTCCTAGCTCATTAAAAACTAGCGCTATGTATGAGTGCTGTGCCACTCACTGCTGTCTCTGTAACTGGCAGCACTTGCTTAGGACTCCTAAGATTGGCTCCTTATGGGGTTGGCTTTTTCATGAGCTTCGGTGTGAGAAACAGGTAAGTTTCCTGCTTCTCTAAGATCTTAATATAGGAAAAATTAGCCAGAAGCTTGTGAGGGGAAGCTAGCCAAGGTGTGTGTTTGCTGGAAATAAAATCAGTGGGCCTTCCAGGGCCGGGGAAATGGACTTGGGAGTATTTCTTCACCATCTGTCCAGTCTCCAGTGTGTCTTGATAGATGGTTTTCCCCTATAACCCATTAGTCACCTTATCCCTCTCTGTGAGCTCTGTTTTTTGAAATATGGTTATCTCATTTGAATAGCAATGAGTAAGTGCACTGGAACCTACTTGAATGCATTCTAAAAGCATTAAACTGGGAACATACAATTCAGTGACATACCAATTGCCAAACTATAGTAAAAGTTGAAGTGATTAAAACAATTCAATGGCATGAACATGCATCCAGAAAGGAAGAGAGAGAGAGTAATTTTTTCCAGTGCAGCATCAGCCCAGTGGTTGATATTTTGGAAGAACTGGGTGGAGGCCATTGCCAAGAGAAAGTGAAATAATTGATGAAGACCCAAAGGAAAATGTCCTTGATCTTGAAGTTATTACTTCATTTCATGAAATACCTTAGAAGTCAGTGAAAGACTATAAAGTCAGAAAGTCAATTGTTTTTTTTTCCCCTTGGATACAATTCTAATATGTGCATATAAACATGTCAGATAGTTCTCTAAAAAAAAAGTATAGCTTGAGATCTAGGTCATGCTTTCAAATAGCCTTATTATACCCGTTATGAAGTGGACACTCAGGTATTTGGCTTGGAACTTTTATCTACACCCAAATGGCTGGGTGATTTATAACTTGCTATCCACATTCTCATAGCTGTTTGGTCAATGTTAAAGCCTCAAATTAGGCTTGACGTTTATCAGAAAATACACACACACACACACACACACACACACACACACACTGAACTATCATTCAGCAAATGATGCCATAGGCTAACCACTATTTCCAAGAACCTTTGCACTGGAGCTAGATTGTAGTTATATGTTCTTCCTCCCTCCTCCCTCCCTCCCTCCCTCCTTCCCTCCTTCTCCTCCTCCCTTCCTTCCCTCCCTCTCTCCTAATGTTCTTTCCTTTCTCCCTTCCTTTCTTCTTTTATTTCTTCCTTTCTATTTTTATTCTTCTCCCTGTCCCTCTCTCTATTCTCTCCCCTTCTGTTTCTCCTCCTCGTTCTTCTTTTTAACATTCATAGCACGGGAAATAAATGATTGACTTCTTCTTTTCTTATTCCAACTGATTTCATTCTCTTTTGCTTTGGAAATAGTGCTAAAAACCTCAGGAGGAAATGTTTTTTGTTCAGTGACTGATCTTGATACTTCCTGCTTCTTGTCAAGCCAGAAATAGCTCCTCAACAACTGCAACCAGGGCGCAGCAAGAAGTGCAAAAATGAAATAAAAATTTGTGTATTTCTCCACACAGAAAAAAAAATCCATTGTTCATTCATAAATAAATAAATATTGATTGGGCTCCTCTGATTATAGGTCTTGTGCTCATGCTGGGGCTACAGCAACAGACAAAAAAAGAAATGATTCCTCATATCACTGAGCTCAGAGTCCAGTTGATCAATACTTACCTCGAGAAACAGTGCTGTGTACATGGTCTGTTACCCTCCCAGGTAACAGGAGGAACATTTGTTTCTCCACGTGTATCACTATGGGGTCTGGGGGAATTAATACTATCTTCAGCTGAGAGTCAAGCCCTGACTGGCTTAAATTGATTAATATAATCTCATCCCTAGAGTACAGTATAGTACAGTTGTTGTGTCAGAGATGGACACATGAACTCTGTTGGTCCAATCAGAGAGAGTATCTTTGCTTAATGATTAAAGAAGGAGAACCAACTTCTCTCTCTCTCTCTCTTTCTCTCTCTCTCTCTCTCCCCCTTTCTCTCCTCATTATCTTCCTCCTTATTCCTGCTGAATGTGAATGAGAAAGCAACAAGTCATACCGTGGCTATGAAGGAGGCCAGGCCTAAAGTGTAAATGGAAAGCAGAAAGAAATCAGGTCTTTGGTAACATAGTAAGCTGCTGGATCAAACCCTATCTAAAGCTTCTTGATGTTCAACTACTTCATCTATGTACAGGTTTTACTTGCATTTCCTACCCCTCAGAGGTAAAAGAATACTGATACACACAGGGATGTATGGATTATTCAACAATTTGAGAAATACAATATTCTACTCACAAAAATGTTCCATGTAACTGAAATGATACTTTATCAAATATACTTGATTTATTTTTTATAATAATTATTCTAAACTATACACATTAGTGCCTTAAAAATTATACCAAATAAAAGATGTGAGAAGTACTCATATAATCCCAAATACTTCCTCCATGTTCCATAGTACACTGACACCTTTGCAAACTACTGATGTGGATCAGATTGTTGTCTACACGCTAAATATTTCTGAATACCATCCTTTTTTAAAAGCTGCATTTTGGAGTTTTGCAGTTATATTCTTAGCTTCCAGCTTCCACTCTGTGTGAAGATCATGATGTCAACCTGTAATAGCTATTTCTTCCATATAAATTACTGCTTCTAAATCTCTTAGAAGCTGGGAAACCATATTACTGAGTTTGTTAGAATTGTTTTTAAAACAAGAATGAATGGACACTACGTAAATGCCTTGGGGGCAGGGGGCAGGCATTAAGTCTCCTGTCTATTACATATTCTTAACCCTATTGTTGGAACTCTAAGGCTCCATGTAGAGGCCTGAGAAGCCTACACAGGAGATAAGAAGACAACAGAGCTGTTGGGTCCTGGGAACACCCCCTCCCCAATTCTGCTTCAATCAGTGCATTTCTATTTTTATCTGTTTTATATAACAGAGTTCTGAAAAAGATTTCATTTGAACTAAAGATTCAATTCTTTAAAGAAAAAAAATGCTCCCCCATACCAGTGTATATGATGGAATACTGTACTAGTTATTTTCCATAGTAGAGGTAAAGTCTTGGTTTTGGAAACTTACCTACACAGTTCCAGTGAAGAGAAATAAGAAATAAGAATTGTAGTCTCTGCCTTGTAGACAATGGCTTTAGTTTTACTAATGTTGCTTATTCAAATCTCATCTCAACAAAATGCATCTTTGCAATGTCAACAGTCCATTTTGTTCCATTAGATCTAAGGTGTTATCAAGATATAAGATGTAAGGTGTTATGTAAGGTATACCATTATTATATGTAGAACTAAGAAAGAAAAAGCATGACCAGTTAAACCATACACTGCACATATCCTTTGTGCACCACTTCACATACAACAGTTCTGTGCAGTGTTTGGCCTGCTTCTGACTGCTTCCTGCCCCAGAATTTCTCTGACGCTGCACTGCAGAATGCCTGCAGCCTTGACATTTACACACCTGCAACTTAAGGATGTGGGGAGGTCATGCTCCATGGAGCAACCCACAACCAACTGTAGACAATGTCCCCACAGCAGATGATTCTAAGCCAAATTTCATAAAGCTGTCCACAGAAGGTCCTGGGTGAATTACTAGTCACACACAGTCTACGCCATTCAATAACATCACCTTGCATTACCTTTTCCCACTTCTTGTTCACTTGCCTTCTCCTGGCCCTAGAAATCCATTCTCAAATAAGCTACCCGTATGCAAACCTTTGTCTTAGGCAGGCATTGTGAATTGTAAGACATATCCCAATTTCAGAGATGCTAAATATTTTCATCTAAGAATCATGAAATATGGTAATTTATGAGAATAAAAGACAAATTTGTTAAGTAAACAAGTTGATATCAAGGACTGTCACCCTATACTTAAATAAATAAATAAATAAATAACACTGCAATTTTATTTGTAAATGGTTCTGCTTTGCTTCTCATCTACAGCCCGGGGCAGTGTTCCCACTGAGCACAATGATGACACTCTGCCCCTGTAAGCTCCTCAGGCTTCAAAGAGGGATTACAGAGTTCACTTCACTCTCTGCAGAGAAGCAGAAAAGTCAGTGAGAGACTTTTATGATCTCCCTCCATACCTGCTCATCCTAGGTTAAATAAATGGCACCTACATCCACCCAGGTGTTCATAACAGAAACTAGAAATCATTATCAGGTTATGTAAAGTCTGCCTCCTTAGAATTTCTCAAATCTGTATAATTCACCTTATCTTCACTGCACCACATATTTCATGCCACCATTACCTTTCCCTGAGCATTCATTGCCTCTGAACTGGTCTCCCACTTCTACTTTACCCTACTCTAACCCATTTTCCATATTATTCTTTCCATCCATCCATCCATCCATCCATCCATCCATCCATCCATCCATCCATCCGCCCATCCACCCATTCATCCATCTGTCCATCCATCCATCCATCCATCCATCCATCCATCGTCCATCTGTCCGTCCATCCATCTGTATGTCCATCCATCCATTATTTTGTCAAATAATTATTTAATGTTTATATGCAGGCACTGTGCCAGAGTTTGAGGAGTCAATGTTGAACAAGAAAAATATTGTCTCTGCCCTCATGAAATTTTACAGACAAGTATAAAATCAGGTTACATATCTATATAAATGTTCATATGTAGAACATTTCAGATTATATATTTATACAAATCAACTTGACACTTTATCAAATCTACTCAATTTATTTTTGATGGTAATTATTATAAATTATATTATACACATTTGTGCCTTAAAAATTATACCAAATAAAAGATAAGGAAAGTACTCATATAATCCTAAATACCTCCTCCATGTTACCATAGTACACTGACACCTTTGCAAACTATCGATGTGGGTTAGCTTGTTGTCTACATGCTAAACATTTCTAATATTGGCCTTTATTAAAAGCTGCATTTTGGAGTTCTGCAGTTATATTCTTAGATTTCATCTTCTACTCTGTGTGAAGATCACTTTGCCAGCCTTTAATAGCTATTTCTTCCATGAAATATATTTTTATATATTTAAAAATATATTTTACATATATAAGTGTTCTGATTTTTATATATATAAATTAATTTGAAATATTCCAATTTTTATATATTTATATATAAACCTGACAAATATTTCAATATTTTTGTATTAAATATCTAAATATATATAAATATTTATAAATAATATATATATAGATAAATAAACTTGACAAATATTTAAATATATATTCATATATAAATATATATGTGTGTGTATATATAATACATATATATATATATAAATCTGAACATTTTATTTCCTTTCTTTAGTGATACTCAAACAACTTCCAAAATCTTAGCAGGTGAACCCTATAAGATCTTTCACAATCTGGCCCCTCAATATCTAGTCTTGCTGCAGATCACATTGTGACACCCGCCCTCTCTCCCTCCCCCAACACACAGGCACCAGCTACAGTGGCTTTCTATCAGCTCCTGTAGCATCAAGCTCCTTCCCATCTCAGGTCACCAACTTTCTCTTCTCCACCTGAAATATTCTTCTTTCTCTTTATTTCCTGGTTATCTCTGATTCCCCTTCAGAAGGAATGCCTTCTATGAAGCCTCTACTAGGCTGAATCCCACTCTTTTAAGAGCACATCACATGCTGTGGCACTCATCAAAAGTTTAATAAAATAATACATTTTTAATTTGAGGTTTATGTTTTTTGTTAGACTGCAAACCTATTGATGGCAGAGCCTTTCTTTATTGTATATGCAATGAGCAGCTCAGTGCCTTTCATATAGTAAATGCTCTTAAAACACTTGTTAAATGTGTTTAAGAAAGGTCTTCACGATAGCAAAGTAAAAAGAATATTGGACAATGATTCAGGAGGCCAAGGATCTATGCTTTATCCTTCTTACCCTTTGTGGCTGCACATATGCCACTTGCAAAATAAGTGGATACCTACAGAGATCTAAACTCCCTTACAGTTTCAATTCCCACAGACATAGGATTTAACAATTTAAAGGATTAAACCTCCAAATTCGAAGTTTCCACAAATGCCTGAATTTCAAATGTGCTGGTACATCACAACACTCTCCTTAAAGTGCACTGGGCACATTTTAAGGAGTTTAAATTGAAAACATTTAATGTCCAAATATATTCTTGTTTCAATTGAGATATATAACATGTATATTATGTTATATATGCAATCTGAAATGTTCAGATACATATATAATAGATATTATATATAAACACATATATTATATATATATAATTTGTTGAAAAATTTACCTGAGCAAATAAAAGACATGGTGTTTTTATGGTAGATTCTGAAAGGTAACTTGAAAGAAACAGTAAAAAAATTTAAGAATCATCTCTAAGTTAATATTATAGAATCCCAAAGCATTAGCTTTTAAGATTTTTTATAACATTCTCTTAAGAACATTTTGAGTTAACAATTTATTGAATAATCACTATATTCTAATAAGATATTTTGTTCATTATCTATATAGTGCTGTGGTTTGCATGTGGGGGTCCCCTCCAAAATTCATGTTGATAAAGATAGCAACAATAGAAACCAGGGACTACTACATTGAGGGAGGAAGGGCAGAAAGGGTTGAAAAACTGTTGGTTACTATGCTCAGTACCTGAGTGATAGGATCATTCATACCCCAAATTTCAGCATCATACAATGTACTCAGGTAACAGACCTGCACATGTAACCCCGAGTCTAAAATAAAAGTTGAAAAATTTGGGAGGCTGAGGCAGTGGATCACTTGAGCCCAAGAGTTAGAGACCAGCTTGGGCAGCATGGCAAACCCCTGTCTGTACCAAAAGAGAAAGAAAAAAAAAAAATTAGCCGAGCATGGTAGCATGAGCCTGTAATCCCAGCTACTGGGGAGGATTGATTGAGCCCGGGAGGTCAAGGCTCCAGTGAGCTGTGATTGTGCCACTGCACTCCAGCCTGGACAACAAAGCGAAACTCTATTTCAATTTTTTAAAAGTCGAAAAAAAGTAAAATAAAAAACAAACAGAAAACCAAAATTCATGTTTAAACTAAATCCCCATTGTGGTGGTATTAAGAGCTGAGACTTTTTGGGAAATGATTAATTCATGAGGACTCTACTCTCATGAATAAATTAATGCCCTTAAAAAGAGGCTTCAGAGAAAACTCTCTCTTTTATGCCCTTCTGTCCCTTCTGCCATGTGAGAACATGGCATTTGTCCTCTTTGGAGGATGCAGCAAGAGGCTTTTACCAGGTACCAAATGCTGGTGCTTGATCTTGAACTTCCCAGCTTCCAGAACTGTAAATAACAAATTTCTGTTCTTTGTGAGTTACCCAGTCTCAGGTATTTTATTATAGCATCACAAACAGACTAAGTCATATAGCCATTCCAACTTTCCTTTGTTTGTATTTTGTGATGCATCTTCATTTCATCCTTTTACTTTCAACTTAACTACCGTCTTATATTCAAATTTTATCTCTTATAAATGACATATAGTTAGGTCTTTTTCAAAAAGTTAGCTTGACAATCTTACTAGGGTATGTACCTTGACTGTACTTACTGATACTCACTGGGGCTTTCTGTTTTCTAGTTATCTATTTTTTGTTTCTTTCTTTGTTCCTTTTTCCTGCTTTCCTGAATTCTTTTGGATTCCTCATATGTCTTTTATTCAATATTTTGTTCTTTAATAGTGTTTCAATTATACATTCTTGTATTTTATTTTTAATAATTTCCCTAGATACGTCAGTATGCAATCCTGAATTTAACAGTCTATTTAAGACACTTATGAGTTTAATCACTTTTATTTTACTCCCTACCCTTTGTGCTATTGTTGACATATTTTTTTCACTCTTATGTGATAGACTCTACAAGACAGCACTATTACTGTTCCTTAAACAGCAGTATTTGTTTATATTTTCCTATCTATTTATCCTTTCTGGTATTCTTCATCTTTTCCTGCTTCCACCTGGGTTCATTTTCCTTCAGCCTGAAGAATTTCCTGTAAATTATTTCTTAGAATGTCTATTTGCTTGTAATAAATTATCCCATATTCTGTTTGTCCAAAAGGTCTTTATTTCACATTAATTCTTGAAAAATATTTTTACTGAGTATGGAATTATAGATTAGTAATTTTTTTCCCATAAGCACTTTAATGATGTAATTCCATTATTTTCTGGCCTTAATAATTGCTAATGAATAGTTAGTTGTTAGTCTAATTATTTCTTCTTTGAAAGTAATGTATCTTTCTCTTCTGGCTGTTTTTAAGATTTTTTTCCTTGTTCTTTGTTTTCTAACTGCTTGAATAAGATGTGCCTATTTAATTTGTTTTTTAATCTTACTAGAGATTCATTGAGCTTCTTGAATCTGTGTGTAATGGCTTTCATAAATTTTGGAAAATTCTTGACCATTATATATTTATATGTTTGTGTCTGCCTCACCATCCTTTTTCCCAGTGTAACACCAACTATAGGTATTAAACCTGTTTATTTTTTTTCATATGGCTCTTATACTCTTATCCTCCCTTTTGTTCCTTTCATTCTTTGTTCTCTTTGTGCTTTGTGGATATTATTCATTGGCCAGTCTTTGAGTTTAATAATTATGCCTTCTGTTACATCCATAGTCCTGTTTGAAAATTGTATTTGAAGTTCTAGAATGTTCATTTGATTGTCTTTATATACTACAACTCTTGGTTGAAATTCTAAAAATTTTCATCTTTTAAATCTATCTTGTCGATTTTCACCTCTATTTTCCTTAGCATATTAACCATAGTTATTTCAAACTCCTCATTTGCAAACTTCAATATCTGGATTATCTGCAGGTCTGTTTCTACTAGATTTTTTTTCTTGATTATTGCTCATGTTTCTTTGCCTATTTTGTATCTAGCAATTTTTATTCTATTCTGGACATGTAGAAAAAGAACTATAAGGTCTTGATATGATATTTCCTACCAATAGGGGTTCCCCTTTCCGTTTTTTAGACAGATACAGTGATAAGCAAATCCCTATAATTCTATAAGGGATTAGTTGTGTTTGGATTGGGTTGAAGTTTTAGTAAGATTTATTCCATCTTTTGTTCCTCAAATGTGACCCTCCTAGGCTTTTGACTGGAAGCTTTGAGGTCTCAATTTCTTCAACTCTAAAAGTGCTAACCATTCTAGATTTTGAATTGAGTTCTTTGGCTTCATATATTATGCAAGTTATTGGTTGTGTATATTTTGTAGAGTCCCCTCCCTCTAGTGAGATCTTTTCCTCTTAAGTCCCTAGGGTGACCAATTCATGATGGTTTTCCTGGAACTCTCTTGGTGTTAAAACCGAAAGACCCACATTCTGGGAACTCCCTAAGCCCCAGGTAAACTAATGCAATCGGTCACACTATAATCACCACAAGACAGCAGGAGTTTTCACTTTTCCTTTCTTTCCCAGGCCCCAGTCTCGCACGCCTTCCTGGAATTCAGCAAGTTTCCCTTGTATTTGAGCTACTCTATTTTCCAGTTTATCATTCCAGATTTTGACTGTCAAAAAACTGCTGACTTGTTTTTGCTTTATAAAATCCCTCAATTTGGTTTAAGTTCAGTTCTTAGGCCACTCCCAGTGATACAGCTTTGATATTTGTCCCTTCCAAATTTCATGTTAAAATTTCTTCCCCAGTTTTGGAGGTGGAAACTAATGGGAAATGTCTGGGTCATGGGAAAGGATCCCTCATGAATGGCTTAGATGCTGTCCCTATGGTAAAGAGTGAGTTCTCATTTTATTAGTTAATATGAGATCTAGTTGTTCAAAAGAGCATGGCACCTCCTTTCTTTCTCTCTTGTTCTCTCTCTCACCATATAATGCCAGCTCCCCTGCCCCTTTCACCATGGCTGGAAGCTTCCTGCAGTCCTAACCAGAAGCAGATGCTGGTGCCATTCTTCTTTTATAGTCTGTAAAACTATGAGCCAAATAAGCCTCTTTTAATTATAAGTTACCTAGCCTCAGGTATTCCTTTATAACAGTGCAAACCAAACGAATACACCCAGAAATTGCAAATGCCTCCAGTTAAGAAAGCTGCCAGTGACCATTAGATTTTCTACAAAGAAAATCTGGAGTTTTAGTTAGTCTAGTTCTTTGTTTGTTTCTATAGCCCTTCTTTGCTTTAAAAGTTGATTTTTGTAATTTATCCTTTTTGCTTGGTTAGTGCAATGGGAATTTTGGCCTGCCATGTCTGATTAGCCAACTTTGAAGTTAGAGTCTACAGATTATGTCTCTTAATATGTAAACTTATAAGACAGGTGCTATAATTATCTCCACTTTACACAGTCATTGGGAGGTTAAATGAGTTTCACAAAATCATGTTGCTTCTAAGAGTCTATCTGGAACCCAAGACTGTCAAGCTGCAGAGCTTTTACTCCCTAAATTATATTAGTATAACTTTAAAAACTAATTATAAATAGTATAATTTTCAGAAACCAAGGCTCTGAAAACTTAATTGACTTGCCCGAGACCCTAGGGTAAGTTTGAGACAGAGCCAGGATGAAACTTCAGAGCTCTTGGGCCAATGTTTCTTTCAGAGCCACAGAAGAGGACATCCAGCATGATATATACATAAAGAAGCTGGTAATACTCTAGATGCAGGCATTATGCAAAGGAAAAATACTTGCAATAAATTTCATACATCATTAATGGCTACCCTGCATGTGGGGAATTTCACTAATTTATGTTGTACACACATTTTATCTAAGGGCTGATACACATAAACATAACTTCAGCAAAAAGTGTGTTAAAATGTATGTTTTTAAGAAAATAATAAATAAAATATAGTCTTCAAATATGCTGGCTGCAATGCCTTTTTCTTCCCCAAGTGGAATTGCTTTTCCTCATAAAACATCACAAGGGAGGTAGAACTCTTCAAAACTGAAGCTACTAAGAATGCTGATTTCAAATGGTGGTAGGGAGAAGACGGGAAGGATCTTAAGGGTTTTCTTTAAGAATCTTATTTCTTTCAATTAAGCTGATCTGATTCTTGCCCTGTGGATCATTTTCTTCCTCCAGTAAAGGAAGTATCACCACAGAGACTGAGGAAATGACTTCCTTTGGGTGAGGATAAAGCAAGACAATATCAAAATGAGGGAGTTTGTGTAAGAACAGAATATAATCCCCTGCCTCCAACTCTCTCCCCTGTTGGTTTGCTCTGTGTTCCGCAGTGCCTGCTCTTAAGGCTTCTCTTATGGACTAAAGCACTTCATTAGTAAAGTTTTTGTTAATGTAGAGCTATTTCCTAGCACAGAAGGTGTGGTGGGCACACGAGTAAGATTTTGTTGTATAGCAGAAGTTAAGTTGGGAGGTCCTAATGAGGAGATCCTGATGAACTAAGGAAAAGTAGTGTCACCCAGTGTAAATCTGAGACACTAAAGGGCAGGAATGACATTTGGCCTCATCCCTTCCCAGCATCCATTGCCCTAGTGAGATCCTCAAGGGAAAGCTTAGCTTTGGGCCACATTTCTTTAGGACCTATGGCATGCCGAAGTCCACCTCCCTAGCAACAGTATGATAGGTATTATTTTAGGAGCTGGGAACACAGTGATAGAAATGACAGGCACGAGTATTTCCAGAAATTCCTGCACTTAGGAATGATGGAGAATATATGCTGGCCGGAAAATAAGTGTACATAAACACACAAACCAAGTACATACATCTATTATACATCCAATCTGTGCCATGGATTTTCTCCGAATTCTCTGATATCCTCAGAGTGTACATAAAACCTTAGCAAAGAAGTGAACAGTACTTTGTATGTGTACAGCTACTAGCATCCACCCAGATCAATGTCCTCATTTCTCCAAGTAAGCCCCAAACACCTCAGCAGCTGTATTCTGGCAGCAGAGACGTGGCTGTCTGTTCCCAGATGTGTGCCATTCGATCACTAAAAAGGAGAGAAAGAAAGAGAAGCAATATGGGGGGAGGAGCAAACTGCGGGGGTTAGAGAGAAGAAAGGGGATACAAGCAAGAGAGGCAGAAGAGTGTGTAATACTGGACGAACTGTTGGGCATTCGTAAGCTCTGTGACCTTTCAGAAACTTCACCAAAATTCTCATCTTCAGAGATACGCAATATACTGACTTCCTTTTGCAAGACATCTGTGAAGGTCAAGACACTCTCCAAGCTCTCCTTTCCTGCCTGCTGTCCCCAGCCTAACACTGCTCATGAGGAAGTAACCAGCAGCCATCAAAGATTGGCCTCGGCACATCCTCCTACACCACCAGGACTGCTGGGAGGTGGTGAACTGCATTTTCTTCTTTTTCTGTGGCTTCTGAGTGCAGATCTCCATTTGTGTAGAGCCAATGAATGGTAAATATCAAGTCCTTGACTTTCTTAGACCTGTGGGACTGGTGTAGAAAAAAATAAAAGTGCTCTCAATAGTTTTATGCTCCTTTCTGAAGCTGACCTCTCCTCTCTGTTTGGAGTTCCTCTGCCTGGTGTACAGAGAAATAATAAAACATGGCAGAGTACAGTCCAGGGTTAAAATGTCATACATCCACTTTGGGCTGTATTATGAAATGGTGCCATGAGACTCAAGATCAGTCTTAAGCCTCAAATCTGAGTTCCTTTCCCTTCTACTGCTGCTTAAATTTTTGCCCTAGCATTTTGTAAGTTGGCTCCATCTTCCACAGGAATATATAGAAGGTGTCAGTTTATATTGCAGGTTCCAACATCAAACTTTTTTAGTTAAAGTCCCAGCATAATAATTTACTAGGCATGTGATCATGGCAAAATTACTTCCCCTGAGTAAGCCTCAGTTTTCTCATCTGCAAGTGGGAACCAATAATAATGCCTATTCATAAGGTACCTTTAAAGGTTAAGTGGAATTTAAAAAAATCTCTTAGCACAGTGTCTAGAAACCAGTAAACACAAAAGCATGTCTGTTGCTAGTTTGATACATGCATATAAGCACATGTATATCTATATCTTGGGGAGGGAGGGATTCAACAAGTTTGATCAAGAACTTGAGTAATACACATATACACACATATGCATGCATATATATATATATATATATATTTTTTGATGTTGTTGTTTTGTTTTTGTTTTTTTGAGATGGAGTCTCGCTCTGTCACCCAGGCTGGAGTGCAGTGGCGCAATCTCGGCTCACCGCAAGCTCCACCTCCCGGGTTCACGCCATTATCCTACCTCAGCCTCCCGAGTAGTTGGGACTACAGGCGCCCGCCACCATGCCCGGCTAATTTTTTTGTATTTTTAGTAGAGACGGGGTTTCACCATGTTAGCCAGGACGGTCTTGATCTCTTGACCTCATGATCCACCTGCCTCGGCCTCTCAAAGTGCTGGGATTACAGGCATGAGCCACCACGCCCAGCCACATACATATATTTTAAACTCCAGTTGTTGACTTCATCTGCCACCCAGTGTGACATGTTTATCCTCCGGTGTCACATGAGCCCGCCTCACCACTGTGCCCTAAGCCAAGCAAGGCTCTAAAGAGAGCGAAACTACTGGCATTAGGACCAAGGAAAGCCAGCTGAAATAGGAAGCAACACATTTAAGATTTCTTTCTTGTTTCTGCCTAAATCTCTGTGAGTCTTTTGCCTACTGAAGACTTCTTTTATCTAATGTGTAAGATTTGCCTCTAACTTCAGCATTTATTTTCTCTTCCAGAACATGTCATGGTGACTCCTTTAGTGAAAGAACACATTCTTTCCTGCTGATTCCCCACATACTCCCTCTCCATTCCTGCCATCCAGTCACCCACTCCTAGTACCAACCCTCCCACAAGTCTGCTCAGGTTCTGTGTTCACTCAGTCCTCAGGCAAAATGAACCCTTAAGGGCTCTTAGCTTTGCCCCACTCTGTTCCCCTCCAAGTCCCTTTCGCCTCGTCCCTTGGTGTTCTTCCCAAGGTATCCCAGGCTCCACCCCACAGTCACATCTGTCATCAACTTTTTGGTCCCACAATTGTTCTGCCCTTTCTCAGCAAACTTGTGGCTCCTTATAAAATGAACATCCCCTAAACCCACAAGCATGCATGTCCATGTGAACACCCGCGTATCCATACATACGCAGAACTTTTCTTTACATTGGACACAGAACAACTGGGCGCAGCATACATACAACTGAGGGAAAGAATCAGGAAGTACAAATATTTTTGTTTTCATTCCATGCTGTGGGGTCAACACATAGGTGAAGCCAAATCAGAAAGTAGTGGCTTTTAACCTTTCTTTTGATCATGAGCCCTTGTAGAATATTACAAAAGTTATGAACACTCATCTTCACGAAAATGTCCCTATGCTCAGGACTTTGCACATAATTTCAGTAGAGGGGGGTGGATTTAGATCCATATATCTTTAGGCCCCCAGGCTAGGACTTTTAAGTATAGAGAGGTGCATTAAATACTATAATAAATATGTAAGTAAATAAAATAATACTAGTTATTGAGTGTCTACAATGTGCCCAGAACTTCACTTGCAGTTTCTCTGAAGTTCTCAATACCCTTACAAGTTAGATATTACTGTTTCCATTTTGCAAATGAAGAAACTGGGGCTTAAAGAAATTAGAGTATTTATCTCAAAGCCATTCAGCTGGTAAAGAAAAGAGCTGGGATTTGGTCTAAATGATTGATCCTTTCCCATTTTACGCTGCCCTTTGGTCTTTGGACTCTAAACGGGCTCCAGTTCAGTACTATCAACTATTCCAGTTCATTTTATATTTAGTGGCTTTACAGTGAGGTCTCTGAACATTTATAGAGTTAATTCAAACTAAAAGCCTTGATTTAATGCCAGGAGAGTGACTAGAATTAACTGCAGATGATTCCATACTAGCTCTAGTCGTCATCTCTGACAATACCACTCAGACGCAGAATGGTATGTGGTCTCTGGAGCATTCTAGACCATGATTCCCATACACTGAACCCTCTATGTAATTTACACAGAAACATCCCTGCATCCCTTAGTTTTTTATAGACTTGTCTCAATAGAATTGGAAGGCTTTGATGCAGTGCTTAATTTTCAATGCCTATTGTCTTTTTTAAAAAGAGCACGCACAAGTGTAGCCCGACACACCTTTGAAGCTGTCATCATGTCCGCATTCTGAAATGTAATGACCACAGGATTTGCCTTCCAATTCTAACTATTTCTACTTAAGGAAGGAAATTTACACAGTGGGAAAATATGTTGCCCTTTGCTTTGTTTCCTTTCCTTCTGGGGGAGAGTTATTCATGTGTGTCTTGAATACAATAAGAAATAGCACATGCTACTATCAGGATGTTTTCAGAAACATTATTTTGAGCTTTTATTCTCATAGCTAAACTCCACTGTAATTCTCACGTGACAAGAGTAAACTATTAATAGGATTCCAACTTTTTTTTTCTAGTAGACCCTGGAGAAGTCTCCTTTGCCATGTGAGTGAAGGGCAGATCAGATCTTGACATGACACATCGATTTAGTTTCCAAAACAGTAACTTTACTAAGTAAATCATTTCAGCGCTTGATTGTTATTTATACATGCAAATCTGGTTTTCATTTGTTAGACTCGGACAAGGGGAAAGCTAATAATCTCATCAAAAGCTGAATATGTTCTATCTTGGAAATGTCACAAGGTTCACAATCACATAACCTACACTCTGCCGTGGGTGGATAAACGAACACCTCCCTAATCCATCCTACAGACAAACAGCACTGAGATAGGAGAACTCTGGGGTGTTTGCAAGGATGAGTCTCAACTCAGGCCAATGACTCCTTGGCCTTTTTCCTAGCATTATGTAATTCATTTCCAATGGTTGTATACTGAGAGGAGGAAAGTGGAGAAAGATGAGAAAAAAATAGATAGTTAAAAATTCTGGGCAAGTAAATATTAATAGCTTCAACATAAATTACATAAATTACAGGAACTGGATTTGTAAATTGAGTTACTCTCATAGTAAGGAATCTGATTATATCTGAAGAGGTTCCAATTTTATAAGCAGGATGTAAGGGTTCTGGGAAGATACATTTATCTCCAATATTTCCCACACTGACATGAAAGTCCACCAGTAATTCCTTGTTTTAAGCATGGTCCTATCTTTTATAATTCTCTTTTAGTGTGCAAATAACATAGCAAGCTCCATATTCCTTTGGTGGCAAGATGGGCTCTGTGTTCCCTTCATTTCCTCTGACCCTCCCTCTCTCACTTCTGGTGAGAAGGAGGTCTTCTCACATAACAACGCATCAGTTAGGCTATGTGAGAACAAGAGAGAAGTTCATGAGTTTGTTGGTGCCCCATTGTTACTCTGAAACCCTGAAGATTCAGAGAAAAAGAGCCGGGTTATTTCCACGAAGAAAGGTGCATACTTGAAATGGGACTGTTTCTAGAACAAGGAAAACTATAGTATATACCTGGGAACCTGGGAAAATGTAAAAAGGAAGGAGGGAAAGAAATCAAGAGAACATCCAGGTTCTCTTGAAAGGCAGCCCAAGACAAAGTGAGAAGGATACCTTTGTCCTTCCTGGATTTCAAACATTCATCATTGGCCTCAAGATAATATTGTATCTTTCTTATTGATGGCCCCATCCCACATGCCTGGCAGCTGTTACAGAGGGTGTTGGCAGCATTACTTATTTCATTATGTGGCTTTTCTTCCCAGCCTCACAGACTGAAGCTCAGAAAAACACTAACAAAAAGAGGCAGGGGTCATCAGGTGGGGTACGAAGGGAGCACCCATTCCTTGTCAAAATCAAACTTAGTCCAGGCCTCATTTAGAAGTTTGAGCAGATTCTCCTTTGCAGGAAAAGAAGGTTTTTTTTGTTTGTTTGTTTTTTTCTCCTCCCAGAAAAGTCCTTGGTGGGTTTATTCCAGGTTCTATGAGCAACTGTCCACTTTTAGAAAATCGATCAGATCCCTTCCTGTGGAATTCCAACTCATAGGTGTTCACAGAGCTTCGCGATTTGTGAGGAGGTGGTTACATGGCCCCAGCACAAAGAGCTTTTCGGTTTTACAGGCAGCTGAAGAAGGCAGTGTAGTTTTTGTGAAAAGACCAAAGATGAGGGATGCTTGGGCACCCTCTTAGGCAATGAGAACTGGAGCATCAGAGCAGGGTCCTCTCAGCTTCCTTCACTTGGTGTTTTTTTTCCGCTTGATTTTATATTGCTACTTTGGATTTAATTTGTTCCAGTTCTAAGAGGATTATGCTTTTAGTACCATCCTTGTGATGATTAATGTGTACTAATTGTTTTACCTTTGAATTGAGACTCTTTGGAGCTGTCTAGGCAAAAATCTCCCTTTTGTAGGAGGCAGGGCTGATGAGCAAGAATCCCAGGGGGACCTCCGCTCTGCTTCAGGTTGATGTGAGGAGAGAGATTAAAGAAAGTGTGGAAAGTAGCTTTCTTTTTGATTGCGCCCCAATGGAAATCGTGTTGTCCCACACATTGTATTAACTATTCTGGTGACTTAAAAAATAGAATCAGTCTGAGCATTTAAAGGGGCCCTAATGAGAACCTTTACTGCTATGGGGCTTGCTTTTGTCACATTATAGGAAGCAGGGCTGTGATTTGTCACTAATTTTCATCTCGGTTGCCTGGCTCAGCCAAGAGGCTCTGGTAGCCTAATGAGCAATGTAAATCAAATCTCTTTCTGTCCACTGATTCTCAGGTGGGTGTAGACCATGGAGACGGGGTAGACTGGAGGACAGTAACAGATAACAGCAGGTAAATAACACAGCCAGAGATGTCCCCTTGCTAGGGATCAACCCAGAGATCTCTTTATTCTGAGATTTTGTTCAAGCCTTATGTCTCTACAGACATTAAGTAGCAAGTAGCTTTCTGAGTTTTTAGAAGACATATTTAAATTCACTTTAAATATCTATAAGTTTCCTTTCATGAACATGTCCCAAAATTGCCCCCAATGTTCTTATGAATGATCCTACTAAAGAAAAGGAAAAGAAAGGGAGAAAAAAGGAGAGAAGGGAAGAAAGACAAAGACAAGCAATAGTGCAATTTTATACGGTTCTCTTTTAACAGCATAATTACAGTTTCGGTTGTCACTCAAAAAGGTTGAATGACAGATTCTAGCCAGTTGCTTGTGAAGCTGGCAGCATGTCAGGAATTACATGGGGAACTTTGTGAAAAGCACAAGTCCCTGGGCCCCAAACCCATTCCATATTCCCTGACCTACCCACCTCCTGCCCAATATAGGCCCGGGCAGTTTTTATTTTTAGAGTCTTAGGTGATTTCTAACAGACTGTCTAAGACCAGCTATGGAGAACCAGTGGAGGGGATGGAACATCTTTAAACATATTCAACTCAACTGGTGAAGTGCTGACATTGGCTGCCATGTGCCTGCATTGGGCTTGGTAGCAGAAAAAGAAAAGAAATAAAGTTTACATGGTCTTCCTGCATGCAGTTCCTCACAACCAAGGAAAACTATTTCTACTAATTTCCCACGGAAATTCTCAACTGTGAAAGAAGCAAAGAATATCTAACATATACCTGTGGTTCTCTTAATTTAGATATTTTAAATGTGAAAAAGTCATTTACAAAACAAAAGTAGACACATTGTTGGTTTGCTAAGAAAACTGGGAGCTTGTGAACTTCCTAGGGCAGAGAATGCAGGAAAGCACACTTTGGTAGCAGATAGAGGCTGAGACTAAGGGGACCAACTTGCCCTGGTTTTCCTGGGACTTCTCCTGTTTTAAAATTGAAAACTGGGACCGTTCTGGTTTGAAACCTGGAAGTCCCACATTCTGGGAAGCCCCTCAGTCCAAAGTACACTAAGACAGTTGGCTACCTACATGAGAATGTCCATATCCATACAATCAAGAGGGTCAATTCTATTGGCACGATCAGTCAATTCACACCAATGATTGTCTGTACAATGATTTTGCCTAGATTGGCTGGCTGTTGTTTTGATGCTGCTGATTTTGATGCTCTGATCAGTACAGAGCAAATGGTCAAATACCTCAAGAAGAACTCACTGAAGAGTGTCAGAAGCCCTGAGCCAGGGTTCTGATGTTGCCACATCTTGTGGCATGATTTCAGACATCATCCCTTGGCCTAAATTCTGTCCTCTGCGATAAAATTGGTACAAACATGTTGTAAAATTAACATTGAAATTTTATAATACACATGGAAGCACACTATAAATTTTAAAGCTCTGCATGAATGATTTAAATGTACACAGATCACAAAGCCAGAACCATAGTAGAAGAAAAATTCTTTTCCTAGGAGAGACTGCTGGAATGGAAGGAGCACAGTTTGTGAGTTGGCTGGATCAGGACTGCAAGCTCAAGCCTTAAGCAAATAGATAGGTTTCCTTAAGCACATTCCTGGAGCTGGCATCCTTCTTAGTTTATGAAATCCTGAGTTTTATCAGGTGGTTCTGGGTCCAGCCTGAGGGAACAAATCCAACCAGGCTAAGCCAACTATGGCATCCCTACTGCTCTTTCCTAGTGACTTGTGTAGGTATGAATCATGTGACTCACAGTCTGTGAAACATAGGAGCAGTCTGCTGCTTGAGGCAGGTTTATCCTGCTCAATAAAAGAGATAGTAGCCCAAGAAAAAATCCCTTTTTGCTTATCTTCCTGTCTTCCTGCTTTGGACATCATGTGTGAGGATGTAATAACAGGGGCCCCCATCTTGAACCTGGAAGAGAGACGAATGTGGAGCATCACAAAATGGAAAGATGAAAGAAGACTGGGTCCTTGAGAACATGGCTAAACATTCAGAACTGCCCACCTCGAGGGTTTATTGTTCGGTGAGAAATATTCTGATCCTTAAAGCATAGCTACTCAGAGCATCAATCACAGCATGGCATGATTCCATGAACCATTTGTTACTGGTCCACATTGAGTTAAGCACAGAAATCCTAACTGTTTATGAACTTTTCTAGCAATATGATGGAGTAATATTATGGCTATTGATTCTAAAAATTTTTTAAAAATGAATGTAAATTTTTTTGTTTCATTTTCTATGAATTCATTTTATTATAGTTTATAAAAGTATCAATCTATGATATATTGGAAATTAGAGGAAAAATTAACTGGTATTTGTTGCAGATAGTTTAAGAAGCATTGCTTAAAGCCAACATTTGGCAAACTACAAGCAAAGAGCCAAACCCAGCACAACGTCTGCTCTTATGAATAAAGTTTTATTAGAACATGGCCACATCTTTTGTTTACATATTGTCTATGGATATGTTTATGCTACAGTGCCAGAGTTAGGTTAGCTTTACAGAGACCTTACACCCACAACCCCAATCCTGAGTCTAAAATGTGTACTATCTGGCCCTTTCCAAAAAAAGTTTGCAGAGCCTTGCTTTAACAAAAAGTCAGGAAAAAACAGATGCTGGAGAGGATGTGAAGAAATAGGAACACTTTTACACTGTTGGTGGGAGTGTAAATTAGTTCAACCATTGTGGAAGACAGTGTGGCGATTCCTCAAGGATCTAGAACTAGAAATACCATTTGAGCCAGCAATCTCATTCTGGGTATATACCCCAAGGATTATAAATCATTCTACTGTAAAGACACATGCACACATATGTTTATTGTGGCACTATTCACAATAGCAAAGACTTGGAACCAACCCAAATGTCCATCAACAATAGACTGGGTAAAGAAAATGTGGCACATATACACCATGGAATACTATGCAGCCATGACAAAGGATGAGTTCATGTCCTTTGCAGGCACATGGATGAAGCTGGAAACCATCATTCTCAGCAAACTAACACAGGTACAGAAAACCAAACACCGCATGTTCTCACTTGTAAGTGGGAGTTGAATAATGAGAACACATGGACACAGGGAGGGGAACATCACACACCGGGGCCTGTTGGGGGTGAGTGGCTAAGGGAGGGATAGCATTAGGAGAAATACCTAATGTAGGTGACGGGTTGATGAGTGCAGCAAACCACCATGGCACTTGTATACCTATGTAACAAACCGGCATGTTCTGCACATGTACCCCAAAACTTAAAGTATAATTTTTTAAAAAAATTCTCAGCTATATATTCTCCTACTTGCAATCGAAGTCATTATAACTTATATATCGGTAATTAACTTTTCCAGATCTTAGTATGCTCATCTATAAACTAGAATAACAATTACACTGGTTTGTTGAGAGTATTGAATGAGAGAATGCATATAAGATTGTCAATAAAGCATGTGCCTTATAGTAAGCATATAACATATAAGAGATCTTTCCTTTCCTTTGCCTGCCACCACCCTTTAATTGAACAGCTACTGTGTCAAAGGCCACCAGTTTCTATTTTCAAATCATGGGACATGGTAGCTCTTTGATATTCTATTATTTCTCTCCACTGTCAGTTGGGAAAACTTCATCTTCAGCTAGGAAGTTGGACCCAGTGGCTGAGAATAATGCATTGACAATAATCAATGACCAGATTTTAGGAATAAACCACCAGGCTTTTTAATACTGCCTCGCTCAAGGTTCTGAGGACCTGACATAACAAAAAAACCTTTCTAAGCATAGAGGAAAATGGGTTGAGAGCTCCGTTTTTACTTTCTGCAATGTAATGGAGGATACTCCTTTTGTTGTCATGTGCTTTATTTTAAGACTGCATTCCTGAACTCTTATTGGTAACAGAAAACTAATGTGATTCTTTTTTTCTTTTTAGGAAAGCTAACAATGACTTCAGAAGTGTGTGTTTGTTATCAGATTTAGGGCACTTGTCACATTTTGGCCTGAAGGCAAGGCAAGGGAGGGTTTGCAAAAATATCCAAAAAAAAGTCTTCATCGCTCTTTCTCTTTTCTAATTAAAATGCAGTTCGTCTTACAGATTCCAGAGCATTTTGGATTTGTGGTTGCAAGCATGAGGTCATTGTTCTTTCCTATATGACCACAGTGAATTTTTAAAGTCTTTAGTGTTTGGTAACAACAGACAAATAACTGTGGAAACCTGAGAGCTGTGCTCAAGTTCTTTCCAGAGTTTTCCCATTATTCCTCAGCATGGGGTAAAAATGAGTCCACCTCGCTGGGCTAGTGCCAGGATCCCTGAATACCCTGCATGTGAAGCTAAAATGTAGGCTCCCCTCCAGACACAGCGGCTAACCAGGCAACATGGAGGTGAAGAGCAGACTTCTAGTGTCTCTTGGACCTGAATCTGCACACTGGTTCTGTCAACCTTGGTGGTGACATAGAGCAAGTCAGTTATTCAACCTCTCTGAATTTCATCTTCCTTATCTGTAAAAAGAGCAACCTCCTAGGCTGGTTGTCAAGATCAAATACAAAAATGGATGAAAAATGCTTAGCACAGTATAAAACTGGAGTGAACGGATTTGGCCCTCCTTTTCTTTGTTTCATCTTTCTCTCAAACTCAGCCCAAAAACTCAGGAGGAGCTGATACCAAGTTCAGGAGGAAGTCCCTGATTTGGCTAACTGATCATTATAATCAGATGCCAGTGATTGGTTCAAAAACTCAGACTTCTGTAAAATAGCCAATCAATGCATGTTATCATTCTAGGGGAGAGTATATGACCCATGTTGGTCCAGTAAGACTGGTTCAAAGAGACATTCCTTTTCCTCCCTTGCTGGATGTGAGCAAGGAAGCAATAACTTCAGCGATAGCTAGCAGTCATCTTGTGGTCATGATGCTCTCTCCTCCTGCTGCCTCCCTCTCCCAAGGTCTTTGCTGCAAAATCATCCTCCTCACCAAACTTACTCCACATCTGCATTATGGGTGGGGAGGGAGAAGCAGCAGGCAGGCTATCCTCTCAAACACTGGACAAGCATTGAGTTTCTCATTAGGCTTGGCGCAATAAAGAGAAGCCCTTGCTTTAAAACAAAACAAACAGAAACCTTAAAAGATGTTCATAAATTACCCACCACAGTAGATAAATTAGGAGATGTAAATTATTTCAAAAATGCCTACCTAAAAGAAAAAAAAGATAAAAACTAAAAGTGATTACTGAGAGAGTCCTGTAACTACATGTTGCAACTATGTTTATCTGTGTATATACAGACAGTAGCAGGGCAGAGAATGTAACTGCTAAAATGTGAGATGCCACTACCCAGAAAAAAGAAATCAGCACAGGAGCTGGAAAGTGTCTTAACTGGTATCCTGAACAGAGGGCACACCTGCATGTTCCTTTCCCGACAAGGAAGCAGCCCTGTCCTGCCCTAAGTCTACACACTTCCTCTCATCGCTTCCTCTGGATCAGTAGCTCTCAAATTTTAGCATGCACAGAATCATCTGGAGGGCTTATTAAAACACAGATTGCTGGACCCCACTCCCAGAGTTTCTGGTGCAGTGGTCTGTGATGGGGCCAGAGAATTAGATTCTCTAACAAGTTCCCAGGTGATACCAATGCTGTGGGTTCATTGCAGATTCAGGGTCTGAACTGGTTACGTTGTGCTTCTAGAAACTAATGCCCAGCCAGACCCTCCTCTACATTGACAGTCTTTGTTTCAAGGGCTACAGAACTCCTGCTTCATTCCTGGTGGCCAAATGCCTACAGATTCAATGACTGAGTCTTTCTTTTCATTCCCCTAGTGCCTCAGTATCTGTCTGAGTAGCAGCTTCACAAGCCATGCCTCTGGGACCCGGGTCTTCCTTGGCTTTCACAAGCCCTCCCCAGGATGTGAATTGAGGCTTTGAATCCCAGTTCCTGCTGCCAACAACTTGACTCTGTTGATGCCAGTGACAAGTCGACAACTCTGTTTACAATGATAACATGGCATCAACAATCATAAGAGCTTGTCTATCTCATACTGGTTACAGGCCTCCTGTGGCTGCTGTGAGACTCCACTTGACCTCTAAGAATGGTCCCCACAATCCTATCCACCCTAGACGCTGTGACATCAGCCCTCTGTCTGCCTGGCTCTATGATGGGATTCATTCTGAGGCTACTCTCTCTGGATGGTGAGCTTATTCTCAAGGTTAACCTGGGCCAAATCCTGATCCAGATAAAGCATCACTGATATTTTTGTCCATAATAATGTTTGTCTGCAAGAAAAGTTACCTAGTTTATCAAATGTCTACTTCATTTCCAAAAAGTGAGGTTCACGTTCACTGCCATGGCAAAGGCTGGCCTTCCTTCGTTCAATGAATTAAGACTATATGCTTTGGGCTTGCATTTACTATCTAGGAAATAATTCTGTTTCCCAAAATACGGGCCACATGCCATCAGTGGTTTGTGAACGTTTTAATGTGGCACACTGACTTGACATCACTTACATTGTATTGCACAGTGAGAACGTTGCTTTCTTTTTAATTCTCTTTGAAACCAGTTGGTGGAGTCAGAAAAGAAAAAGGTCTTGGTTTGGGATTAGTATATCTTCCCCATTTTATCTTTTGTTAATCTCTCTTTTTATATAATAAAGAGGAGGCCATGGGCTGAGAACTCCAGTAGACTAACAGTGACTCTCAAGTATGTGACAACATTGTCTTTTTTACCATTCTATTTATTTCTATGGTTACCTTCCATTTATGGCAGGTAGTACTGACTTTCCATTTATAGCAGTGATTTAAAGTTCCTTTTGTAAGTAAATATGTATAAGAAAGATGATTTTGTTTAAAGAAGAGTATCATATCAACTAGGATATGGGTGTTAGGAAGGTGTGGCAAAAATCATTACCGTCAAAAAAGACTGAAATTTGGAAAATGTTGATGAAAGAAATGCATTGTCCTTTGTGCCAACTCACCACGAGTGGAACAAACCCTGAATAGTGTTTCTTTTTCTCTTTTGCCGGTAGTGAGAATAAACTGCAAGGAGTGATTATACATTCTATAAATATTTTCTGAGGCCTTAACCAACAAGTCACTCTCTATTGCACCTTTGAGAACAAAGTTTAGGTCCCCCACTACCTTCATTCTCAGCATGGACTGCCTGCCTCGTCACTCTCATCTGCCAATCTCTCCAAAGTGCCCCACCATCCCGCCATATTGGCCTTTCTCCAGTTCCTCAAATATTAATATATGTCTTCCCTTCGGCCTCTAGGCCTTTGCACATTCTGGCCCCTCTCTCTGGAATACCCTTCTTTCCTTCCACCTCTTCTTTTTTCACTTGACCAAGTCAGCTATTGGTTTAAATGTTGCTTTTTTTCAGAGACAACTTGCTTGACTTTCAGGCCAGTTGAGCATCTCCCCGATGGCACCTCACTCTTCTACTCTGAAGCACTCTTCACAATTGTAATCAAGTAACCATTTAGGTGTTGATTTGTCTCATGTCTGTTTCCCCTGCTGGACTGTAAGCTTGTGAGAGCAGTGAGCTTGCCTCATGGTTGGTTCTCACTAAGTATTTTTGTAAATGACTGAATCATGACCTATGACAGCATATTATGTAGACACTAGGGCCCTAAAATAAAACTTAGGTAACTAAATGAAAAGAACAAAATAATTTTAACAATTAAGGATTGAAGTCAGGTACCTCTGACCACTAGTCATAACAAGTGGCCAAAATTATGTGTGCATTCAGTGAATCAAATCACCCAAGCACACAAAACTGGCCCTCTACATTTATTGCTTATAAAAACAAAAGATTGAGAACATTGGTTGAAGCCAGATGTTCCGCAGGCTGGATCTCATTGTCCTAACATGACAGATTCTCATAACTGGAACTGTGTGTATTTGAGATGCTGGAACATAAGATCCAACCCAGAAAATATTTTGAAATAATGTTGTTCAATTACTTAATCCTTGTTAGGCTATTGAAGAGAAGACTCTTATATACACTATTATAAAAACATTATGCCTGAGTCTCAAGTTCTGGAATATCCAATTACAATAGCTTTTTTCCACATTTGTATTCTCTCTTTTATTTAATTGCTCTTAACATTTGGAGCAGATTTATTGTATATGACAGCGAGCAACATGAGCCTGTGTAAGAGCCGGCCATGCCATTTCCTGCTCTCCACCCACCCACGGTCTCCCTAGTATCACTCTTCCCTGCCTTCTAGCATCCTCATTAGCCCAGCCTAGGTCTTGTTCCCTGCTTGGAGTGTGGGCTGTCAGAAAAGCACTCTAGTAGAGTAAACTGCCCACCAGCAGACTCCATCTCTCCCCCTGTGAACTGACCTGAGCTTTGATTGGTATCAATTTGTCACCCTATCCTAAATCAATCTATAATGTGAGGTAAACAAAATAATCTTCATTTCTAAGATGTCTCATCGAGAGTTAATAAGTAGGTAGTCGTTGAGTGTTTCCTGTCAGCATGTGTCTGTGTGTCGGTGTGTAACAGTATAGCTTTTGTGTGTGTGTGTGTGTGTGTGTGTGTGTCCTGCTCCATTTTGTCATGCAACAGGTACCTTCTAATTTTGGTTGAAACCATGTGGGATAAAGAAACTTGATAAATAAGTGGGATTTTCTGAGTCATCTGCAGTTCTTCTCCATACGCCATCTTGGACAGCCTGCCCAAGGTAAAGGAAGTGGAACTGAAGACATGACCCTATCGAAGACAAGTGGTGGCAACAAAGGACAGAGAGGTCTGGCTAAGATGGAGGCACACAGATTGTCAGGAGCCCAGTGCAGGTGCTCTGAAAGCATGATACAGGAGACCCAACGCTCCAGAAATCCCTTCCCTCTTACCCATGTTGACTGGCCACATACTCAGAAGTTTTGTCCAAAATGCAAAATATTAACTAGTGATTTTAGAATTGAAACTGAAGTCTTTTTGACACCATTGTTGAGGCACTTAACCACTGCGATCCATGGCACATTTAGATATGTTCTATTCTCACTTAACAATACTGAATTTATGCAATGACTCAGGTTGGTCTGCTCCTCTACAATTGTGTGCAAACTGATTTTCTTAGAAACTTTTAAGTGTGCACTGCTGTTTTGAGAAGAAAATATTTTGATAGAGAAACTTCTGCTTTGTTTCATTTGGGGAAGAAAACAATGGAGCTATCAAATGCTGAATGGAAAATTTGTATAAAAAGGCAAGAGCATCTAGAATTGACTCTTTTCAAGGAATAAGGGACATTAAGAGAAGTGTGGGCAGGGAGCTTTCCACTGGAGGCTAATTGGCAGCCCCTTTGGAAGGAAGCCAGAAATGTCATCTTGTTTCCAGCCAGGGATATTGATTTCAATACTAATGGAGATTTGAACTGGACCTTGAACAGTTTACAGAAGTTCCTCTCTCTGGTCAAGAAGCCACGGGCTTCATGTTCAAGTGAGTTTGGGATGTGCTCTGTGGCTATGTAGCAAGCCCCTATACCTCTATCCTGTCATCACAGTGATTCTCAACATCTTTTCTCTCTCCTCTTCTGCACTGGGAAACATCGTCCTGTTAGAGAGAAGCGCATTTACAGCTGAAATTACCAAAGTGGCCCATTATGTTTATCAAGACAGAAAAAGAAAAAAGATTACAGTTTGTCCCAGCTGTCTGCAGAACAGCTCTCCTTCTATTGGAAGGGTACTGATCCATGTTGGGTTTTTTTTCCTCTCTCCCCTCTTAAAAATTAAGTTCATGTAGGAATACCCTTCAAGATTTGATTTCAGGGGAAAAAAATGATGATTAGCAGGACAAAAGGTCAGGGCATTCCAGAACATTGAGATTTCCACATAGCTGCATTTTGGGGTTGTGTTTCAAATCTCCTACCACGTGTGCTTCTATCTCACATGAAGGGTATCCGGGAGATCACTAATCCCAAAGGAAGGTTTCTCAGAGATGAATTTACACCAAACTGGAGTGGGGTTGAGGAAAGGAAAAAGGAGGCTGAATTCCACTAACAATGGTTAATTGTTGTGACTAATTCAGCTTTTGGAAGGTAGAACTCCATGGAGTGTGTGAGCTGCAACATGGTTCCTGTTTTAATTAGTGGCACCACAGGGAGAAGATGGGCTTATAATTGAGTAGTTTGCTGATCGGTCAACTTCAACCCATAATCAGACATGCTGAGAAATGGACATTAACGGGGAGCTTTGACTAGCAGGAAGTCTGCCCCATTAGCATAGCTGGTGTCAAATCAGGTTGTTGTCTTTCTTCTCGATTCTTTCAGGAAGAGGATGCCAAACAAAATGTTTTCTAGACTAGCTCTCTCACTCTCTCTCCATCTACTACATCTCTGTTCCAGTTTTGCTTGGCAAATCTCTGCACAGGCACACTAACATGAATTGAATGATGGGCATTTCCATCTTGCAACTTTCCCTCCAAGATTTTATTGTTGGAGTCTCTCTTCATCCATCACAGTATACAATCCCCTTCCATAAATGCACCTTAATTTTTGTTTTGAAAAATTCTCTCCCTCCCACTCTGTGGAATCTCGATGAGACTCTTAGTTAAGGGTTATACTCTCCGTTTTCTCCTCCCACACATCCCCATCCCCACCAAGAAAGAATTGGAGTCGTGATCCAAATTAGGCCATCTGGACTTTTTTTCCCAAAAACTTTGACTCTCGAGAAAGATGTCAGAAAAGAAAAATAGTTGAAGCTAGTTTCTAGTAGGAAACTATGATCAGATTTTTTTTTCTCTCTCTCTCTTGCTATCTAAACCCCTAAGCTAATGGTTTCCTCTCCATTTCTTATCCTAATTCTCAATACCTGACCATATCCACAAGCCCTTCACTCTCCTATGTCACCTTCCTCTCTGCTTAAATTAGGCAGAATGAGTTTCTGTTGCTTGTGGTTGAGTAACCCCAAATGAGAAGGTATCCGGGAGGAAGCACCCCAATGTACAGCTTAATGTTCATTCTCCACCATCGTTTTCCTACTCCCAGTAAGAAAATGTGCAGAAGGCAAGAAAATCATATTTGTGGTGTATGAGAAGATAAATTTAAAAATGAGAAGAAATGAAGCACTCTTACTAATGAGTCTGGGTTTAGGGCCTGGCGTGAGTGTCTTCATCCCAGATGTTCTCATGGGATCTGCTTGGAAGCTGCATTCCCATGGGATTCTCACTGTTCTTTGGACCATGACAGTGATTTGTCTGGCTTCTCTTCCTGCTCAGTTTTCTGTCAGGGGCCCCCGCACTCATTCATGCCCTCAACTATTTGGGGTTGACTGCTGATACATGCATAAATGTCATGCAGCATCTATGCATGTCATGCAGCATTTCCCCGCAGGAGGGGAAAAGCCACCTACCCTCCGTTTCCCGGCTGTATTTTGGGCATGGTTTGTATTAGCTAGCTTAAAGGCAGGAAGTATTGGCATGCCTTCAGATGGGTGTGTTGTACATGTGTGTATACTCTGTTGCCAAGCTACCCAGGAGCAACACATCCTCAGAGCTTCACTTGCCTGCCCAGCATATTCTCGGGGCCTCTGCCGGGGGGAAAACACCCACCTGGGCTTGGGGAGACCCTAATGTGTTTAAAATGTTGTTTCACCTAGATGTACAAATCAGGCATTGGTCCTCAGTGCTAGTCTGGGGGCAAGAAGTTCCAGCAGTCAAAAAAAGCCACAATTCCCATCTTGTAGATTACAGACTGTGTGTTCAGAATTTTAAGGAGTGAGCTGAGGCTTATCCCGATCTGAGTAGGATTTATACCTTTCACCGGTTATGAACACAGAAGTGAGAAAAATATACATACACGAGGGCTTTCACCATAGTTATATGGGGCCAGAGGAAGGAAAGCCAGCTTGGCCAATGCGCTTTCATAACCACATCAATTCAGGGCTTTCACGGGTTTGATTTTCTTTCAGCCCAATCCACTAAGGAGTTGCTCACGAGTTCTGTGGATTTTCTGCACAATTACAGATTATTGCCATGGCAACAACAGAACCATGTGACAACTTTGCTACCTCAGAGACCAGGAACAGCCACTTACGGGCAACACACATCATCTCATAAATGGGACTCTGTGCCGTTGGCCTCACATTGTCTTAAGGCTAATCACTGCTTTTCCACAGATGTAATTTTTCCCCCACCCACTCTATTTTCATGATCTTTTAAAACAATTTGGATTTGCCCTAAAGCACTTCCATATTTGCCTGTGTTTATTTGGTCATAATAAAGGTATTATTTTGGTGGATTGGAGAAAGGAAAAAGAGGGGTAAAACTTGACGGGTGAAGGCAGATGGGATGCAATGGGCAGAGAAGAAACAATTTTGCTAGCCACGTGGTTTTCTTGCCACGATGTTACTAGAGTTGAAACCCATGACAGTTCTGAAATTCTGGGTCGGCCACACACAAGAACACACTGGGAATGAATAAAATTTGCTTTCTTACCAAATGAATTCAACTCTTTTGTCCACGTTGCAGGCACAATGAGAAATGGGGCCATTGATAATTAAGTTAGAGATGTGATTGAGAAGTGGAACCAGGTAATACTTGTTCCCTGGCAAAACAATCAATTTATTTTTCAGAAACTTATGCACATAGCCAAACCCCAGGCTCTTTCTGCCAAACATTTTCCCTTTAATTTTTTAACCTCTGGGCATTTCAAGGAAAATTGAATCCACATGTTTTCAGATTCATTTGCAAATACAGTTTGCTCAGAGCTGTTTGATGACCAGTATGCCCTTTGAGTGTTTTTATGAGCTCAAACTTATTTTCCCCCAAGCCTCTTGCTTCTGAACCAGGAAGTGGCATTTGGAGTTTGTAGCAGAATTAAGAAACAATCATTTTCTAAAGCCTTTGCCAAGTGCTCTTGCCTCTTTCTGGAACCTGGTAAAGCTAAAAAAAAGTTTTCACCCAGTGCATAAGAATAATTGAGGGTAACTTACTGTTTTTGCAACTGAAAAGCAGACCTGATATGGACACGATCCAATTCCTGGATCACATGGCTTCCCCATCTTTCTTTATTACTGATGACATTTGCATGGAAGCAGATGCTTTCTTTCCCAGGGACATGTCTCCACCTGTGATATAATTCCCTGATTGGAATAATGCTTCTGAGACAGGGTTGGAAGTTTAGATTTAACCCTCCCCACAGACAAAATTATAGAAAACACTCTTTGTTTATTATAAGTGAATCATACCTGCAAAGAAGAAGGGGCCCCTCTTACTATGGACACACGGAATTTGGGAACTGCATGCTTATTCTTTTCTGTCTCAGCCATATGACCCAAAACACAATTCTAACTTCCAGAAAGCCAGGCATACGTATGGGGGATGTGTGGGGGATATATATATGTGTGTGTCTGCCTGTGTATTCTAGGTATTATTAAAAAGATACTCAGTAACAAGAAGAGCAATTGGGAAAGTTGCACAGAGCAGGAAAAATGTCTCTACGCTGGAGATTTTTCTGAGTTCAGCTCTCAAGTTTCCTTTGAGGCTGCTCTGATGAATTCCACCTGCATTCCAGGACACTTTTGTTAATGAGGAATTAGTCTGAGGAGTTCTCTGGATAAATATTTGTGAGCAAATAACATTCTTCCTGGAAGCTCACATCTATTGGTGTCTATTTTTTCTTCCTTCTTTTTTTCTCTTTACCAGACTTATGATCCCAGGGAAACTTGCACTAAATTCACATGCCCTATTTTTAACTTTCATCTGGACTTCCTTCTTTTTTTTTTCTTCAAGCATGAGAATCAAGCAAATAACGACCCTTTGTATTGTGTCCAGTGGAAGGTCACAAGCTCAGGGAATTTACTTAAGTTCCCAGGAGAAGTCAGGCCATAAAAGATTCGTGTGCATGGACTTCAGATTGTGCCATTTTGGCTGTTGGGTCTGCTAACCACATTCACTTCCATTCTACAAACAAAAGCAACTGGTGAATGAATACAGCAATAGTTTTGCCTTTCGTAGAGAAATTGACTGTACATTCATAGCTTTGCTTCATCCATGGCCCACCCAAATCAAGAGGGTTAAGTGGGTCCCAGGCTGCTGACATTGCTTTGGTCAGCTACAGCCTATAGAAGGTGGCATTGATAGACTTAACCAGAGATTTGAGCTGTCAGATTGCTCTTTCACTGTTTGTAAACCATCGCATGTTTTTTTTTTCCCCCTAGAAGATGTTCCTTAGAGTTTATTAGACAGAAGAGGAGAAGAAAGAGAGGAACAAACGTGTCTGTTGGTATCTTACTGGCAGTTACAGCAGGAGCCTCAACTCTGCTGTACTCAGGGCTCAGGTGGCCCATCCGAGTGAGTGCAGAGGACCCACGGGGATGTGCTGAACTTGAGTCACCCATCCCTTCTTATGTGGACAGCTGCTACTCAACTCAAGATGATTTTTTGCGCTATGGAATGACAGGTCTTTTTTTGTGATAAGTCATACATTTACAGTTTTAGATGAAATACTCCAATTTTAAAACCTTGGGATGCCCTCAAAACTATGACCCTGTATGATGAACTAAAGACACTAGGTATGTGCAGTGGGTTATGGCTCCTCCAGGTACTAAACAAGCTCATTAGAGCAGCCCAAATGAGTGGAGAGGCAGTCAACACAGAAGATCTCCTGGCCATTTTCAAAACTCCTCATCTCAGTGCCCAACTGTGATGCAAAGTTGTAAGTCAGAGGCAACTGTGATTGAGCTCAAGAGTGGGAGGAGCAGCATGAGGTAGGTGCTCCACGGAAGGGGCAGGAGGAGGATGTTAGCCATGACTTGCACCCTAACTCGGGTGATTCATTTGTGTGCCCAGTTGATACTATCTATTGAGTACCCTCTACATATCAGCACCATGCTAGACATTAGATATGTGGTGATGAACCAGAAAGTTATTGCTGCTATCTTCATGTGTGGAACATAGACATATGCAAATAATTACACAAATAAATGCAAAGTGTCCAGTGCAATGTGTCATCCAAAGGAGAGGGGTGGGCTGTGAAAATACATCATTGGAGCACTTGCTCTGGTCAGGGTGGTTGAGAAAGACTCCCCTAAGGGAGTAAATCTGACCTATGATGGCAAGGAGGGGTAGGAGTTACCCAGGCACAGCGGTAGGGAACCACCTTTCAGGCAGAAGAAATAGCCCTTGTAAAGACCCTGTGGCAGAAGGGAACACGATAAAATGCAAGAACACACTTTCAGGGTTAGTGTGGCTGGAATGCAGAAAGGAAGAAGGAGCTGCAGAACTGGGCAGGGACAGACCCAGCAGGACCTTGTAAGCAGTGTTAAGTAGTTATGGATGACCTTGGATCCAGGCAAATTCAACTGAGTGATTTTAACCAGGGAAGTATAAGACTAGGTCCACATCTTGAAAAAAAAAAATCATTCTGGCTGCAGAGTGGAGAACAGCATAATCAGAAGCAAAAGCATAGGCAGGGAGAAACATTAGAAAACAATTGCATTGGACCAGGAGAGATGATGCCAACTCAGACTAGGGTGGTGACTAGAGTTACACAGACAGGTGAATAAATTGGAGAGCACTAGGACATACAAATGGGAGGAGAGGGAGGTGCATGTGACAGTTAATTTTCTGTGTCAACTTGGCTGGGTTACAGTACCCACTTATCTATCAAGCACTAAGCTAGGTGTTTCTGTGAAGATATTTTGTATATGCAGTTAACATCTATAGCCATTTGGCTTTAAATAAGGGAAGGTACTAGTGATGGGGTAAGTGGGCCACATCCAATTAGTTGGAGGCCTTAAGAAGCAAAAACTAAGGTCTCCCAGAGAAGAGAATATTCTGCCTCAAGCGGCAGCATTAACTCCTGCCTGAGTTTCCAGCTTGCCAGGCTGCCATGCAGCCTCTGTATGTGCCAGTCCTCACGATTGTGAGGGCCATTTCTGGTTCCACTTCTCTGGAGAACCCTGACTGATACACTACATATTAGAGACATGCCATGACATCTTTAAGATACTCTAGTTCCTTCAAAAAAAAAAAAAAAAAAAGCATCAGACCCAAAGGATAGCCGGGCACAGTGGCTCACACCTGTAATCCCGGCACTTTGGGAGGCCGAGGTGGGCAGATCACAAGGTCAGGAGATCAAGACCATCCTGGCTAACATGGTGAAACCCCTTCTCTACTAAAAATTACAAAGAAAAAAATTAGCCGTTCGTGGTGGCGGGCACCTGTAGTCCCAGCTACTCGGGAGGCTGAGGCAGGAGAATGGCGTGAACCTGGGAGGCGGAGCTTGCAGTGAGCAGAGATCGTGCCACTGTACTCCAGCCTGAGCAAAAGAGCGAGACTCCGTCTCAAAAAAAAAAAAAAAAAAAAAAAATCCAAAGGGTATCAAATCCATCCCTACAAAGAAATGTTGCAGACAGCCCATCCATTTTTTCAGTATGAATAATGGTGGGACAGGGAGATATGTCTTTAGACGAAGCACAGGAGTATGACTGAGGGAAGTAGGAAAAAATACAACTCCTTTAAATAAAAATGGAAATGACCAAATATTTCACAAAATATGAAACACTTTTCTTTGACAAATAGGTCCTTTCATTCTAATGCTTTCTGAGTCCTTAAAGAAAGGGGGAAATATTGGTAAAAGCCAGTGCATTTTCATATGCACAACCCCTGGAGCCTGAGATTGTCTGGTTTTCCCAGGTTCTCAAGTGCGGAGTTCCTACAGCTGGATCAAGGTTAAGGTCCTGGGTGAGAAAGGCTGAGGAAGCTCATGCTTACCACCAAACAAATCCACCCAGAAAGTGCAGAGGAAGTGCAATAAATCGGTGGCCTCCAGTTTCCATTACTGTGAGCCCTTTAACCCCTGAAGCCAAACAAAAAAGTAAATAAAGTCTAAGAATAGAACTGGCTTTAAAATGTTTTTAAAAAAGGAAAAGCTTTCCTTTTATCTCTGCTTTTCTTCTCCCCTATCCCTTCCCTCTGTGGTTCTGATCCAGACCTCCTCAGGAGAGAGGCAAGTTCACTGTCTACATGGGCTGGCAATGCCGGGAAAGAGTCCGTTCAGGTGGAGAATCTCATTTCTGCAGTGCTCCCGCTAAGCAGCCCTTTCAACGTGGCTGCCTGGTGACTGTTGCTCAATCATTATATTCTGGAAATGCAGCACGTCATTAAGTGAAGAGGTAGAGGGAAAGTAAAGGCAGGGGCCAGTTCAGTGTTGAAGCCATTTCCCCGAGAGAATGTCAAGGAAGAGAGGAGCAGGGAACTAGTGCATACTGCTTAGCCTATGTTTGCTGGAATTTTTTTTCACTTTTGGATCAATAAATAGACCAGAGATCAGAGGCAGAAGACCTCACCCAGAATCTGAATCCCCTAAGATCTACACAATAAGTGGGAAAGCATGCTCAATCCCTTACAGAATATCAGGCAAGTCAATTAAAGTCTGTCTCAGTTTCTCTCTCTACCGAAAAAAAAAAAAAAAAAGGAATGGTAATTCTCATGTATTGAGGCTACAGGAGGCAATAGAATTATAATGTTGGAAGTGACTTCAGCTCAATTATCCAAACTCCCAGCTGATGGAGAAATCCCCTCTCCCTCACCTCTGACCATTGGTCACCGGGATCCACCTTTTAACACAGCCATTGGAGCAGAGTGGAGGGAAGAAATTTAATCCAGAGCTCATCTGTTTTTCTGTTGGGCAGCTCTGGCTTTTTGCAAACTTCTTTTCTCTGTAGGGACAAGTCTTTCCTCTAAGCTCTACTGAGCAGAGGGGAAGCACTCTTGGTGGTACTTAGATCCAACATGGTTTATTATAAGAGCCGTTAATTTACTGGACATCCTCTATTATTAAAAGCCCTGCCTTCTAGTACAACTCACCATGAAATAATCCATCAAGCATAACTATATAGAGAGATATAGGTACATATATATGCTATATAAACACACACATAAAATATCTTAGAAGCGAAGTGAGAGCATAAAATCAGCTAGCAGAAATGGCTCAACTTAAACAGGGCATTAAGTGGTGTTAACAAACTAGTTTTAGAAATGATCAGAAATTCCCAGTCGAATCAAAGATGGATATCAAAGACTCAGAGATACCTCAAGGCCAGCATCTCCAGAGAGGATTGGAACTGACTGGAACTGAAGCTCTATCTCTTCCCCATGCATTTGAGTGAGCACTTTAAATCTCCAAAGTTGAACTATAAAGAGAAATTAGTTTATTAATAATTCACAGACTTCAAGGAAAAAAATGTCAAAAGCATATGCTGAGGAACAAAGCTGATTTTATTTTTCCTGTTTAGAATAAGGTGTAGAGAAGTTGAAGCGCCAGGCTCAAAAATTGAATTTGGTCTTTTTTTTTTCCTTGTCTTCATGTTTTTAAAAAAGTGTTTTCTAATAAAATATATGTGAGCATTTAGTCTGATTTCCCTCTGCATACTTCAAGCTTTTCAAATCCTCTGAGGTTTGCGGAGAGTGTCAAAAGCAGAATATTTTATTCAATACTTTAGTAGTTTGAGATATTTTCATGGTGAAGTTATTAGCCAAGTATACTCAATTGGAGTTTGTGAATTCAAGGCAACATATTCAAGAATGGTGCAAAAGAAAGAAAGGTTTAAAATGTGGATTCAAAATGATTCCACCCAATTGATTAAATGATCAAGTCATTCTCCAAGGGAACCCTCTTGTGAATGTGAGAATAACGGATACATTTGTTCAGGGGTCTACGAGACTGGGATGTCTTTGAGGGCAAAAATTTTGCCTAATTTCTTTCGACATCCCAGGGCTCAGTCATGAGCCAGCTACTGAACTGTCTTGGTCTCCCCCACAGTGGCTGAAAACAGACTGGCATGAGGAAATGGATGGGAACTAGAGTAAGCACGTCTCCCCACTTCCTGAACGGGTGGGTCTTCCCTTCCCTCAGAGGAAGAGCCACGTGCCTGCAGAGGGAGGTACACGTGTGTACTCCGTCCCATCCCCTTGTGCCTCCTCCACCACACCGCTTCTGCAATTGTCCCCTCTCTCTTGCAACGTTTTTCCATCCAGTTTATCATTTTCATCATCTCTGAAAATAGCTCTCATCTTAATCAAACCCTTGACCCCAATACTCTTACACCTACAATCAATTTTCTTGGCTTCTTTTAAAATAAAAGCTATTTTTTTTAAATTGTCTTGTAATTCCATCTATAGTTCCTAATATTATTTCTCAAACCCATTCTAAACAAGTTTCAACCTCCACTACTCTACTAAAAGAAAAAATTTGTCATTCCTGAGACTATACATTTGCATTTTGATTTATTGTCTATCTTCCTTACTAAAATGTAATCTCCACGGAAAGAACTCAGCTTTGTTCACAGCGGTAACACACAGTAGGTTCTCAAAAAACATTGGTAGTATAAGTGAATGAGTAAAGAGAGATCATGCCCTTTTATATGAAAGTCTTGTGCAATCCCAGCTTTGTCCCTTAGATGGATAAACAGTGTATTAATAAATAAAATGACGCTGGAGAAACTACTCTTTTAACAGTCACTTTTTGAGAAATGACTGCTGGTGAAAGCTTCCTACTTGGAAGCAGAAATTCAGGCTTACAACCTCACCATGAAGGAGAGTATGGGTATGTAGCAGGCAGTAAATACATATTGAGTTGATGTACTCACGGCATATGACAATTACCCCATATAATGCTATAGTGTTTTTTACTAAGTAGTATAATCCGGAGCAAGGGTAATGCATCTTGGACTTGAGCCGAGTGGCTCCAAATGTACAGCAAATTGAAAGAACAGCCTCGGGCTTTGCACTTTAGGGTGATGGCAAGGCAGCTGCCAGTCCTTAGCATGGAAACACTTCTTAAGGCTATCAGATTCGTTGTTCTTTTTTGTGATAATAATTCCCAATTTTAATTCCTTATCTTTTTGCTTTAGGTCAGGGATGGCAAATGAGATACATCTCATATGTCGAATCTGTTTGAGCCCATCATCAAATATTTAATTCAACAAATATTTATCACATACTTACAAATAAAAGCACTGTTCTAGATGCAGGGGATAAAACAGTGAAGAAGACAAAAGTCCTGCCCTAACAAAGTCTGCATTCTAGTGGTTGGTGATTGCTGAAACTGGGATGAGCAGTAAAGATTCTATTATCTATCAGTAATACTTGCAAGAGGTTTGCCATTCTGGTTATAGATTTTGTTTATAATATCCACCTAGATTTCTAAGTCAACCCATTGGTTTCTAAAAATGACTTAATCCCACTGCAGGCTCAGCCATACTCCAGCCTATAGGTCCAAACTGACCTCTAATTAGAAGGAATTTAAGAACACCTAGGTCAGTAGCGTTTCTTCAAGTCAGCGTTTGCTGCTAAGCTCGGCTAGATGTTTTACTTGGTCCCATTAGCTGTTTCCTTGCTCAATTCTTTTCTGACTAGGTCAAGTCCTTATACCCCAAAGCTTTCTATCTGTTTACCTACCTCTCAGCTCCCATCTTGGTTCTCCCATTTGTCTACTTATTCATTTATCCATGCAAGAAATATTTAGTCAGCAGCTACTATACGCCAGGCACTGTTCTACGCAAGAAGGCTGTGCTGAACAGAACAGGCGCACTCCTTGTTGTCAAGGAATTTATGTTCCAGAAGCAAGAAGAAAATATACACGCAAATTTATAAGATAATTTCAGATACTTTGCATGACTAACAATAAGGTAATTTAGGTAGGTTTATTAGGGGAGCACCGTTTTAGGAGATGCAATTGAAGATGAAATCTGAAGGAGGAAAAAGAGTCATATGCAGGAAGTGGGACATCTAATACAGTAAGTCCGAACATTCCAAGGCAGAAACCAGCTTGGCCTGTTCCAAAATCATTATGATTAAACTAGAATGAATGAAGTGGGGGTAGTGAGAGGTGGGATGAAAAGGCAGGCAGGAGACAGAACAGGGAGGTTTCCAGAACGTGCTAAGGATGGTGTTTGCCTTTCTGTCTGGAATGTTCACTCATTTCTCACTGCCAGACTTTCTAGGTGCCATGATAATCTATCTTCCAAAGTTTCTACCAATGGGACCTGGAATCAGACATATCCAGTAACAACAGCTCAGTAGTGAGACCTCTCAACGTCTCCCTCCACTTTCTTGTGAGCCTGTTTTGGAGGCTTCACTGTGCATGTTCTGATCTAGCACACTTCCAATCAGACCCTGTAGCATATTCCATAGCTCAAAGCTCCCCTTGTTCCTCACCCTTTTAGGTTCCCAGATTTCACCAGATGAAAACCATGAGCTAAGGAAAAAGCATGCCTAAGGAGGATTTGTTTCTGACAATTCCTTGAAGCACTTTGTGACAGGGCAGCCTCAGTTATAAAGTGGTCCCAAAGCATAGGCCCCCACCAGGGTTGTGCTATAGCAAGCCTCTAATTACTCTTTCTGAGTTCTTTCAAACACTTTGAGCCCAAGGGCACTGACTATCAAAACTTCTCAGTTTAAAGAAGCTCCTTAGCATGGACAGCTTATTCAATGATTTAGGGTTCTGTGCTAGAACCCCTGCCCCCACATTATCCTCACCACCCATCATTTGGTCTGCTCTTCTATTGTTACAGAGCCAATCCATTGGTTCTTTAAGGCTTTCCTGTTTATTACTTAGAAATAGTCTCAGAATAATCAACACTTTAAACCATTATTAATTTTACCCCAGTTTCCTCCCTCTCTGTCCAAGTTGTCTTATGAAGCTACCTATTCCATCTCTTTAATTCCTTCTCTCATCTGATCTCCTGATAGCATATTTTTTTCTGATCATTTTTAACTAATAGTTTTGCCAATGCCTGGTGCTATGTGTTCAAATATCCTTACCAAAGTACAGATGGGAAAATCTAAGTTTTTTAACTCTTTGGTGATATTTAACTGAATCCAGATTTTCAGGGTTTAATTCCAATAGTGACATTACATTACAAGACCAAAGAGAAGAATACAAAGAAGGAAATGAAGAAATGTCCAGATAATGACAAGAATTTTGAAATGGAACTACTGTTTCTAATACCATTAATGTGCTAGAATCATACCTAGCAAATTAGATACAGATACTTTGCATCTAATATAACAGAGGTGGTTGTTTCTAGCATTTGCTTCAATGCAAAAGGTTGAAAGATCTGCCAAAACACCATACTAGACAAAATCATTGGAAGTGTGTTGAAAATAGGCTTTGCAAAGACTTTTTGTGTTGATCTTCCTTGGGTGAGCATTCTGGAAAGAGAAGACCCGATGGTTATATAGAGCTCCCAAGTTGCCATCACACTAAAGAAAGAATACAAGTTTACTAATACAGAGATGGAAAGGCTATAAGTCCCCGCCTTCCCCAGCAGCTTTTCAATAGAGCAACTTTTGAAACAATAGAATGACATGCAATTCTAACAGGAAGACGGATCTTGGTATTTTTGAATATTTCAATCAAAAGAAAAAGGCACAGAAGTAAAAGGAGATATGAAGAAAACATGCAAAACAGGGATCTATGCAGACGATGACAAGATTATGAAGTCCTCCTCAGCAGCTAAAAGGTCAGGTATTTATGAATTTTTTATACATTAAAAATGGATACCAGCATGACCTCATTAAAGAGCTAATATTAGTAGAAAAGGATAGGTCAGTGTCAAAAGGAATGCCTGATTCCCAGTACAAGGTACCTGGCTTAATCGACTTTTGTCAACCTCAACAAAACATGAGTACAGGCTGGATACAGGCTGTCACTCCCAATTAACACAACCTTCGAGTTTGTCCTTGTTTAGTGTCAGGAAATTATAACACATCCTCAAAGAGACAGTCGTTAGACACTAGTGTCGCATTCACACCTGTCTCATACACAAACCAATGTGACTACTTATTACTGTTGCCATCCCAGTTTTGGTCACAGTTTTTACCTTTATCTTTTATTTTCACATCATGCCAGAATGGCCACCTTTGGAAGCAAACCAAGGAAATGACTACCTTCTTTCCCTAACCAAATAGCATGACATTAGCCAGAATAAAAGAAAATGCACCAAAAACCATTGCCAGTGCTCACTGGTGATCTAGAAACATGATCTTGGCCAATGACCAACACCGAAGGCCTCTCACAGATGAGATTGACTTCCATATAGATCTATGTTGGCTCCCCAAAACTCCACCTACTGAAAGGCTGTGTCAACCAGCAAGTGCTTACTCGGCAGTGGGACATGCACAGCACATGGCAGATGCCGCCAAGACAATTGTTCATCTCACCTACAAATATGCTCAGGCAGAAATGGTCCTAGAGTTACGCATAGAAAGAACATCAAATGCTGAGACGAAGCTTGTCTTCTGACTAGCTCCTCTTTTTATTTTATTATCTCTTTAGTGACCAGAGGTTGGATCAATTCCCAAAGTTCAGTGCCATTTTTAGAGTTTATAGGCATTCCACAGTTCTGAAGGAACAGAGTATAAAAATCTGGTAGAGCGAACCAAACTCATAAAACTGAGACTGCAAAACGCCACTGCTGCCCCTAGTTCCTTGTGCTCTGATTCAAGCAGTTGAGGGGTTTCCAGGTCCATTAACACACATGAGTTTTTATTTTTTTACTAGAGGTCAGTGGTAAAAGTCCCTTTGGTGCTGCAGACCTGTGTGTGCAGAAATGTGAACGATAGGAAGATCTGGCTGGGCGCATCCTATTTAATTTGCACCATGCCTGGATATGTCAGGTCCTAAAGAAAGATACAGCCCAGGAGATTTAGGAACTTCCTAATGTGAATGGAGTTGGCAGCCCACACTCTTGGCTTCTACTGATTACAGCTTCAGTTTCTGACCCCCAGGAGGCCAAACCAGCAAGAGGAAAATGCATATAGCAAATGTTGAGACCTACGTCCATAATGAAAGTACCCCCCTTTCATCACATTGAATCCTGTCTTCTGGCAAAGTCTACTGCTTAGAGTTAATGCCCTCCCTCTAGCATGGAATTGAAGAAAAATATCAAAATCTCACATCAACCCAACAATAGAAGGAATTGTTTAAAACAATGTGGCTTCCATAAGATTGCCTATTGGCAACCCTTTTAAGTCATGTTTTTGGATAACATTTAATTCAATAGCGAAATACTCAAAATGCTAAGTTAGAAAATAGGATGCAAAATTGTATTTTATAATATAGTCACAGAAAAAGTGTAAAATGGTTATCTCTGTACGGTGAGATTACAGGTGATTTTAATTTTTGTTTTTTACTTTTTACATGAGATGGGATGATAATTATTAATTTGTTGGTGGGGGGGTGTGTGTGGTAGGGGAACTCTGTCCCTTCATCTGTCCTTGCTCCCTGACAAAAGACTTCAGCTGCTCAGGCAGATTCTCTCTAGAAAATGTACTGGGAGTCACAGAAGTGGAATTATCCTCCCACGGTGGGAAAAGCAGCAGAAGCAGGAAGATTGGATTGGGCAGGCGGGTAGGGGAGCAAGGACGGGGGTTCTGTTGGGGAGAGAAGGAAGGGAGAGGGAAGGGAGAGGGAAGAGAAGGGAAGGGAAAAGAAGGACAGGGGAGGGGAGGGGAGGGGAGAGGAGAGAGACAGAAGGAAGAGAGAGAAGAGGGGGGAAAGAAAAAGTCCCTGGAAATTTTCTCGTTCTGGAGAAGAACAAAGAGAACAAGGGATTTAAATAAGAGTTCTCAACCCGGCGCGGTGGCTCATGCCTGTAATCCCAACACTTTGGGAGGCCGAGGCAGGTGGATCACTTGTGGTTAGGCATTTGAGACCAACCTGGCCAACATGGTGAAACCCTGTCTCTACTAAAAATACAAAAACTAGCTGGGCATGGTGGCAGGCACCTGTAGTCCCAGCTACTCGGGAGGCTGAGGCAGGAGAATCGCTTGAACCTGGGAGGCAGAGCCTGCAGTGAGCTAAGATCACACCACTGCACTCCAGCCTGGGTGACAGAGTGAGAATGTCTCAATAAAATAAAATAAGAATTCTCATGTTATAAGTTCTTCAGCGTCTATCTTTGACAGAAATGTGGGTGAAGATAGTTACTTCTGGTTGGACCACCCATGCTTTTTAAAATATGGCCCTGCTCTGTGGGAGGGGATATTATAACTTTGTAAAACTGTATGTTTTCTAAAATTTTCACAACAAATAAGTTTTATACTTATACTCAGTAAAACAAACACATAGATAAGCACATAAATAAAACTGATTCCTCTCAATAACTTTTTGGAGGAATTAATGAACGATAGCTATTCTCCCTGGCTATGGCAAGTTACCATATGCCTTTATCCTTAAACCATAAGGCAAACATAATACTTATTTTTTGAATTGACTAGTTAAGTCAAGAGATGTTTATTGAGTATCATCTCTGTGCTAGGCACTGTGGAGCATACTCGAGATATATAACGCATTGAGCAAGCCAGTCATAGCCCCTTGCCCTGAAGAGAGGTCAGAAGAGGCTAGAAGGTTTCTAGGACCATCTGGGCAGTGCTCCAATCCAGCCCTTGAAAATGCAAAGGCCTGAATGTTCCTTGTAAAGTAAGAGACAAGGTCAAGGTACAAAATCCATTTGTAGTTAAACATCATTATGAATCAATTTTAGTCTGGAGCCAGAAGCAGTTAAAAAAATCAAAAGTTTAAGACAGTTCCCTTAAGAAAAATAAAGTTCTTGTTATTCATTATAATGCAGTGACAGAAAGTGAAGGGTTTGCGAGGTGAACTGGGAGTGGGGAAAGAAGCTCACCCTTCTAGGCTATGTAATTTGGAGGCTATTAAAATCCACTCACCCTTTCTTTTAATGCATTTGTTACAGAGGAACAGTTGCCCAGAGTTTGTCAGTAACAGCTCAGCATATGCAGAAAATCAATCCCAAACAAAGTTCAAAGAAATCCTTTCAAAGCTCTGTGCGAAGTGACAAATGGTTGCTAATGAGCAATAGAGGCCCTCTCCTCATTTGACTAACAGGTGGAAGGATAGCTGGCTGGGGAAGGACCACCTGCTCACTCCTGGCCCAATTAAGACCTCCAACTGTTTGCAGTAACATGAGATTCACATTAATTGATTCCACTTCTTAATTTGCCCCAGAAAAACCCAACGTGAGATGGAAACTCTGAGGAATGATCATAAAATAAACTGACATGGATTGTTTCAACATTTCCATAGCCTTCAGCTGCCAGTAACTCCTCCTCCTTTCTCTTCAACCAGGGTCTTCCTTGGATGCCTTTGAATTGTGCCCTCTACCAACTACCCTCCCACCTTGTAGACAGAGACATGGAGAATTTGTTTCACTTTCTGCCAGTGCTGTCTTACCTGATGCGGGTCAGCTAGAACACTTGATCAGGGCTATATCCCCAGATATATAATCATGGCCATGAAATTCACAGTGAATTTCTCAGGTATTCTTCCACCAGATTTGGGTTGACCTTTGGGAACATCTTCTCATGTTTTTGTGTTTATAAAATTCTATGACAGATGGAATGTGTTATCATTTTTTACATCATATTTAAAGGTAAAATTAACTTTGCATTTCCATATTTTATTTCTTTATGATGGACTTTTTTGATTGTTGGAAATGACTGCTTATGTCCACTGAAAGATATTCACAAGAATATTCATGACAGCTTAATTTGTGATAGCCCCAAACTGTAAACAACCCAAATGTCCGTCAACAATGGAGTGGGCAAATAAACTGTAGCATATTCACACAATTAATACTACACAGCAGTGGAGAAATTACGAACTTCTGGTACTTGCATCCAGACAGGAGGGTGATTACCTGGGGGGATCTGGTCCAGAAGAGACATGAGGAAACCTTATTAAGGTGCTGGGAATTTTCTATAACTGGATCTGGTTCCTCAAGAGAAAACATATGTAAAAATTCACTGAGCTGCACCTAAGATTTGTGTACTTTACAGGATGTCAGTTGCACCTTAAAATAAAAACATAACAATCAAATAAATCTTGCTAGGTCAGTTCATAAGGAACTGGCCCTGTTGACGTCTTCACTTTAGCCTCTTAAGAGTCATCTTGGCCTTCTATCCAGAATTGTAAGATAATACATTTGTGCTGTTTGAAGCCACTATGTTTGTCATAATTTGTTACAGCACAATAGGGACTATACAGGGCTCATGATCACACAGCTGGTTTCACAATTTGCCCTAAGAGCCCCTAACTTCACTTTCAATTTTCTTCCGTCATTTTCACCACATCAGGCCACAAGACACAGAGAAGCCGCCAGAATCCAAAGGTCCAGACTCGTCACAGCAGGGCATGGGGTGAGCACGGGCAGCAGGCATGGCAGATTCCACCTGAGACATCCCTGAGCTCCCTCTGGGCCTAATCAGGACCCTCCCTGTGAGAGTCAGTAAACTATTCTCTCTTCTGAAACCTAACTTTCAAGAAATGGAAGAAGTTGCCAAAACAGCTGCCAAAATACTTTGAGTAAATGTCATTTCTAGATGGGTCTCAGAACCTCCTGGACAGGAAAGCCACATATTTTTAGTGAATTATGTGTATGGCATATAATTCAAACCCCAAAGTAAATTTCCAACTGTGGCTGGAGTTATCTGGTTTGGATACCTATGAAGATCCAATTTTCCCGTGGATTGTCAAATCTCCCAGCCACTTGATGGTGATTTGAATATATTATTCATTCAGTCAGTCATTCAATATTTAGTGAGCTGTTGTGCTGTGCCAGGTAGACAGGAGGTACAGATGAATCAGAAAACCTGGGTTCCTGCCCCAAGGAAACATTCACAGTCCACTGAGATGTTTCTAGAGACTGTGGCTGAAGGAGTGAAAAATGAAGGACTAACAATTTGAGAGCCAATGGTCCTCTAAAGCTGACCATTTCTCACTCAATATGGACTGATACTAAAAAGCCAGTGGATTGGGGGTAATGAGTTAGTCTCATGTGTTTGTAAATTGGTAATTGCCACAGGCTAAGTGCTCGATAATGTGTGATGAAGTCGGAAGTAAGGCAGGAAGGGAGGAAGGAAATGAGGGAGGGAGAGAGGGAGGAAGAAAGTGAGGGAAGGAGGGAGGGAAGGAGGAAGGAAAAAAAGTGCAGGCAGGCCAGTGCGATGGCTCATGCCTGTAATCCCAGCACTTTGGGAAGCTGATGGGGAGATCGTTTGAGCTCAGGAGTTTGAGACCAGCCTGGACAACATGGTGAAATCCGTCTTTACAAAAAATACAAAAATTAGTTGGTCGTGGTGGCTTATACCTATAGCCCCAGCTACTCAGGAGGCTGAGGCAGGAGGATTACTTGAATGCGGGAGGCAGCAGTTGCAGTGATCTGCAATCACATCACTGTACTCCAGCTTGGGCGACAGAGCAAGACCCTGTCTCAAAATTAAAAAAAAAATTTTAAAACTAAAGTGCAGGCAGATAACCAACAACAACACTACTGTTTCCTCAGTTTTCTATTTTCACTATGGTCTCCTACCAATCTCTGATCTCCTTCAGATTGAGGATCGACCAGACACCATGGCTCATGCCTATAGTCACAACACTTTGAGATGCCAAGGCGGGCAGATTACTTGAGCTCAGGAGTTCAAGACCAGCCTGGGAAACATAGCAAGAACCTATTTCTACAAAATATATATATATATATTTAAAAATTTGAGGATCACATTTTTATCCATTTGTATAACCCTGACACCCAGTACATACCAACAGTTAGTAAAAATAATTTTGGATCAATGAACAATTCCCAAGACACTGTGAGAGAATTCCAAAAGAGAGTAGCCATTCAACCTGGTTGACCTTCTCATAGCACCCTAGTCTAGGATGCTTTCTTTCCATCCTAGACTTTTCCCAAGCACTGCACCACCTCTGGAACTAGGGAATAAGTGAATATACAGCTATTGGCTCTTCAAATCAGCAGACAACCGTGTCCCGTGGCCAAAGCAATTGGGTGTGAAATAAAAACAGTAAATGAGGGCCAGCTTTCCCCAGATAAATAGAGCATCATTTGCCCATTTTCAATTGCCAGCATCAATATTGATGGGGAGGAGGGTCAGATTTAAAAACAACAACAAAACAAAACAACCAGAAAGGAGTGGCAGAAATCCTTTTCTTGCTGGTTCTAAAATGGAGAAAAGTCATCCCTGGTCTCGGCGGCTCCATGTGTCATTTGAAAGAATTAATCATTTCACACCAGACGGAGACCAACAGTGAAGTTTGTTGAGGGAAGTTTGGAAACCTGAGGAAAACAAGGCTTTCCAGCTGTCACTGCGCCTCCAAGTTTCTCAGAGGAGCTCTCAGCTCCGTCGTTCTGTTTCATATCTTCTCATGTGTGATTTTTCAGGCTCTTCTCTGTGAGCTGGGGACTGACTGAAGCTGCAACTTTCCCATCAGTTTCTCCTCTCAGGAGAAATTGGAAATATGTCCTCTCTCTAAGCAGCCTCAAAAATCCTTTAGATGGAAGATTAACTGTCTCTCTGCTGCTGTGTGTGCTCTGTGGACGAGTGTCATGTTCCCCTGCCCCATCATAACTCTTCTGTTCCTCATCTGTGGTGGACTAGAGGTGCCAGGGACTGGCATCTGCCTTGGTTGGCTCCCAAGAGCTGTTTTCCTGGCCAGTACCCACTCACAGCCAAGGAGTCACTGCCAGGCCCTTTAGCAACCTGGGTAATGTAAAGAGGTGTTTGGTCTTCAGGTGGTGTGGGAATCGTTCCTGCAGGTTTGCATTTTCCATCGTTAAAAACCTCGTATGAATATTGGCCAAGATATAAAGCCACAGCTGTTTCTCTTGCCCAAAGACTAGCATATCCACCTGCATTTGCCTGAAAGAGGAGCCAGGGTTGCCCTGAGTGAGCACTGAGAAGCATGAGGTTCCCTTCACAATCACCACGCTGGCTCCAACAGTCTCCCTCACTCCTATGACTTCCAGCCACCATCAGAGTGGAAGCCAATGATGACAGTCAACTTTGGCTGATCCTGCTATTTCAAATCTACTTCCTCTGATACCCACAGGCTCAGTTGTTCACTTCTGCAGGCCTCTGCTGAATTTCCCTTTATCTGAGGCCTCTCTGAGAATCCCATCTAAAACAGCACCCCTCTCATTTTCCCACCCTGTTATCCACCTTCATCTTCTTTCACAGCTCTGGGCATATTGTATATGTGTTTGTTGCCTGCTTTCTCCAACTAGAATGTGATCTCTTAGAGTCACCTTACGTCTCTTTAGGTGACTTCTGTATGTATCCCAGCACCTAGAAAACTCCTTGGCATGTAGTTGATGCTAAATGTATCTTGTTAAGTAAATGAAAGAACAAATGGTTCTGCAAGACCAAGGTTCTTCCTTCTATGGGAAGAACCTTGAGAGACAGGTTGTCCTATACACATCAATATCAAAAAGATGGAAATATACCTGAAATGCATACAGCTTTTTAATAACCCATTTCAAACCTAGCACCCATGAACTTAGCTCCTTTTAGCTTTTCCTACAATCATTTATTGGTTTGCTAGCATGGGCAGGCATAAGCTAGGTGTGGGTATTGAACAGGATAGACACTCTCCCTGATCTCAGGGGACTGATAGCCAGGCAGGGAAGACAGAAATTGAAACAAGTGATAGCATCTAGCCCTCTTCCAGGTTATGATGGGAGAGTACAGGGTGCTATGGGAGCACAGTGCTTCTGGAGCAAACTAGGCCTCAGGCATTAATCCTGTTTTAAGAAGTCATAAACTAACTCTTCCCTCTAAGAACTAACAAACAGTTCTCTCTGAACATGACTTAGTGCTGAATTCAGAAAAAACAATAATGTTTTATGACAGCCCTTGAGAAGTGTCCTGAGGTCAAGATTTGAAGATTAATAGTAGGCCAATTAGAGAAAAGAAAGATTAAGATGATGTTTATTGCACTCTTAACCCGTGATAAACATGTGCTAGCCTCCCTTTCTCTCTTTCCTTCTGTTTCTCATCTCATTTTCCATGTATGCCCACATTTAGATATACATGTATAAATAGGCTTCTTGAATTCTCAGAATACTCTTTTTGTGGTAGATGCTACAAGTTCCATTTTGAAAGTGAAGGAAGCAAGGCTCAGAGAGATTGTGTAACTTCCCCAAAGCTACACAGCTGATAAGTGACTGCCCTGAGATTCAAAGCCAGGTATAAATGGCTCCCCAGAGCAGGTCTTTCTAGGTTCCCCCAATTCTGTTCCATAGGCTTATTTTTATACTGTAGATGGGTTAGGTCCCCTCATGGTGTCTGCCAGTGCCTAGTGTTAAGGGTTCGGCACACAGTGAATATTGCTTATAATCCATGGGTTCTGATACAGTGTTGGCCTTACAGAAAAGCAAGCTCTACAGCAAAGACAACCCAAATGAGGCAGGAAGGAAGCCAACAGCAGAATCCTCATGGAAATAACTGTGGCTTCTGGTCATGGGAAGGAAGGAGGGCTGATTATTGAACCATTCTGGTCACTTTGCTGGGATTTCCTCTGGTGGCTGAGGTAGAGAATGAAGAAAAACAACTTATCCTCTCTTTTGTAGGCTCCATCACCGTCTTTCTGGGTGACCTGGGCAAATCATTTAATGTCACACACTTCCCTTTCTTCATGGGTAAGCTGAGGCAGAAACAATAGTCGGCAGCCCTGCATGTGGACAAAGATTCATATAAAAGTCAAGCTCCTAAAATGAAGCAACACAGGCATGAACACAGGATTCTTTATTACTACAGGCAGAAGTTCCTGGAGGGAAATGAAAAAGGGGAGGGCCTTCACATTTTCCATGACAGGACTCAGCTGCCTTCAACCATCACTGTCAGGCAACATCATAGCCTTGATCTACTTCCCCCAAGGGAGTAATCAGAGGGCTGCACCTGCAATGTCTCTTCATCCCATCTTTGCATTTAACACGCAAAGAGCTCACCTTGGAAAACAGAAATAAATAAAATGGCAATTACAGTAATACTAAACCCAATATTTGTAAAACAACATGCAGTTTACAAAGACTTTTATATATATTGCTAATTTGAATCTCACAATAACTCTCAGTGATGGGCTATTATCTCCCCCATTCTACAGATGAAAAACTGAGAGAGCTAGGAACCTGACTTCATGGCAGAGATAGGACTAAAAACCCATGTTTCCATTCAGTGATCTTTCTATACACCAGACTAGTTAATGATGATGACACACATCACTTGTTAAACACATGGGCCCCCGAACAGCCCCAGTTGTGAAATACTCACCTTGAGAACAAAATCTTTCCTACACAGTGCTATTACTCAATTGGCTTTCATTTCCAAATGAAAGGATTGTTTTTAATTTTCATAAAAGTCCAGTACATGTATGCCAGCACATTCACTAGAGTTTCCCTCCTTGTCAGTTGGGCTTAAAACAAAGAATCATGTTCTTGGTATTTTTTTTTTTCAACAATGAAGTTAACAGAATCCACTGTCAGATCCTTGGCTCTCTTTTCATTACTTTTGGATGGAAAAGAGACATTTGAACAGGGGTAAAGAAAGGGGCTGGCCAAGCTTAGGGGCTGAAATTTGGGAACCTGTGGAATAGCCAGCCGTTCACAGATACCTGCCAACACTGCATTCAAAATCACATTCGGAATTTACATGAATTGTCTGAGAAATTAACCTCTAAACCTATTCATTGCACAGGTAGTCCACTGGGTCCCCTTAAAACAGGTTATCCTACACTACCAGAATAATTTATATCTGCAGCTGTAACAGTTTCTGTATTCAGGTAACATGCTTAGTTTTATTTGTTTGAGTATTTAGAGGATTTTCAGGAGTTTGTGGGAAGCAATCATGAGAAGTAACTCTACTCGTTTTCATCTTCAAAAGTATCATTATCTTGGGCTTATCATTCCAAACACACTGACTCTCCATAAACCATCATCCTGTTACTCAGAGCTCACAAAGCCAATACTTTAATTATGCAACAACAAACTATACTTAATGATGACCTGAGACCCAGAAAAATTCTGTCTTGATTTCTGAATCATTAAAGAACAATCCAACTGTTGTCAGTCCTGTAGGAAGTCAATGAATTGGGTCTCATCCTTTGGAATGCTCATCCATCAGAGACGTGCGTGTTTACTTTCCAGTCACCCCTACCAGGGCCAGCTTTATGGGTGTGTAACCTGAACAAGTTGCACTGAGCCCCACACTTAAAAGGCCCCCATGCCTCATGACAGTAATGTTCTGCTGTTACTGTCATGAAAAATCTTAATTATTTTTTAACAAAGGCTCTGCATTTTCATTTGTACTGGCCTCACAAATTATGAAGCCAGACCTGATCCCAGGAATGTAAGTTCCATAAGGGCGAGATTCTTGCCTGTCTTGTTCACAATTAGTTCCTAGAATGGTGCTTTGTACTACTCTTAATAAATATTTGTTAAATCAACGAATGAATGAATGAATGAATGCATGCACGAATACCAAAATACTCGAATAATGAGAAGCTCCCATTCTCAGGAAACAGGGAGTTGCTCTCATTTACCATTTCTGTGCCCTGAACTCTTAGTCCAAACATTTCAAAGTTATGTTACAGGCCTAGATAACTGCTTAAGGAAGGAGATTTGGCAAGAAAGGGAGAAAGGGGGCCCAAGACGCCCAAGAGAGATACAGGTAAGCCTACTGAGAGACACTGCCCAAGGATGCTGAGAGCAGAGGCATGGGCTGTGCTCTGTGGTCAGTGAGCAGGGGAGCAGACTCCTGCCTTTCGATGCATCAGCAGGAATTTTCCTCAATGTAAGCCAGGCTGCAGAGAGAGTTTTTCTGATTTGCAATCTCAATACTACTCCATGTCCCCCGGGTCTTATAGAAGAACAGCAGCCCAGCTGTAGGCTCATGCATGCCCCAGGCCTTTCAATGGGTTTCCTCGGCTCTGAATCCTCCTTTGAGCTCCAAAAGTGGAGCTAAGGATGTGGAAGCCACGCTCTTGAATTGTTCAGGCCATGTCAGTGAAGACCAAGAAATGAAAGAGAAGATGGTACCTGAGAATGCCAATTCCACTAAGAGCTTCTTGGTGGCAGTGGAGGTGATTAGGAAATGGGTGGGTACCCATTAGTACAGGTCACACAGGAAACAGGACTGAACAAAAGAGTCCAGTAGAGGGTTTTATATGGTTGAAGCCATTTGTTCATAGATTTTATTGATCACTTTCAGCCTTTGCAGATTTAATTCCCATGTTGATAGACCTTCATTAATTTACTGTTTGGGGGCATCATGGTAACAAGCACATCTCTTTCCATGTAGCCATTCACACTTAACTCGAAAGAAAGGGGGATTCTGAGAAACAACCCATTTGGGTAATGGGTTGTAGTCTGTAGCCTCTATTTATCAGTTTCATTCTTTATTAAAATGACAAGTTGTGGGTAGAAAATCAAGTTATCTGAGGTCTTTGGGGAAAGTAGACAACTTGGGTCATAAGGAAAGACATACAAGAAAAGTAAAGCCAGCAAATAGTAATTCTCTGGACCACATGGAGAAAAAGCACAAAATAGGAAAGAGAGAGAAAGTTTGGACCCTGCACAATGTCCAAATTTTGGTCACTGCCAAAGTTTGCAAAATATCATTTCATTTAGAAAAGCTATGATTTAATAGCAAAGGAGGACATTTTGTTGGAACGCCTAGTGTAACAAACACTTTTCTCTCCACTTAACAGCACTCTCCTGGCTTCATCTCATGGAGAAAATAATAATTGGGATGTTTTGAATTATAGCAGTAATACTAAAGGCACTCTGGGCCCACCCAAATTCCCAGTGTTGAACGTGGTGTTAGGGCTCAGTAAGAATGTAGGAATATTACAGCAAGCAACTGTTGGTTTTAGGACATGGTTCAGGGTTCAGTGCAGTCAGAGGGAGTAAACAGAGCTTTCTGTAGAGCTGCAACCCTGGCTGTGCACCTTTTGCCAGGTCAAGGCCAAGACAGGGCTCTCTCAGCTGAGAAGAGTCCCAGGGCTTTGGACCCTGAACAAGTTCCAGAGGGAAGAACGTGAGCCTGAGCATCTGGAGGTCTTGGATCTGCTCCTAGCTCTGCCACTAATGAGCCCCGTGACCTTGGGTAAAGTTTCTGTCCTCTCTGGGCCTCCCTCCTCCATCAGTACAGTCTTTGACATTTAGAGCTGCAGAAACCCTGACAAATCACCTGGGGCTATATTTCCCTAAATGTATTCATTCCCATTCTCCCTGGCTTGTCCACGTTCTTAATTTAAAAATAAACCAGTATCAGTTACAAAATTTAGGGGGCAACTATTAACTGTAAAAATGAATTTATTCAAAACAAAACCATATTGTTACATTCTAGACGATAAATGTTGCTTGCCTAGGAAGACAATAGCAACAAAAACAAAAATAATAATAGCAAATACTTACTGAGACCTTAATATGTGCCAGATACTGTTCTGAAGGCTTTACAGATAATATTTCATTTAATCGACACCAGTCTATCAACTAGCCTCTATTGCTGTCCCCATTTTGCAGATGAGAGAACTGAGGAATAGGAAAATAAACTTAGGATATTCCCTCTCTTTGTTAAAAAGGCTATTCACATGAACAGTGGCATGAATCTAAGACTTTTTTCTTTGATGCAATTAGAAGGATTAAAAGAGAATTTTTAAAAGAATGACTTTTTCATTTTCAGATTCAGTCTTATTTGATGTCACAAGTTTTCGCAGTCACCTAAAATCACCCTGGATAGGTAATGGCTATCTAGAATGATGGTAGAGGATGATCTGGTCATGGAGTAATTTGAGAGGTGGAAGGTATACTACCATAGGCTTTGTGGTGTTGAGCCCATTACTTCCTTTGCTAGTGTTGTCCTTTTATTCTCTTGTCTGTGTGAATAATTCCTACTAGCATTTCAAGCATCACCTCATCATGAACCATTTCTGACCTCCTGTCCGTCTCCAGGGCCATGGGTCTCCCCCTTGCTGGTGTACCCCATTGTATCCTATACACATTGCAATTGTAAACGTCACATTATATATAAGGACCTCTACCTTTGAGTCCAACTTTGACATAGAAAGCAAAGCCTATTCTAAGTAAGTCCACCAATCTATACAAATTCCAAACCTAATATGAAATAAGTGACCTGAAAAAAAAATTGTGCAAGTATTTATAACATAAAACACTGAATGCTATACTCTAAAAGTTCTTTCTGGGAATTGCTTCATCATGGATTAGACTGAATGAGGCTTCTTAAAACAAGAATCTAATGAGCTTGGGTTGGATTTTTTTTTTTTTTTTGAGATGGTAGTCTTGCTCTGTTGCCCAGGCTGGAGTGCAGTGGCATGATCTTGGCTCACTGCAAGCTCCGCCTCAGCCTCCCGAGTAGCTGGGACTACAGGTGCCCGCCACCATGCCCTGCTAATTTTTTTGTATTTTTTAGTGGAGATGGGGTTTCACCCTGTTAGCCAGGATGGTCTCGATCTCCTGACCTCATGATCCACCTGCCTTGGCCTCCCAAAGTGCTGGGATTACAGGCATGAGCCACCATGCCCAGCCTTCTTTCTTTTCCAAGTGAATTTCCCTGGAGGAAGTATAGGTGCTCTTCTTTGCTGTCATAACCGGCATGGTATTCACACTAGGGTTATCAGTCTTGGAAACCCCCTAAGTTTCAGCGTGCATTAATGCCTTTGAAAGTGTCAGGGACAAACAGCTTCTTGGTAGCATGGCCCCACACTTAGACTTCTTTGGCTAATGCTTCTGCTTCCATTTCCTCCTCTTTCTCCACATCTTCAATGTTCTCTTGGTCTCCCATTTGTACCAGAGTCTGCTGAATTGCAGGTGATCCCCGACCACTGTTGAATTGCAGGTGATCCCTGACCACTGTTGAATTGCAGGTGATCCCTGACTGTCAAAAGGATATGTCTTCCGTAGCCATCGGACAACTCAAAACACAAGCTTTGGTTGACCCTGACGGGTATATGATACTTAGGGTAAAAAGTATCATGAAGGCAGAGCTCACAAATTAAGTCATTGTCAAGTCCAGGATCACTTGTCATTTGTTTCATATCTGTCTTCCTGACTTGATAAGAAGTTGTTTGAAAGCAAGGAGTGTGTCACATTATTTTGTGTATCCCAATGTTTCTTGAGCATTATAGACAAACAGATCAACAAAGTTACTAAAGTAATTGATTAGTAGCTCCATTAACGTAGTTTGACATTTTACCAAGTACTAACATCCATAATTGTTTAACCTCTACCTAAATATTTAGAGAGAGAAAGAGAAAGAAACAGAAGGCTACTTAATGAGGTTTTCCAATCCATTTTGGATCAGTCTAGTCTTTAGAAAGTCTTTCTTTATATTAAATTAAAAGTCTCCCTGTGACTTCTAACAACCATTTCTACTTCCATCCTATTAAGGGGCACAGCAAGAGTCGATTCCTTTTCAACAGAAAAGCTTTTGTTGTTAGAAGATAATGTTCATTTTCAGCCCTTTTTTCCTTTTAAACAGCACATCACTCATTCCCTCAACTCTTCAAATCCTATGATTCCCAGATCTCTTGCCATCCTGGTGGAAGTCAAAATAATCCAGGCTCTAGACACAATCCACAGCTTTCAAATCCAGGCTCCACACCGATCTCTGAGCCTCGGTGTCCTCATCTGTACAATATATATTATAATAATAATTCCTCACATCTAGCGTGGGAACTAAATCAGAGGATACACATAACATGCATGATACAGTGATAAGCATGTAATATGCACTCAAAAATGTTGGATACTAATACTCCAGGTGGAAAGTAATCAGAAGAGCCAGGCCCTGGGAAACCCACAGCTCCCTCAGAATAGAATCATTTCTACTAATAGAACCTCATGAGTTCAGTTTTAGAGCAGCCACATCCCCTGATGGCTCATCTTGGGCTTGTGGTAAATCAAAGTCTCTGGGTCTTTTTCTATTTTTTTACATAAACTGCTGTCAAGGCTGCTCTTCTACATCTTATACTTCGAAAATCAATTTTCTGAAACTAAAAGCAGAACCATATATCATCCTTATTAGATTTTCTGCAGATAGTTTGGCCTATCATCCTAACATGTCAAGATAAGTTTAAGTCTTGATTCTGTCATCTGACCTATCAGCCACCCCTGCCAACCTTGTGCCATCTCCAGATGTGATAATTATCTCTTTTCTCCTCACCGAGGTCACTGATAAAATTCTGAGCAAGTTCAAGGCCAAGGACAGAGCCCTGTGGCAGTATTAACATTCTTTGGGCAGCATGCCAACACTCTCATTTTATGGATGAGAAGAAAAAGATTCAGAAGGGCTAAATGATTTGCCCATCATCATATAATACAGCAGGCTGTTTCCCAAAGTGTGTACCTAGGAACAATAATCCCTCGAGAGATTTTCCATAACAAAGCTTATCCATGGCCAAATAAGTTTGGGAAACCATGCATACTGTTTCCTTCTTTGGGGATTTGCCAGTGCCCAGTAGCACACTTAAGATTTTGTGAAGTCCTACAGTCAGTAATCCATTCAACGTGTTTAGCTCAGTACTTCTCAAACATATTTGAAAACAGACTTTTATTTTCATGTAACAACTAACATGCCACAGAACCAGTGTCCCATAGTCAGTGAAGAGCAGATACCTACAAGACGGAACCAGTGCCTCTCACCTGTTCTGAGTCCTAAGATTCCCCAGGTCCAGAAGTTCTATGACTTTCAAATGAAAAATAAGATGAGAAAGAGCTTTGGAAAGGAAGAAATTTAACAAATCGAAGTGTAGTAAGATGAAGAAGACAGAGATCAAATGTCTCCAAAAGCAGAGGTAAAAAGAAGACCCTGGGGAGTGGGGTCTTCCCCAGGTGCTGCTGGTAAGACCTCCACTCCTTCCCTCCCACCCCACCCTGCACAGCCTTGCATCATGCTCTGCCTTGAGATGATCAGAACTAGCCTCATTATGTTTTCATCCCCAGTCATATCAATCATCCCAAGAAACCAGGGATTACCAGGGGCCTCAATTGCCAGTTTCTCAAGAAAGCTCCCCTGATTTAAAGTCGCAGTTCTCCCATCTGGCATCCCTCTTTTCTTCCCTGCTTATTTTTTTTCTATAGCACTTACCACCATCTGACGTCATAAATGTTTCATTTGTTTTGTGTTTGTTTTGTCTATTGTCCACATCCCTCTGCTAGAGAATAAGCTCCATGCTGGCAGGGGTGTTTATTTTGTTCACTGCTTTATTCTCAGCACTTAGAATAGTGCATAGCTAATAGATGGTGCTCAATAAATAAGAAAATATGGCTCAGATCAAACCAGGAGGGCCTAGTTGAATTATAGCCTCTCAGAGGGCAAGGATCATGTCTTGGGTTTGCTTTGACTTATTTATGATGTGATACCATCTGCTGAGTGGGTCTTTATTACACTAGAAATGAATATTATTACTCAGATAGATATCAATATACAGAGGGAAGCTATTAGTCTCAGAAACCACATTCTCCCTCCTCGGGTGACCTCATCCACCAGGCCTTGCATGGGCATGACTCATAAATCCACAACACCAACCCTGACCCTCATCCATGCCACAGCCCACTTTTGCTGCTGTTTGCTGGACACTTCTACCTTGCTAAGCAGCTCAAACTCAGCAGGTCCACACTTAGAAACACTATCTTCCCCCTGCCAAAAACTAGTGAAGAAAGAAAAACCAAACAACCTTTTCAAATCTGTTTATTATTTAGGTATCTATTTATGTTGGTGGCACAAAAAAATTACAAAAATTGAGAAAATCCATGCCTTTTGTTTTTTCCTGATTTCTCCTTCTTCCTTATAGGCGCTATATCTGAAATGTCCCTGCCAGCTATTTCCTCTGTCCTATTTCCACCCGATTACCAGGCTTCCATTATCTTTTGCCTGGGCCCACTGAAATACTTCTCTCCCAATCTCTCTGCTCCCTCCTTTTCAACGCCTCTAATTTTTAGTCCAGTGTTTTCAAATTGTGGACCATGCCCATTAGTGGGTTATGAAATTATTTAATGTGTTATGAACAGCTTAAAAAATGGAATAGAGTAGATAAAAATCAGACTGCATTGCAAGTAACATAAAAAATATGTGTTAAAGTTTTGTTAAATGTATCTGTGTATGTCCTGAGACATTACATAAATACAAGTGACCCTTGAACAACACGAGTTTGAACTGCACAGGTCCACATATACGTAGATTTTTTCCACGTCAGCCACCTCGAGACAGCAAGACCAACCCCTTCTTTTCCTCCTCCTCCTCCTCAGCCTGCTCAATGTCAAGATGATGACGATGAAGACCTTGCTGATGATCCACTTGCACTTAATGAATCATAAATATATTTTTTCTTGTGATTTTCTTAATAACATTTTCCTTTCTATAGCTTACTTTCTTGTAAGAACACAGTACATAATACATATTGTATACAAAATATGAGTTAATTGACAGTTTATGCTATTGGTAAGGCTTCTGGTCAACAGGAAGATATTAGCAGTTAGGTTTTTAGAGGGTCAAAAGTTATACGTGGATTTTCGACAGCTGGGGAGTTGGTTCCCCTAACCCCCACACTGTTCAAGGCCCAACTGTATATTCGTTACAATAGTTTGAAAGTCACTGCTCAGATCTAACACAATCTAAAGTGGAGATTTAGTTATGTCACCCTCTACCTAAAACTTTCAGTGACTCCCTATTGCCCTCTGAATTAAGTCCAAACAAATTAACACACCATTCAACGGTTTCCAAACCCAGGATGTGGCCTACCTTTCTAGCTTTTTCTAACACTCCTGTACTCATGCCAAGAATGTTCATCATACTGGAGTGTTTTTTATTTCTCAAACATACCCTGAGATTCCTACCACCATAACTGTATACGCTGTGCTTTTTCTTGAAGTAGTGATTGTCAACCAGGGAGTGTGATTTTGCTACCTAGGGATCTTTGGCAATGTCTGGAGACATTTTGGTTTCATAGCTAGGGGATGGGGTGGGGTGCTACCAGTGTCTACTGGGTAGAAGCCAGATGCTGCCAAACATCCTACAGTGCAGAGGACTGCCACCCACCACAGAGAATTATCCACCCTAAACGTCAATAGTTCTGAGGTTAACAAACCCTGCCTAGAGCAGTGGTTCTCAAATTTTGGCATGCATCTAAACCACCTGAAGGACTTCTAAAACAAAGAATGCTGAATCGTATCCCAGGATCTCTGGTTCCATAGATCTGGAGTGGGGCCCACGAAGTTGCTTTTCTAACAAGTTCCTGAGTGAGGCTAGAATTGCTGTTGGGGGACTACAAAGCCATTGCCTGGAATAAACGGAGCTCTACTTAATATTTATCAGAGCTTAATGCTACCCATCCTAAGGCTCATGAGGTCAGGTCAAGTGCCACCTGCTTTTTGGAATCTTTTCTGATATCAGCTCAGCCTCCCTTAACTCCTCCAGCAGCTGGCCTCACCCTCTCCATCTCTCTTGCTTGCTTGTTCTCCCTCTCACTTGGACTTTCCCTTCCTGACACTTCATCCAGCCCCATAGAGTAAGTGCTTCCCGGGCGGAGACTAGACCCACCCTCCGCCTCTTTTTTTTTTTTTTTTTTTTTGAGACGGAGTCTTTCTTTGTCTGCCAAGCTGGAGTGCAGTGGCGCAATCTCGGCTCACTGCAAGCTCCGCCTCCCAGGTTCACGCCATTCTCCTGCCTCAGCCTCCTGACTAGCTGGGACTACAGGTGCCGCCACCAAGCCCGGCTAATATTTTTGTATTTTCAGGAGACGGAGTTTCACCTTGTTAGCCAAGATGGTCTCGATCTCCTGACCTCGTGATCCGCCCGCCTCGGCCTCCCAAAGTGCTGGGATTACAGGCGTGAGCCACCGCGCCCGGCCCACCCTCCGCCTCTTTCTGCTCCAAAGCTCTTTGGGCAATTTCCCTGCCTGAGCAATTTTCATCATCCAGAACCCAACCACAGCACCTGTCTTCCCAGCCAGGTCTCTGCAAGCCTCTTTCAGTCCATTTGCCCTACACACTGGGAATTATCAAAGTATTAAGAAAAAAAAGTATTGAAGCATAATGGCATGTACTATAAGCCTTCTTCAGGCACCTAGGTGGGAAACTGAGTCACCAATAGACAACATGAGTGAAGTGAAAACAAGAACAATAAAAAGGGCAGGGGTTACCTACAGAGAAAGTGAGTGCTTTGCAACCTGATTTTTGTTCTTTACTATTTTATCCAGAATCAGCACTGTCTGTCACATTCATGCTGGGTAGTGAAAAGGGGCATGAAGAACAAAGTAAAACAAAATAAAATAAAATAAGCCCAACCCTTGTCTTGGCATACCTTAAAGACCCATGTGTATCATGCTTGCAATACTTGGGCTCTGAATGCGACCCTTTAGTCAATTTCCTACATTGCTATAACTCCACTGTGAGTTATTTTCACTCAGACCACCCATGTAATGAATTTGAAACAATGCAATTTAATCACATCATGAAAACACATGATTTTGAGAAATATACATATATCATACATGTATATTGGTTTCAGGGGTGCATGTGCAGGTTTGTTATATAGGTAAGTTGCATGTTTACAGGGGTTTGGTGGCAGGAGTGTCCAATCTTTTGGCTTCCCTGGGCCACACTGGAAGAGGAAGAATTGTCTTCGGCCACACTAACACTAACGAAAACTGATGAGCAAAAAAAAAAAATCTTGCAAAAAAACCTCACAGTGTTTTAAGAAAGTTTATGAATTCGTGTTGGGCCGCATTCAAATCTGTCCTGGGCCGCATGCAGCCTGCAGGCTGCAGGTTGGACAAGCTTGGTTCCAGGTCATTTTGTCACTAGTTAATAAGCACAATACCCAATAGGTAGTTTTTCAGTCCTTACCCTCCTCCAACCCTCCACCCTCCTAAGCCTCAGCATCTATTGTTCCTTTCTTTGAAAGCACATGATTTTTATACATTCTTATCTCTCCAAAAGAAGTGTCCTCACCATGGGTGTTTCAAATCCTTCCTTAGCCAGAGAAACGCTGGTTACACTTTAAATTAAGTGTCATGAGCAAGGATTTAATTTAGAGCTAATAAGACAGTTATTATATGTTAAATACTGTATGGTTATTAAAAACATATTTATTGAGGTTTAACAAGTATGTCAAGACAATACTCCATAAATAGCAGGAACTGTCAACAGGACGCAGTTATGGATTCTTATATCAGGTGATGTATCTTGTGCATGGATATACTTTATATTAGACCATTAAGAAATCATAAGAATCTCAAAGGGCCTCCAACTAGGAGGACTAAAGGGACAGTGAAATTGCATACTGCTCACTTACCCTTGGAGATCTAGGATCAGTTCCTGTTTGAGATGGGCCTGGAAAATGAGCTTTAGGGGCTTCATGCATCCTCATTTGTGCTCTGTGCAAATCCTAGTGTACCATTTGGCATGACTGATGAAAGCCATTTAGGGAAGCTCACTAGGATGGGGGAAAAAGAGTTTAGGAGGAGTCACTTGGAATAAATCAGAGGGAGGAGACTCGTGGGGACTGGGGCCAGGTTTCTGATACTAAACTCATTTTGCTTGAAAACTTAAAAGTGTGTGTGTGTGTGTGTGTGTCCATGTATACATTCACGCAGTCACATAAGCATAATACCATACAGATGGCACTTAGGATAGGAGATAATCACCCCAAAGTTGTGTGTGAGGACATTCCTCTTCTATGCCGTATACCAAATGTGATGTTCTCGAAACTTGCTGCTTTGGAAAAAATGGGCTGGAAGGAAGGCGCCTTCTCACCTTACCACCCAGCCTCCCCCAGTTGAAGGGGCAGGGATCCGGCAAAGCCTGTGTTTATGGCCCCGTGGGCTGACACTATGGCAATGCCCGGACCCAGTGGCACCCATTCAACAGGATGACTTCACAGGAGGGTCAGGCCAGGGGACTTCAGATGGGCCATGAGTAAGAAGACCAGCAAAAACTAATATCCTTAACAGTTAGCAAACACGTTGAAGGAAATTATTCATAAATATTTGAAGAGCAATGAGGTCCGAGTTTTGTGCAAGCCAGCTGTTGGTCTCCAGGGTTTCTCCAGTGTGTCAGCCCCCTTTTGAAGAGAGTCGAGGTTCTGCTCAGATGCCAAGCCCCAACTTCTCTCAACTGCCTTTCACACAGAAAGCGCCTGGATGCTTCAGTGTGGTTATGCAGATATGCAGCAACCAATGGGGTGGTAACCTAGAAAAGATACATATGCAGAATCTTCAGCTGTCTTTAGGTCCATGTTTGAAATTCCTTCCTCTCCTCTCTGAGATGTGCGTGTGGGTGTGTGCATCTGTGTTTGTGTGAGAGAGAGGTGGGGAAGAGGATATATAATCATCACGTCAGCACAATGAACAGACTCAACTGCATGAGGATAATTATGTTTTACAGTTTTGTTAAACACAAGAAAGTATTTTCTCAGGCCATTTAATTGAAACAACATCATGGGTTATACCTTCATTGTAATAAAACTCCACTGTGTGTCCAAGAGCCAGGGGATTTATTAACTTGCTCCAAGCTCTGAGAATCAGCAGGCAGGGTCAGACGCAGCTAGTGATGATGACATCATCGGCTTTGGCAGCTCTTTTCAACTGGTGTTGAGTGAGGTAATGTCCCCCAAATTAAAACTGACAGCAAGATTAATGATGATAGATTCACTGACTTTTTTCATGATTTAAATTGGTGTTCTGTTTCTTCCATTCTGGAAGGCCAAGAGAGCTTCATGCCATTAGCTTGGCATATCAGCAAAGCCAGATAACAGGAGCCCTTTTCCCCTGACCTCTGCCCGGGGACAGACTGGGACTTCTGGGTTAGAGGTGATTTAGAGATGGGGCCAATGGAAGACACACCCTTGTGTCTTTTGCGGAGGTTAGGGCAGTAAGATATGCTGCCTTCATCAGACCAGCACATATATGTGGATTCATTATTTGGTACAAGAAAGGTTATGTGGTCAGCTGGGGGTTGCTGTGTGCAAGGAATACCTCATCAAGTCTTGCTTTACTGAGTCAGAATTTGCAATCCCTTGAACTGGAGTTGGGCTGATCTTGCCCTTTTACTTTCCACCATGAAAAGGTTTGCTGACAATATTAGAAACATAAAGAAAATTCTGAGGCAGAAGATTGTAAGATATTTAAGCTGCATGAAAAAGATTCATTTTATCAATCATCTTAGAGACTATGGTGTCTGACAAACACTATCATCTTGATTAGCTAATTATTATACCCCCACTCCACCGTAAACTTCTTCAGGGAGGGGAGTAACTGTTTTCATCTTTGTTATTCCAACAATCATCACAACAGTGTATAGCAGGCACTCAAAAACATTTGTTGAATGTATGCTTCCTAAAGCAGATCTTTTAAGGACTTCTCATAAGAAATGTAGTCTCCTAACTGGGTTTATGGAGTTACTTTCACATAATGAAAATGCTTTTCTTTGAAAACATGACTGAATTTGTCATATTCACTAGTCCATGTGGATATGTCTCACTGGTCTGAAATAATGTGGTTTACTGGTGAGGAAAAAAAGAATTTAAACATACGAAGAAAAAACCACAATGACATATGAGTATATAATAAATAACCACACTGCAGAATGGCAGAGCTGGGGAAAGTCCTTGGCATTTTTTATTATGAGTATGATATTGTCTTCAAAACTGAAATCCGTCCATAGATTCAATGATTATCTTACAGTCATTGATATAGTTGAATTAGAGTTGATCCTGTTGGGAGTGGTGAGGAAACATCTTTCTTGGGGGAAAGGGCTCAGGGTTCACTTGGCAGCAGGTAAGGGTGCAAGAATTTCCTGGAAGTCTTTTTGGTAAGTCCTATTTATAAGTAGAAAATTTGCTAGGCTACAGAGTCAGGACATTGGAGCTAGTCCTTGTCCCACACCTAACTAACTGAGACATTTATAGTAAGTCCCTCTCCTTCCCTGGGCCTCTGTTTCCCCACTGGTAAGGTGAGCTACTGGAGGACACAGCACAAAGGCCCTCTGCAGGCCAGTCATTCTCTGATGCTAAGAGTTTAATTGCTCTTGGGAGGGGCACACCAAGACAGATCAATTAGACAACTCCTTATTCCAGCTATTCAAACAAAGTCAGATCTCTACCCCCTCTAAAGTTTATGGCATTGGTTGGGATAAGGGGATGGAGTTTCTTCCTCCTTGTTCTTTTGGCAATGTGAAATCCAAACATTTTGCTTGTAAGCAAGTTCTGACACTTCCCCAAGGCCCTCTCAGCTCCTCACACACACTTCTTTTGCTGCATTTTCCCATATTTGCCATATACCTCCTCTCCCACACACACTGTTCCCTTCATACCAAATATCAAATTGTGGAGGGAGAGTTTGGAAGGACTGTTAAGTTTGACTGATGGCAAGTACAGGGGATGAGATCCTACTAATGCCCCTTTTGTCTCTGCCTATGGCATTTCTTTTTGGAAAAAATGACTATATTTGACACCTTTTGGAAGGTTTATCGGGTTCGTAATGGTCCCTTTCACTAGAAACTGTTCACTCTGATACACAGGGTGAGGCTGGGGCCCAGGCCGGCAACCCTAAGTGACTCCTACCCCTCTGGCCATGGCTAATCAGTACACAATGGACACCTGTGCCATGCTGGGAAGTTGGAATATTTTCATGGTTAAGAGGCTGGACTCCTGCCCACCTGCAATGCAATGGTTTTCACACATCACAGCCCTAACTTTTTTTCCTACTCCTTAAGTGGGCAAGATAAAGAGAGGTGAATACAGGCAACTTAGCATCATATGTCATGGAGAGAGGTGACACGTGAAGCATGAGTGTCAGGTCAGGGAGACAGGCTTTCAGGGACCTTGGGACAGGAGGATGAAATACTGTCCCAGGACACCTGGACACTAGCTGTGCTTTCTCCACCCAACCCTGAGATGAGAATGCAGCCTTGCTGAGGAGTTTGGTTCACCAACCAGGAAAGCTCATCTTCTCTAAACAGTTCCTTGCTCCAGAGATCCTCAGCCTGGATGTGCATTAGAGTCACCTGGGAAACTTTCTAAAATGCGAAAGCCTGAGCTCCTACTCCAGAGGTTCTGATCCAATTAGTCTGGGGGAGGAAGGAGGCATTGGTGTATTTTTAAGGCTCCTCAAGTGATTTTAATATGCAGCTAGAGTTGGGAACCAATCCCTGAATTGAAACATGAGACTGTTAGCTTGAAATCGTCCATGATGCTGATATAAGCCTCGTGGTTAAAGGGTAGTGAGAAGGGGATGGAAAGGGAAGCAGAACTGGATATCCTCTCTTCTAGCAGACCCTTGCATTTCCTGAGAGTGTCAGTGACAGCCAGGTTTCCTGCAGTGGACCCAGGGATCAGGGAAAAGGCACACCATAATATGTTACCTCTGCCCCTACTCTGTGCAGCCACCTCACTGAGTTTTACATCCCTGGCCTAAATCAGGAAGTGGTCTTTATGAATCCATAAGCCTATCAACATTCATTCCTCACAGAGAAATGCTAATAAGCAATTACTATGGTATGTCCACCAAAAAGATAGGACACAGGAGCCACCGATCAGAGGCATGAACAATGAGAGGGTGGTTGGATTTCTCTGCATGGCTCCTGACATCACAATTTTAGTTGGAGTCTTATGAAGCTAAAAGTCTGCCCCAGTCTAGGTATAATGATGTGACTTGTAACCAGCAAATCTAGGGCAACTATCTAGGTTTGCCAAGGACTGTCCTGGTTTTAGCACTAAAGTTCCTTGTCACAGGAAACACCTCAGTCCTGAGGAAACTGAGAGTTGATGTTGTCAGCTCTCCAGTCCAGGCTTGTGCAGAGATGGCCACAGATAGCTCTTCTCAAAGTTAAGAAACACTTCAATGATGGAAATGACTGCCTATATGTCAACAGAACATTCTGATCATGGCTATCATGCCTCTGTCCCTAAACACCTGACAAACAAAAGGTGGTGTTAGGGTGAGGATAATAAACTTGTTTTGGAGTGGAACCATTCACAGCCAAAGAGCTCAGATAAAAGAGTCTATTCTTAAAACTATCCAACCCAACTCAAGCCATTCAGGTCTTCTCTCTAGGTGATTTGGAACTGGAATCTAGAGAGACTCTGCTTAATTTCTTCCAATGACTGGGGAATAATGACACTTTAGGGTCTGTTGGCACTTGAGTCTTGGGAAGGTGTCTGTGGAAGACAGGAAGTCAGTCGGCAGGGAAAGAAGGAAAAAGAGGCACCCAGGCAGAAACAGAGACGGAAAGAGAAAGAAGGCTGCATGGAGTTCTGTATGGGTCTCTATTTTCTGCTTTCAGACCCTTTCTGATGCCCACCAGGACTTTCATTCTTAGGTTTCAGAAGATCTCCTCCACTCCCTTGTATCCTTTAGTTGTGAGGACAGAAAAGACAATCCAAATTTGTTTAAGCAAAAGAAAGTTTACTGTTTCATATTAGTGAACAATTTGAGGTGTATCGCGCCTCAGGTACCGCTTGATCAGGTACTGCTTGATCTGAGGCTCAAGCAACAGAACTGTTTCTCTTTCTCCACTGTTGAGCTCTAGTTCTCTAGCAGAGCTTTCTCTTGGTTCTCTGGCAGCCTCACTCCTTGCATTCAGGAGATAGCTGCCAGATACTCCCTGCACTATACCCTGTTGGGTTTATTCTCAGCAGTAAAGTGAGACAATTTTTTCAGGACTGCCAGTAAAAATCTTAGTACTTCTCAATGGCTCAAACTGACCATCCTGAGCCAATACCTGGGGCTTAGGAGAAGATGATACTGGCTAGCAGACCTGAATCACATGGCCAGACTCATGTTCAGGGAAAGCTAGCTCTGCTGAAGCCCATGGATTAAGATGGAAAGGGCTGATTTCCCAAAGGACATTGATATACAGTTTCCATATGCAAGGTAGAAAGATGCTACAGATAAAAAAATGAGAGGTGTCTTCTACTCTTAATTATTTAAATGCCCCTGATTTTTCCCCTCAGCTAGATTAAATGGGTTTGGTACTTACAATAAAAAATAATTCTAATGGGAGGGTGTTCCAAGATGGCCAAATAGGAATAGCTTTGGTCTGCAGCTCCCAGCCAGATCGACGCAGAAGATGGGTGATTTCTGCATTTCCAACTGAGGTACCTGGCTCATCTCACTGGGACTGGTTGGACAGTGGGTGCAGCCCATGGAGGGTAAGCCAAAGCAGGGCAGGGTGTCGCCTCACCCAGGAAGCACAAGGGGTTGGGGAATTTCCATTTCCTAGCTAAGGGAAGCCGTGACAGACTACCTGGAAAAACGGGACACTCCAGCTCAAATACTGTGCTATTCCCAAGGTCTTAGCAACTGGCAGACAAGGTGATTCTCTCCTGTGCCTGACTTGGCAGATCCAGCACCCATGGAGCCTTGCTCACCGCTAGCACAGCAGTCTGAGATCGATCTGTGAGACAGCAGCCTGGTTGCAGGAGGGGCATCCACCATTGCTGAGGCTTGAGTAGGTAAACAATGTGGCCTGGAAGCTCGAACGGGGCGGAGCCCACTGCAGCTCAACAAGGCCTACTGTGTCTAGACTGCATCTCTGTGGGCAGGACATAGCTGAACAAAAGGCAGCAGACAACTTCTGTAGACTTAAACGTCCCTGTCTGACAGCTCTGAAGAGAGCAGTGGTTCTCCCAGCATGGCATTTGAGCTCTGAGAATAGACAGACTGCCTCCTCAAGTGCGTCCCTGACCCCCGTGTAGCCTGACTGGGAGACACCTCCCAGTAGGGGCCAACAGACACCTCATATGGGCAGGTGCCCCTCTGGGACGAAGCATCCAGAGGAAGGATCAGGCAGCAATAATTGCTGTTTTGCAGCCTCTGCTGGCGATACCCAGGCAAACAGGGTCTGGAGTGGAACTCCAGTAAACCCCAACAGACCTGCAGCTGAGGGACCTGACTGTTAGAAGGAAAACTAACAGAAAGGAATAGCATCAACATCAACAAAAATGACATCTACACCAAAATCCCAACTGTAGGTTACCAATATCAAAGACCAAGAGTAGAAAAAAAACGCAAAGTTGGGGAGAAACCAGAGCAGAAAAGCTGAAAATTCTAAAAATCAGAGCACCTCTTCTCCTCCAAAGGATCACAGCTCCTCACCAGCAATGGAACAAAGCTAGATGGAGAATGACTTTGATGAATTGACAGAAGTAGGCTTCAGAAGGTCGGTAATAACAAACTTCTCTGAGCTAAAGGAGGATGTTTGAACCCATCACAAGGAAGCTAAAAACCTTGAAAAAAGATTAGATGAATGGCTAACTAGAATGAACAGTGTAGAGAAGACCTTAAATGACCTGATGGAGCTGAAAACCATGGCACAAGAACTTTGTGATGCATAGGCAAGATTCAATAGCTGATTCGATCAAGTGGAAAAAAGGGTGTCAGTGATTGAAGATCAAATGAATGAAATCAAGTAAGAAAACAAGGTCAGGGAAAAAAGAGTAAAAAGAAATGAACAAAGCCTCCAAGAAATATGGGACTATGTGAAAAGACAAAATCTACGTTTGATTGGTGTACCTGAAAGTGACAGGGAGAATGGAACCAAGTTGGAAAACATTCTGCAGGATATTATCCAAGAGAATTTCCCCAACCTAGCAAGGCAGGCCAACATTCAAATTCAGGAAATACAGAGAACACCACAGAGATACTCCTCGAGAAGAGCAACTCCAAGACACATAATCGTCAGATTCGCCAAGGTTGAAATGAAAGAAAAAGTGTTAAGGGCGGCCAGAGAGAAAGGTCAGGTCACCCACAAAGGGAAGCCCATCAGACTAACAGTGGATATCTCAGCAGAAACCCTACAAGTCAGAAGAGAGTGGGGGCTAATATTCAACATTCTTAAAGAAAAGAATTTTCAACCCAGAATTTCATACCCAGCCAAACTAAGCTTCATAAGTGAAGGAGAAATAAAATCCTTTACAGACAAGCAAATGCTGAGAGATTTTGTCACCACCAGGCCTGCCTTCCAAGAGCTCCTGAAGGAAGCACTAAACAGGGAAAGGAACAACCGGTACCAGCCACTGCAAAAACATGCCAAATTGTAAAGACCATCAATGCTACGAAGAAACTGCATCAATTAATGGGCAAAATAAACAGCTAACATCATAATGACAGGATCAAATTCACACATAACAATATTAACCTCAAATGTAAATGGGCTAAATGCCCCAATTAAAAGACACAGACTGGCAAATTGGAGAAAGGCTCAAGACCCATCAGTATGCTGTATTTAGGAAACCCATCTCACGTGCAGAGACACACAAAGGCTCAAAATAAAGGGATGGAGGAAGATCTACCAAGCACATGGAAAGCAAAAAAAAAAAAAAAAAGCAGGGGTTGCAATCCCAGCCTCTGATAAAACAGAATTTAAACCAACAAAGATCAAAAGAGACAAATATGGGGCAGTTCCAAGATGGCCGAATAGGAACAGCTCCAGTCTACAGCTCCCAGCATGAACGATGCAAAAGATGGCTGATTTCTGCATTTCCAACTGAGGTACTGGGTTCATCTCACTGGGGCTTGTCAGACAGTGGGGGCAGGACAGTAGGTGCAGCCCACCGAGTGTGAGCTGAAGCATGGTGAGGCATCGCCTCACCCAGGAAGTGCAAGGGGTCAGGGAATTCCCTTTCCTAGCCACGGGAAGTGGTGATGGATGGCACCTGGAAAATCGGGTCACTCCCACGTTAATACTGTGCTTTTCCAATGGTCTTAGCAAATGGCACACCAGGAGATTATATCCTGCACCTGGCTTGGAGGGTCCCACGCCCACAGAGCCTCGCTCATTGCTAGCACAGCAGTCTGAGATTGATTTGCAAGGTGGCAGCGAGGCTGGGGCAGGGGTGCCCACCATTGCTGAGGCTTGAGTAGGTAAACAAAGCAGCCAGCCGGGAAGCTCGAACTGGGTGGAGCCCAACACAGCTCAAGGAGGCCTGCCTTCCTCTGTAGACTCCACCTCTGGGGGCAGGGCATAGCTGAACAAAAGGCAGTGGAAACCTCTGCAGACTTAAATGTCCCTGATTGACAGCTTTGAAGTGAGTAGTGGTTTTCCCAGCATGGAGTTTGAGATCTGAGAACAGACAGACTGCCCCCTCAAGTGGGTCCCTGAACTCTGAGTAGCCTAACTGGGAGGCATCCTCCAGTAGGGGCAGACTGACACCTCACACGGGCAGGTACCCCTCTGAGATGAAGCTTCCAGAGGAACAATCAGGCAGCAACATTTACTGTTCAGCAATATTTGCTGTTCTGCAGCCTCTGCTGCTGATACCCAGGCAAACAGGGTCTGGAGTGGACCTCCAGCAAACTCCAACAGACCTGCAGCTGAGGGTCCTGACTGTTAGAGGGAAAACTAACTAAGAGAAAGGACATCCACACCAAATCCCCATCTGTACATCACCATCATCAAAGACAAAAGGTACCTAAAACCACAAAGATAGGGAAAAAACAGAGCAGAAAAGCTGAAAATTCTAAAAATCAGAGCGCCTTTCCCCCTCCAAAGGAACACAGCTCCTCGCCAGCACCAGAACAAAGCTGGATGGAGAATGACTTTGAAAAGTTGAGAGAAGAAGGCTTCAGATGATCAAACTTCTCCAAGTTAAAGGAGGAAGTTTGAACCCATCTCAAAGAAGCTAAAAACCTTGAAAAAAGATTAGACAAATGGCTAACTAGAATAACCAATGGAGAGAAGTCCATAAATGACCTGATGGAGCTGAAAAACATGGCACAAGAACTACCTGATGAATGCACAAGCTTCAGTAGCCGATTCAAGGAACTGGAAGAAAGGGTATCAGTGATTGAAGATCAAATGAATGAAATGAAGTGAGAAGAGAAGTTTAGAGAAAAAAGAGTAAAAAGAAATGAACAAAGCCTCCAAGAAATATGGGACTATGTGAAAAGACGAAAGTCTACATCTAATTGGTGTACCTGAAAGTGACAGGGAGAATGGAACCAAGTTGGAAAACACTCTGCAGGATATTATCCAGGAGAACTTCCCCAACCTAGCAAGGCAGGCCAACATTCAAATTCAGGAAACACAGAGAACAGCACAAAGACACTCCTCGAGAAGAGCAACTCCAAGACACATAACTGTCAGATTCACCAAAGTTGAAACGAAGGAAAAAATGTTAAGGGCAGCCAGAGAGAAAGGTTGGGTCACCCACAAAGGGAAGCCCATCAGACTAAAAGCGGATCTCTCGGCAGAAACTCTATAAGCCAGAAGAGAGTGGAGGCCAATATTCAACCTTCTTAAAGAAAAGAATTTTCAACCCAGAATTTTATATCCAGCCAAACTAAGCTTCATAACCGAAGCAGAAATAAAATCCTTTACACGCAAGAAATGCTGAGAGATTTTGTCACCGCCAGACCTGACTTCCAAGAACTCCTGAAGGAAGCACTAGACATGGAAAGGAACAACCAGTACCAGCCACTGCAAAAACATGCCAAACTGTAAAGACCACAGATGCTAGGAAGAAACTGCATCAACTAATGAGCAAAATAACCAGCTAACATCACAATGACAGGATCAAATTCACACAGAACAATATTAACCTTCAATTTAAATGGACTAAATGCTCCAATTAAAAGACACAGACTGGCAAATTGAATAAAGAGTCAAGAACTGTCAGTGTGCAGTGTGAAGAAACTGCATCAACTAATGAGCAAAATAACCAGCTAACATCACAATGACAGGATCAAATTCACACATAACAATATTAACCTTAAATGTAAATGGACTAAATGCTCCAATTAAAAGACACAGACTGGCAAATTGAATAAGGAGTCAAGAACCATCAGTGTATTCAGGAGACCCATCTCACGTGCAGAGACACACATAGGCTCAAAATAAAGGGATGGAGGAAGATCTACCAAGCAAATGGAAAACAAAAAAAGGCAGGGGTTGCAATCCTAGTCTCTGATAAAACAGACTTTAAAACAACAAAGATCAAAAGAGACAAAGAAGGCCACTACATAATGGTAAAGGGATCAATTCAACAAGAAGAGCTAACTATCCTAAACATATATGCACCCAATAAAGGAGCACCTAGATTCATAAAGCAAGTCCTTGGAGACCTACAAAGAGACTTAGACTCCCACACAATAATAATGCAAGACTTTAACACCCCACTGTCAACTTTAGACAGATCAATGACACAGAAAGTTAACAAGGATATCCAGGAATTGAAATCAGCTCTGCACCAAGTGGACCTAATAGACATCTACAGAACTCTCCACCCCAAATCAACAGAATATACGTTCTTCTCAGCACCACATCACACTTATTCCAAAATTGACCACATAGTTGGAGGTAAAGCACTCCTCGGCAGATGTAAAAGAACAGAAATTATAACAAACTGTCTCTCCAACCACAGTGCAATCAAACTAGAACTCAGGATTAAGAAACTCACTCAAAACTGCACAACTACGTGGAAACTGAACAACCTGCTCCTGAATGACTACTGCATACATAACGAAATGAAGGCAGAAAAAAAAGATGCTCTTTGAAACCAATGAGAACGAAGACACAACATACCAGAATCTCTGGGACACATTTAAAGCAGTGTCTAGATGGAAATCTGTAGCACTAAATGCCAACAAGAGAAAGCAGGAAAGATCTAAAATCGACACCCTAACATCACAATTAAAAGAACTAGAGAGGCAAGAGCAAACACATTCAAAAGGTAGCAGAAGACAAGAAATAACTAAGATCCGAGCAGAACTGAAAGAGACAGAGACATAAAAATCCCTTCAAAAAATCAATGAATCTAAGAGCTAGATTTTTTGAAAAGATCAACAAAATTGATTGACTCCTAGTAAGACTAATAAAGAAAAAAAGAGAGAAGAATCAAACAGACTCAATAAAAAATGATAAAGGGGATATCACCACTGATCCCACAGAAATACAAACTACCATCAGAGAATACTATAAACACTTCTACTCAAATAAACTAGAAAATCTGGAAGAAATGGATAAATTCCTGGACACATACACCCTCCCAAGACTAAACCACAAAGAAGCTGAATTGCTGAATAGACCAATAACAGGCTCTGAAATTGAGGCAATAATTAATAGCCTACCAACCAAAAAAAGTCCAGGACCAGACGGATTCACAGCCAAATTCTACCAGAGGTACAAGGAGGAGCTGGTACCATTCCTTCTGAAACTATTCCAATCAATAGAAAAAGAAGGAATCCTCCCTAACTCATTTTATGAGGCCAGCATCATCCTGATAGCAAAGCCTGGCAGAGACACAACAAAAAAAGAAATTTTAGACCAATATCCCTGCTGAACATTGATGCAAAAGTCCTCAATAAAATACTGGCAAACCAATCCAGCAGCACATCAAAAAGCTTATCCACCATGATCAAGTGGGCTTCATCCCTGGGATGCAAGGCTGGTTCAACATATGCAAATCAATAAACATAATCCAGCATATAAACAGAACCAAAGACAAAAACCACATGTTTATCTCAATAGATGCAGAAAAGGCCTTTGACAAAATTCAACAACCCTTCATGCTAAAAACTCTCAATAAATTAGGTATTGATGGCACATATCTCAAAATAATAAGAGCTATTTATGACAAACCCACAGCCAATATCATACTGAATGGGCAAAAACTGGAAGCATTCCCTTTGAAAACTGACACAAGACACAGATGCCCTCTTTCACCACTCCTATTCAACATAGTGTTGGAAGTTCTGGCCAGGGCAATCAGGCAGGAGAAAGAAATAAAGGGTATTCGATTAGGAAAAGAGGAAGTCAAATTGTTCCTGTTTGCAGGTGACATGATTTTATATTTAGAAAACTCCATTTTCTCAGCCTAAAATCTCCTTAAGCTGATAAGCAACTTCAACAAAGTCTCAGGATACAAAATCAATGTGCAAAAATCACAAGCATTCTTATACACCAATAACAGACAAACAGCCAAATCATGAGTGAACTCCCATTCACAATTGCTTCAAAGAGAATAAAATACCTAGGAATCCAACTTACAAGGGATGTGAATGATCTCTTCAAGGAGAAACACAAACCACTGCTCAATGAAATAAAAGAGGACACAAACAAATGGAAGAACATTCCATGCTCATGGATAGGAAGAATCAGTATTGTGAAAATGGCCATACTGCCCAAGGTAATTTATAGATCCAATGCCATACCCATCAAGCTAGCAATGACTTTCTTCACAGAATTGGAAAAAACGACTTTAAAGTTCATATGGCACCAAAAGGGCCCGCATTGCCAAGACAATCCTAAGCCAAAAGAACAAAGCTGGAGGCATCATGTTACCTGACTTCAAACTATACTACAAGGCTATAGTAACCAAAGCAGCATGGTAATTGTACCAAAACAGAGATATAGACCAATGGAACAGAACAGAGGCCTCAGAAATAACACCACACATCTACAACCATTTGATCTTTGACAAACCATACAAAAACAAGAAATGGGGAAAGGATTTCCTATTTAATAAATGGTACTGGAAAAACTGGCTAGCCATATGTAGAAAGCTGAAACTGGATCCCTTCCTTACACCTTATACAAAAATTAATTCAAGATGGATTAAAGACTTAAATGTTAGACCTAAAACCGTAAAAACCCTAGAAGAAAACCTAGGCAATACCATTCAGGACATAGGCATGGGCAAGGACTTCATGTCTAAAACACCAAAAGCAATGGCAACAAAAGCCAAAATTGACAAATGGGATCTAATTAAACTAAAGAGCTTCTGCATAGCCAAAGAAACTACCATCAGAGTGAGCAGGCAACCTACAGAATGGGAAAAATTTTTGCAATCTACCCATCTGACAAAGGGCTAATATCCAGAATCTACAAAGAACTCAAACAAATTTACAAGAAAAAAACAAACAACCCCATCAAAAAGTGGGCAATGGATATGAACAGAAACTTCTCAAAAGAAGACATTTATGCAGCCAACAAACACATGAAAAAATGCTCATCATCACTGGTCATCAGAGAAATGCAAATCAAAACCACAATGAGATACCATCTCATACCAGTTAGAATGGCGATCATTAAAAAGTCAGGAAACAACAGATGCTGAAGAGGACGTGAGGAAGTAGGAACGCATTTACACTGTTGTTGGAAGTGTAAATTAATTCAACCACTGTGGAAGACAGTGTGGGGATTCCTCAAGGATCTAGAACTAGAAATACCATTTGACCCAGCTATCTCATTACTGGGTATATACCCAAAGGATTATAAATCATGCTACTATAAAGACACATGCACACGTATGTTTACTGCAGCACTATTCACAATAGCAAAGACTTGGAACCAACCCAAATGTCCATCAATGATAGACTGGATTAAGAAAATGTGGCACATATACACCATGGAATACTATGTAGCCATAAAAAAGGATGAGTTCATGTCCTTTGCAGGGACATAGATGAAGCTGGAAACCATCATTCTCAGCAAATGATCACAAGGACAGAGAATCAAACACCACATGTTCTCACCCATAGGTGGGAATTGAACAATGAGATCACTTGGACACAGGGCAGGGAACATCACATACCAGGGCCTGTTGAGGGATGGGGAGCTAGGGGTGGGATAGCATTAGGAGAAATACCTAATGTAAATGGCAAGTTAATGGGTGCAGCAAACCAACATGGCACACATATACCTATGTATCAAACCTGCGCATTGTGCACATGTACCCTAGAACTTAAAGTATAATAAATAATAATAATAATTCTAACGATTACAATAGTATGGCTTACAGTCACAAAATAACATTTCAGAACTCTTCTCTGCAGTTTCACATGCTCCTATCATGAGAGCAGACACCAGTCTCACAGCCATGTTGGTATTTTGTCCAAACAGAGGATAAAGCCCCATTCAGTTGCAGTAAGTTTGGGTATTTACTTGAACTTTTAAACATGGCAAAAATGACAATATTATGAAAAGACGGGTTTTTTCAAAAACTCTTTTTGAGTAAATAGAAAAGCCACATATTTGTCCAGAGTATTGATCAGCCTTCTTCAGTGCCAGCCAAAACCTAGAAGTCTGAGGCTTTTTGAGAATAACTACTTAATTTATAACAGTAATCATAATACAAAGCATTAGCAACATAGGAAAATGAATTTCTTCAATATTGCAAGCTTCAAAGGTTGTTTGTTTGCTTTGCTTTTATAAAAATCCCTAACCTGTCCTTCTGGCTGTTATCACTGGGTTTGGTCTGAGAAGAGCCAAGTAGTACTCACAAACCAATCCATAAAAATAAGAAAGCACAAAAGAGAAGTATAAATTATGTCTCTTATTCCACTTGTCAGTCTTATGACCCTCAATGCCATGACTCCCTACTGTCTATAGAAACTTGAACTTGATGTTCAACAGTCTAACTCCAAGGGCAACTTTCAGAATTTACTTCCACCCTGCACTGTCAGCAGGCACACTTCTCTCAGGGACACAGATTAACTCACCAATCTGGACACCAATTCGGTGGTTCCTGGACTCTGTGCCTTTTTTCACATTGTCTGTTTCTTTTTGGTATATCATTCTCTACTTTTGTTGATAATATTCCTCCTCCACAGCCCAACTCCAGTGCTCCTCTGCCATTGAGTCCTCTTTAGACTCTCATTTGGAATTAATTCATCTCCCTACTTAAAAGCCTTCAATGGTTTCCCATTGAATGGAGGAGAAAATTTTGCATCCTTTTGCCTTATGATCTGCCTGGCTATCTTCCCTATCTCATCCCAAGCCATGATGCCCCAGCCACCCTGGCTCTTCTTAATTTTCCAGGATTTCCTTAGAGTATTCCAGTCATACATCCCTTACACTCTGTATTTCCACTGCTTGGAAGGCTTTTCCCTTGGCTTTTCTGGAAACTGCCTCCTTGGCAGCTGGTAGGTCTCAGCTGAAATGTTACTTCTCCAGAGGTCCTTCCCTGACACCCAGTAGAGCTATATATCTGCCCTACTCTAGTATTGTTACTGTATACTATTAAGATGTGTTCTCTATCTTCATACACTTTTTCTGAATGTATAATTACATATTTATTTGTTTAATTGTCTAATGTTTCTCTTTCCCACAAAAAACATAATTTTCAAGAGGTCATGAACTCAATATATCTCACTGATACAACTCTAGATCTCACATTTAACATGATGCCTCACATTGTAGAAGTTCAACAAATATTTTTTGAATGAATGAATGCATCACTTCTTCCTCTACACATTTATAACATAGTTGGATCATAAGCTGCCATATATTGCAGATGTTGACATTAGTCTTGTATCTCACGCTAGATTACAAGTTTCTTTATAGCAAAGGATCATGAATAAATGAGATAATGCTTGCAAAGCACCAGGCCCAATGTAGGTCCTCAATCAGCTTTTACTCTCATAAGGTTGAACATCAGAGACTATGTGGAGGTGGACAGTCTTGGGTTTTCATAAAACTTCACCTATTCCCAGCTCTATAATTTTGGCCAAATTTGTTCAATTTCTCTGGGCCTATGTATTAGTCCATTCTCACATTGCTATAAAGAAATACTTGAGGCTGGGTAATTTACAAAGAAAAGAGGTATAATTCTCATGGATTCTGCAAGCTGTGCAGAAAACATAATACTGACATCTCCTCAGCCTCTGAGGATGTCTCAGGGGACTTACTATCATGGCAGAAGGCAAAGGGGAAGTAGGCCCTCTTATATGGCAAGAGCAGGGGGGACAAAGAGAAGGGGAAGGTGCTAGACATATTTAAACAACCAGATCTTATGAGAACTCTATTATGAGAACAGCACCAAAGGGATAGTTCTAAACCATTCGTGAAAGATTCATCCCCATGATCCAATCACCTCCCACCAGACCCCCTCCAACACTGGGATTACAATTCAACATGAGATTTAAGTGTGGACAGAGATTCAAACCATATCAGCCTGTCTCCTCATCTGTAGATTGTTAATGATGGTACTTACTTTACTGGGTGGTTGTGAGAATAGTATTAGCTAATGCAGGTCAACTGCTCAGCACAATGTCTGGAAAGTAAAATGTGTTCAATATGGTGGCTATTACTATTACGTTATTCGTACCAAGAAAGAGAAAGCTGTGAAAGACATCCAGGAGCTGATCTAGTACTATTGGCTAGGCCTTGATGTTCCCTTTTGGAATGCAAGCAACTTCAAAGGGCATCAGCCTCAGACATGGTCACTCTGTGACCACGATGGAGCGAGACAAAGACAAGACCATTCCATAATATTGTCTGAACACAGAGAAACTTCAGCACTGTTCAAACTGCAAAAGTGCTCAATCTCCCCTCCTTCCTGGCTAATGTGAATGATTGCTACTTCTTAATCAATTACAGCCTTAGAACTGTTCTGGCATTCCCTTCTTCTATATAAGACTGATTTAGATACTCAACCTCCATCTAGTCTCTCCCTCTAAATAAGATTTCTTTAGATACTGAATCATAGGATTATTCCTACTTCCTGACAGCACCAATTCAGAGGAAAACTGCTTCCTTAAACTTTCTCCCAAATCACCTAACACAAGCTGTGTCCTACAAGTCCTTTCTAATACTCTTTTACTGAGATGACTTATAGTTCCTCATGGTGTGCATTCTCTCTCGCTGAAATTAGTAATAAACCCAACTTGTTCAACAACAGTATTTTCCTGGTGGTCTTTGGCTGAAGGGCATTGATCACAGTCATAAGAGTAACAATATCTATAATTTATTGAGCATTTTCCATGGCCTCTTCTAAGCAATTTACATGTGTTAATTTACTCAATTCTTCAGTCAACTTCAGAATGTAGGTAAGAAAAACTAAGCTAGGAAGAGGTTTAAAACTTTGCTGAATTTAGACAGTTAATGAGTGATGAAGCTGGGCTACAAACCAAAGCATTTGGATCCTTACCCATCACTCCTTACTATGCCTTCCTTGGTCCTATCACCTTGCTTTGAACAAAGAGATCACTTCAAGTTTATAAAGATCTGAAGCCACCACAATGTGAAAGCCACGGGGCAGAACTCAGCCAGCATACCAGAGACTTCCTTCAACATGTATCAATGGCGATTTCCTTAACACCATTATGAAGGCTGCAAAGAAGTGTACATCATAGTCCCTGACCTCAAGGAACTTATGAGCTAATTGAGGAGACAAGACTTAAATGCACAAAAGTTTCAATAACAATACAAGCTGCAATATGAGAGACATATTAAGACAGAAGAATGCATGATTCAGTGTCAAATAAGGTGTGCAGATGGCACTGGGAGGGAGCTCGCTGTGGGCTACATGCTCAGCCCACACACTCTAACCCAACTCAAAACCACAGACAGGAAATCAGACAAGAGAGCTGCATTGTCAGGAGCAGACAGAAAGAAAAAGAATAAAACCTTAATGGAAAGAAATCTGTTAAAATTATATTTGCAGGATATGTGGCTAGATGGCTTTTAAATTTTACTTTTTGGTAATTTTTTTGTTGAGGAATTATAATCCAGTCTTTGAAAGGGAGTCATGTGGTTATGTCCAAGGGATTTGATATCAAGAACTCTCTGGGAACACACAAACAGTACAAAGTTCCCTTCTCTTCAGGCAAAGCTGAGCCCTGGCCTGACCCTATCTAGCCTCTCATCTATGGATCACTCTCAGGTTCATGTCATTGCATTCTGGTGTCATAGAAAAACGTTCATGACAACTCCAGACACAATATCACAGAAGGATTCTCAGCCATTGAGGGCCATATTAAGATAGCTTATTTCTGTAAGGAGATAACCAAGCTCTTACAGTGTCTTACAAAGATTCATGGAGTCTTCCAGCACTTTTAGACTGGAAGAGATAAAGTATCTCTCTTGAATGATTTAGTAAGTGTGTCTGAGCAAGGGCTTTGATATCAACTTGGACAGTAACATTAGGCAAGTTATGTAACCTCTTTATCTGCAAGTAGAGTTAATGACAATAACCAACTCATGGGATGATTGTAGGGTTAAATGGCATAACACTTTCAAAGGGCTAAAGGTATTCAACACATAGAGTACATTCTCAGAACATGTTAGTAATCAATATTATTGTTATTATTCTTCATATCCATATTGTCCTTAAGGACTAGGAGAAATGCAAAAGAAGCATGAGACGTGTTCCTTCTGGATACTTCCAAAGACTCTAAATTAGGGATTTACCCATCCTGATTAGGCAAGTAATTCAGTTCTATTATGTAGCTGTCATCCTATTATACACAGGTTTAGGAGGCTCAGTTGCCTAAATTTGATTCCCACCTCCACTACTTACTTGGAACTGTGGCCATTTCCTTAACCTATCTCTGACTCAGTTTATTTATAGAAGCAGTGGGATTAATAATGGCCCCTACATCTTAGGACTGTTGTGAAGAGTAAAAGAGATCATGGATACAGAACCCTGAGAAATATCCAGTACATCACTGGCTCTCAATGGGTGTTACTTTTTATCATCATCATCATCATCACTACCATCCTCATCATTAAGTGTATCCTAGACTTTGCCTTTTACTTCCAGAGATTCAAGCTCAATGATCTCTGACATGTCCCAGGCAGCTGAATTTTCCAAGGCTTTAGTTTAGAACATGTGCTCTGTTGGCAAAGACAAAGCTTTCCACTCCATTCTAAAGTACTAGATGGGGATGGTGTACACTGCCAGCCACTCTTGTCTTATGACAAATGGTCCATATTTGCAGGTTTGCCAGCTGAGGTCATGGGTCTAGTTCTTGGTGAGAAGGAGGAGGAGATGGAGAGAAAGGAGAAGAAAGAGAAAGGAGAGGGAGAAAGGCATGTTACCAGTGCCTATTGGGATTGAAATGACAGTTGCATCCTGGCTGAGTGATTTGGGGCAAATTACTTCACTTCACTTTTCACATTCAGAGGCAGTGCTAGTGCCTCTTTTCTAGGGACGATTGAACTTTAAAAGAAAGAATACATCTATGAGTACAGTGCCTAGCACATATTATATTCTCAGTAAATTGCAGCCAGGTTATCATTACAGATGTTCTGTGTCCTATAAGCAAAATAACTGATCAGAGACCACATCAGGATAGCATTATCCACCAGCTAAGAGGTCTCACATTATTCTTGTATCCTCTTTCTTTTTCTAAAAATTTAATATTGAGTTCAGACTATTGGGGAGAGCACAACTGCGTTCTGTTTCAGGTTTGAATGTGAAGACCATACAAGTGCAATGGAAAGGGTTTTGGAGAAATGTAACAGACTTGCATTCTAGTGCTGACACCATTTACTTTCACTTCTGGGTCTCAACCTCTGAAATTAATATTGGAGGTGAAGACTATACTAGATTATATGTAAAGATCCCTCCAGCCATTCTCCCCTAGGATTCTAATTCCTTAAACCAGTACTTAACAAGGAGTAACTCATGTGAGATTATTGACACTTGTGAAAAAATGGGTATTCCTGGATTCCCACCTAAGTTTACAGGAATCAGAATCTTTAAGCCCCTGGTGGGAACAAGGGCTTAAGGCCAGGAACACACACACACACACACACACAGATGGAATCTTGCTCTTGTTGCCCAGGCTGGAGTGCAATGGCGCCATCTCGGCTCACCGCAACCTCTGCCTCTCCAGTTCAAGTGATTCTCCTGCCTCAGCCTCCCGAGTAGCTGGGATTACAGGCATGCACCATCATGCCCAGCTAATTTTTGTATTTTTTAGTAGAGATGGGGTTTCTCCATGTTGGTCAGGCTGGTCTTGAACTCCCGACCTCAGGTGATCCACCTGCCTTGGCCTCCCAGAGTGCTGGGATACAGCCACCATGCCTGGCCCAGGAACATATATTTTAGTGACCTTCTCAGAGATACACTGCCTGAACTGCAGAGGAGACAGACTTTGAGGTAGTGATGGAAACAAGAGAAGGGAAATGGTAAATAAGAGGGAAGTCCATTCCTGCTCAGGTACATCACTGTGAATTGAACCACATGTAGAACATGCTGGGCACTTAACCCATTAATATTGCTGAAGATGCCAAGAAGAAATATTTATAGGCACTTTTTAACATAGTCCATACAAGAGGAGGTTGAGTCAAACATAAATTACCTACCACATCATTCTTTAACCTCTAAATCTTTCTCTAATGACTTGAAAGGCAGCTTATTAAAGCAAAGTGCATGTTTAAGTACTAGATATACACTGGTTAGTTTACAAACATCTAGAGAAACAGAAGTTACTAAAACTGGCAGATTTGCTAATAAAAAAAAACAGCAAAAAAAGAAATTTTAAGAAATTTTCAGTCTGGGCAAAATGGCTTAAATATTGTGGGATGTGATTTTCTCTCTTTATCTCAGATCTACCTTCTCCTGAGTTGGCTCCATTTTCTGGATAAATCTTCCCATGTAATAGCAAGATGGCAGCCAGGAGCCCCAAGGATACATCATATCCTGTCACAATCCCAGAGCAACTTAGGAAGACCAGGTGCCTCTATTCAGGCTGTTTTAGGATCTTGGAATAAGCTCTCATTGGACTAGCTTGAGTCATGCCGTTGCCACTAAGCCAATCATAGTGGCCTGAGGATTGTCCTATGGTGATTGGCAGTTTATGTCACATGGCTACTCCTAGAACTGGGGCATAGGGTTCACCACACTCAAAACACAGAGTGAGAATTCGTTTCTGTCCACAAAAACAGGGTGATGTTACTAGGAAAAGTAACATATGGTGGTCAGGCAAATAAACAGATGTCCCTTGCAACATCTTAAAGTAGCAAATATCTTTTATGGGCTGAGTACACATTGTTTTTTAACTGTGTGGTAAATTATGCCTCACCCAGTATATTTTCTTATTTGCTTTTTTTTTTTCTGTGTGTATGATCCTGTATGCATTTGTCACACACACACACACACACACACACACACACACACACACACACACTGTCTTAACAGCCAGGGGAAATTAGATGACATTTAGTGATGGAAAAAATGAGCACAGTTTTGATCATTGTTTAATTTAGTAAAAGAACAGCTCCACCTAAGATTCTTCCTGCCGATTGCCAACAGTGACAAAGTAGCTGGAGATATTGCAAATGTGCTTCTGAGACCTTCTGCAGCTGTTGCAGAAGTGGGACTGAAACCAAGCTCAGGGAGGGTAATCACCAGGAAAACATTTTCTATGTCTCTTTAGAATTCCTCCAAGAGAAATCTTTGGGTTTGTTCACCTCTGAATTCCCATTACCCAACACAATGGTTAGCACATAATGGATACTCAATAAATAGTTATTGAATGAATGTATGAATTAATCAATGAATGCTTTCATTTTTAGAACTAGGTTTTAGTCAGAAACAGATTTTCAAAATTACTTACTTTGTGGAGCTATTTTATGAAACAGTATGGTCATTTCTAAAACATAAAAATGTTTTTGGAAATATACATTCGTTTCTGCCCCCTCTTCATCATTTACAAAGAAATAAACCCAATTTTGGTATTTAACAGAACAAAATGGCCAGGAAATGGTAGAATATTTTTATTCACAGACTGAATTGTATAGGATTTCCAGATGCTCAAAAGCCTGGCGCTATTCAATGTTTCCTACAGTGTAGGAGGGCAAAGGCAATGAAATACAAAACTCAAGAGCGAGAATTACTTTGACTTTAATTAGTTATACATTCTATACAGAATTGGTTTAAAATTTGCCTAACAATTAAAACCTCTCAAGAAAGATATACAGAAAATAGAACTGAATTAAATTTCAGAACATTCTATCAGTTTTCAGATACAGAGTATCAAGAGCTGCATCTATGTGTCTATATCAGAATTCTAGATGGAGGAAACTGAACTGAAAAAATATCAAACACCATCTCCAACCAGGGTGTATCTAATTGCATCAGAGTTGGAAAGGGTGAATCACAAAATATCTAAACTCTTCTCAAAATTATTTAATTTTGTTTTTGTTTTAAAAAGGAGGCCTAGACCATGAGCCACTAAGTTATGAAACCAAACTAAGAATGACAGGTGTCCCAGTTATTTATAGCTGTATAACAAACTACCCCAAAACTGACTGGCGTAAAGCAACCACTATTTTATTATGCTTGCAAATATCGTGGGTCAGGAATTCAGACAAGACATGGTGGAGATTACTTATCTCTGTTTCATAATGTCCAGGACCTCAGTAGGCTGGGATAATTCAGCTGAGGGTCACTAAAACAACTTAGGGCTGAAATCATCTGGAAGCTTCCTCATTCACATGTCAAGGCCTAGGCTGGCATGATGTGAAGGCTGACCTTCAGCTAGGACTGATGCCCAGAGACCCTACACATGACCTCTCTGTGTATCTTGTGCTTCCTCAAAGCATGGTGGCTTCAAGGTAATCAGACTTCTTACATGTTGACCAGGACTGGGTCATGTGCCCTTGCTGAACCAATCACAGACAAGGGGAATGAGATTATTAGTAACCCAATCAGGCCCACTTCTGGGGCTGGAGATGGGGTCAAGTTTTTCAAGGTACAAGTCTTCATGGGGGAGAGGTTGATACCTGAACAAAGTCAGGTTTCCTCTAAGAAAAAGGAAGGAGGAATGGATGGTGGGTGGTATCAACAGTGTCTGCTACCCTCTTCTCTGGTCTGCTGAAATGATTCCAACTGTTTTCTGTTTGCTTCATATGATGATAATTTCCTCATTTTATTTTCCTCTAAGATCTGAGGAATGTGGCTTTCTAAGATGGTAAAACTCATCTCAGATATGAAGTAAACTATTAATCACTGGGATGAAACGTTATGGAGAAGGTGAATACTATTTGTTTAAGAGAACCAGACAAGCCAGTGCAAATATTTCTCAAAGTTTATTCTGTAGACAATTAATTGTGTGTGTGTGTGTGTGTGTGTATGTGTGTAGGGGAGGAGGTAGACGAAGTGGGAGAGAAGGTTCCATTGTTTAAAAAAAAAGTCTAAAAATGCTGCATACTCTTTCCTGTCTTCTAGAGTCACAATGTGAATGAGCATATTTAAAGCCTGGAGAAGTCCTGCAGCAGAGCAATCTGTTGTTTAAGCCAGTGTCCCCAGCCTCTTTTAGCTTGGAGCACTTCTGAGCATATCTATTGAAACCCTGCAGAGCATGTATGCTATCACTTCTTGAGACATACTGATAATATCCTCTCTTGACTTATGACATAAGAATTTTTTTTTGAGATGGAGTCTCACTCTGTCACCCAGGCTGGGGTGCAGTAATGCTATCTCGGCTCACTGCAAGCTCTGTTCCCCAGGTTTACACCATTCTCCTGCCTCAGCCTCCCTAGTAGCTGGGACTACAGGTGCCCGTCACCATGCCCGGCTAATTTTTTGTATTTTTAGTAGAGATGGGGTTTTACTGTGTTAGCCAGGATGGTGTCAATCTCCTGACCTTGTGATCCTCCCATCACGGCCTCCCAAAGTGCTGGGATTACAGGTGTGAGCCACCACGCCCCGGCTGTGACATAAGAATTTAATGTTCTTAAGTTAATGCTCTTGTAGTTAATATGAGTATTAATTTAAGCATATCAAGAGTATTATAGTTTTAAAATCTTACCAATTAGTGTTTTTCTTGGAGTTCAATAATCTATGTCCAGAATATAAATGTGATGTGCGTAAACACACACACACACACATACACACACTCATATATATATATCTATGTATATATGGAGAACTTTGACTGAAGTCAGCACAGCAGTGGAGTGAGTCTGAGGAAGGTAAATATTTCATCTGTAAGACGGTGGGTTGTAGGTGTCTCTAGGACCATCAAGTGGAAAGTTTGAACAAATCTTTGGATATAGACATACACATCCAGAATTTCAGAGATGCCTGTTTCAGCTCAAAGGTGTGAGAAGGACTCATGAGGAGGCCGGGGTTGAGTATGTGAAGAGGTTGAGGAGGGAGGGCAGTATGTTACTCATCCAGTGGAAGTTTCGGAGGGCATAGTGGGAAGGATCAGAAAAGAAAGGTGTTTGGCCAGGTGTAAAGCATGGAACGAGAGCACATGAAAGGACAAATGACAGAAGAGCTAACATGTCTGGAAGTGGCCAAGAGCATAAGGGATGTAGGCATGCTAGGTCTAGCTCTCTGCAAGCTTTCTAAGGCAAGGAGGCAGCACATCCTCTGGTGGCAGGCGGGGAACAGAGGTGACTTGTATGGGTACAGGAAGAATTCTTAATTTTGCTGTGCCATACAACCTGCACAAATTGCTCACTAGTGAATGCAGAGAACCTTCATTGGTCCTGCATTGGTTGTCACCTTATGTATCATTTCCTCTCCTCCCCATTCCAACAGCTTCAATTTCCCTAAAGAATCAACTCCATTCTGACCTCCAGCATTAGAAGATGTGATTACGACTAAGCCTACCTGAGCACCCCATCTGCCTGGCCGCCATGATTAGTTCAGGTTAAGCAAATAACCTGAGCTGGTCTAAGAACAATTATCTGGATTTTTCTGAGAACACTGGGACAAAAATATATTCCCATTTGTGTAGCATGTGACAAAGGAAACAGATACGCCAGAAGCTGCTGGCAGCAATGTTTTGAATATGAAAAGATCCAGTTTTAGGATTAAGATGTCACAGTAGAAGGTAGACCAGAAAGACAGAGAGAAACAAACAGGAACTCTGGCGGCATGATTTGAGCTGCTGGATCAGTCCTCACCTGAAGCAAGTCCTTACTCTGGACTTTTCATGTTCATGAACCAATAAAGTACATTTATCATTTAGGTTAGATTGAGTTAAAATTTTACTAATTTCAATCAAAAATGAATTGAAGTACCATACAGAGAGATTCCAGTTTTTGGTGGAGTCAGCTGTGTACTGAGCTGATTACACAGGCTGTCAGAAAGACATTCTGGGCTGGAGGTTCTGGACATGCAGGATCCTGGGAGTGGTTGATGAGATCCCTTGTCTTGGTTTACTTTGATTATATGCCAGTCACTTGCAAAAATTTATGGTCCAAGAAGAATTCTTCAAAAACTATTTGTAGAACCGTAATTGGATATCTAATATATAGGTCAGCTGGATGATGCTTTCAAAACAGTCTAATAAGAAAGAGTGGTAAGTTCTTAAACATCATGATTAGGTGGGGACTCAGCAGCTATAACTGCTGGCATGAGTTATGCTTCCTTCCTGGAGTCATATTCCACATGACACTGATATCAAGTCACCCACATTTATATGAAGTTATTGTCTTATATGAACAGAAATTCACCATTCACTAAAGCAGCAAAATTTAACATCAAAGCTGGCATCATTACACATAACGTATTTCCTTTGTAAAGTAAAAGATGTATTCAGGGAGAACTCTAATTAGGTTGAGAAAACAGTGGGCTATGAAACATTTCTTTCAGGAAAGAGAGGGCAGCACAAGCACCAGCTCTAACTTTCAATGAATTTAATTCAATGAGCTGTTTTACTAGACAAGGGGTCACAAAATCTGGCCTATGGCCTGTCTTTGTAAATACAATTTTATTAGAACATAACCATGCCCATTCATTTACATATGTTTATGGCTATTTCCATCCTACAACAGCTGAATTGAGTAGTTAGGAAAGAGACTGAATGGCCTGCAAAGACTAAAATATTTACTACCTATCTCTTCATAGAAAAAGCTTGCGGATCCCTACTGTTATTCTGTGAATGAAGGCAGAACTATATGATTTTCATCTTTGTATATATTCTTTACTGTATATTGGATGCTCATTAGATATTAATCATTGTGCTACTGCACTTAACATTTTAAGACCTAAACAACTCTATAGGGTTAGATCTTCTCTTGGTTCTACAGAAACCAATGAGGCAAAACAATTTTATTGAGGATACACAAGCAATCATTCCCAGCCTGGAAATCAAACCCAGATCTGCCTGTCTGACCCTGTGCTCTTAACCACTGCACATCCTACACTGTTTCTCCATCCCTTTAAACAGTTCTAGGTTCATAAAATGACTCAATACTGGATGTTGACTTGAAATGGAATCAGAATTACTACTTTAAAATATTTGTTTACCTTAATAAATCATTTACCTACCAAGGAATACCTTGCTAATTGAATTCACATAAACGGCCTGGGGAAAATTGGCAAGAGGGAAGCAGTTCTTTCCAATATGAAGGAAGAATTTCATTGGCTCTTTTCATACAAACTATCTGCTCAGTTTTGGTCTCCAGTAGGAAGCACTGACAAATCAATGAAGTTGACCAAAAGAAAGAAAAACGGAATGATTGTTAATAGGATGATATCCTTGATTTATGAAAAAGAGAGTAGAAAAGTCCACCATCACTGAAATGGGATAACTTACTACTTTTGTGTAGCCTTTTGTGCCGGGGTGACTCAAACCAACAAAACATGCTCTGCGGCTCAAGGCTTTACACAGGTGAAGGACCTCACTTGCTTACAATGACTGATGAACAGATGCAATGCTTTTCACCGGTTATTCCCCAGCCTCAGGATGGCTAGGTCATATGGATTGCTATATCATGGCTTGCTACTGCACCTCTCCCTCCCCACTTTTCTCATTCTGGGCTTTCTCAAATGCGGTTTTTATTTTCATTTACGTATTTTTTGAGATGCAGTTTCACTCTTGTCGCCCAGGCTATAGTCCAATGGCACGATCTCGGCTCACTGCAACCTCCACCTTCTGGGATCAAGAAATTCTCCTGCCTCAGCCTCCCAAGTAGCTGGGATTACAGGCGCCTGCCACCACGGCTAATTTAGTGTTCTTAGTAGAGACAGGATTTCACCATGTTGGCCAGGCTGGTCTTGAAGTCCTGACCTCAAGTGATCCACCTGCCTCAGCCTCCCAAAGTGTTGGAATTACAAGTATGAGCCACCGCACCTGGCTTCAAACGTGGTTTTTATGGATAAAACTATTGCCTCTACAGACAAAATGCAAAGATGAGATGCAATGGTAATGGAGAGGCACTACTGGATTAACATTTTATCTTTGCACTTGAGAAGACTTCCCTTTCCAAATCATATAAGCAACAAAAAGGTAGCTATTTCTATGGGAAGAATGAAACAAAGTTTTCAGTGCCAGAGATGGCTTTAGATTATAGTTTGCTTATTATTGTGGAATTTTTTTTTTTTAGAAAAGTAGAAAGCTCTGGGCCGAAGGCCTCAAACACACTATGAATATTTGTAATGGAAACCCCCATTCCATGTGAACCACAGTCCCATTTCCAGAACAAAACCTTGTCATGCCAGAAGCCAGGGTTGTTTTCTGTTATTAAGCATGCACTGGGATTATCAGAGGTGCCTTGGAGAGTCAGGGGTGCTGCTGGAAGAACATTCTGGGAAGCAGACAGGAAGACCGTTACAGAAGTATATCTGTGGGGTGTCTTGGTGCCATTGCCAGTGCTTGCATTATCCCAGCTAACGTATGGATTCTTCATCTTTTTTTTTTTTATCCAAAAGCAGAAGTTAGCAGTAATACTATAAAGGCTTCAGTCCTCCAAACAACACTCATTTTAGGGATTCATCTTAGAAACAATTTTCTTTCAGTTGTCATTTTTTTCTACACAATTGCAAATAAGCCTATCTGAGCTTTTCTCATCCATTCTGGAGAAAAAAACCATTTTTTGACTAAGGCAAAAGTTGTAGAAATTACGATTCAGTTATTATTTAACTAAAATTCCCCATCTTCTGTAGGCCTCCTCCAATAAGTTCAGCCAGCCTTGATGTCTTCTTTTTCCAAATGACTCACAGCCTTTGCTTCTCATACTTTGACTTCTCAAAGTGTTGTTTTTGGATTACCTGCATCAGAAACACCTAGGTGAACACATTACAAATGCATATCTCTGGACCTTACCTCAGTCATACTGAATCAGAATATCTGAGATGAGACTTGGGCATTTTAGCAAGCTGCCATGATTCTTCTACTCACTGAAGTTTGAGAATGGTGGTTGCATTGTTTCCATTTTGACCATGAGTAATTCTCGGATGATCCCTTTATATGTCCTGTTGCAGTCACATGGGCAAGTTGTATCCTGCATAAAAGCACCTGGTCAACAGGGAGGGAGGATAAAATCAAGATGTTCACTCTGGTGCAAGATTGTGCCCACCAGAGGAAGAAGGTGCTTTTTCTAATTTACACAAATGTCCCTTGGTTGCTCACTGGTTACCCACAAGGCTACATATGCCTGGAAAGGTCATCTTTTCCTAATTTACACAAGGACTCTGTGTGGGCTGGCAGTGCCCTACTTGTAGGTCTAATTTGTAAAGCCCATGAGACAGTCATCGCGTGTTAAGCTTTTTGTCCTCCTTCCCATTGTACCACACACACGTAAAACTCAATATTTGTAGAATCAAATTGAAAATGCTAATAACATATTAATACTAGAGAAAGACAGTTTTATCACTCAAATAACAATAGTCTCCTTCATTTCTCTCCTCCCCTGAATTGAGCAAAATCAGCAGAATTTTCCACTGCAGACCACAAATTGAACATACAGTCTGTGTGGGGGGCAAAATGAAACTCTTCTTTTCCTTCCTAGTGGAAATAAAACTTTTTGGCAGTAATTCTTGGATTGTTTTCTTTGGAAATTGCATTCATGTGATTTTCAAGATGTTTCCCGGGCTTTGTTGAAATTTGATCCATTTAACAAGAAACACATAACTCAATTCATGTTAAAATTCTCAGGGTTACTTAAGAATAATTATGAGTTGTCCATGTGTGCTAGAAAAACAGTCCAGACTTCCTCAAGAATGGGAAGATTATTTGTCTCTCTGGGGTAATGTTTCTCCTGGTTAAGTATGCCCAGTGAAAGAGTTTGCTCAAAAAGTGACCCGAGTTTTTCCCTGCAAAGCAGCAGACAGGCTTCATGAGTTTCACTCCCAAAGCCATTTTCAGAGGTGATTTATCATGTGAACCAAGGGTCTCTATGAACTTCTATGGAAATGACAACATAACATCTCACACACCTAAAGAGAGTGAGACTTGGGCTGAATTCTGAGATGTAATGGTTGGATTTCATCTAAATCATAGTTTTCTGAGCTTACTTTCTTGGCTAGCCTTTCCTTCACTTGTACCCTTCTTTTTTTACTAAACCCTCTAAGCTACAGCTAAATCAGGTGAAGCCCCATAAATCTCCCTTGCACTCATAGCACTCCTCTAACACAGAAATGGAATCCCCTGAGCGTTCACGGACTCACAAGCAGCAAAGATGAAATACATGGAGAAGTGGGGTTGGACCCACTCCAGCCTGCGAGTTGAAGCTCCGCTGTGGCCTAGCAAGTCAGGAAATGCTTCTTGTTCCACCAATATTGAAAAAAAATAAAATAAAACAAAATAAAAAGCGCCGATCCCTATTCATCTCTTTCTTAGCTGAGCCTCTTCTGGTTGATTACAGGTAACACACACCCATTATTTAGGGATATTCATTGCAAAGATACCGGAGTGTGTCATAGAACCCAAAGTCTGCAGAAAGAATGAGAACTGGAAATCAGAGGTCATCAGTACACAGGCAGTGTTTTCTCACCACTCTTCATCTTTGCTTCTCTCACTTCATGCACTAGCTTCTTAACCCAGTTCTACACGGGGAACACAGTATTCTCTGGTTTAAATTTTCTGTTTCAAAGGTCAGCCCAGATTTGCTTTTCTTCATCCCGATTCCAAATTCCCAAGGAATGGAGGTTGATTGACTCATTGTAGATCTGTAACCTCTTCTGGTATAGTCATCTGTGGCTAAGGATAGAGTCAAGCTGGACCAACATGAGTTCTGGGAGCTTGTCTCCATTCCCTTCTGGATGGTGGGAAGGAACATCCCTGAGAAAGCAAACTGGGCAGAAATTGAAAAGGAAACCTGTAAAATCCTAATGTCTATGATCCTAGAAACAAAATAGCGCTTTAGGTTCATTTATCCCAACCACCCATTCATGGTAGGGATAAGTTCTGCCACATACTTGACTAATAATTGATAATCCTTCAGCCCTGCTGGATTCCCCCGCATGAGGATGGAGAGTTTACACCTTATGATCCATTTAACAAGAAACACATAACTCAATTCAGTTTAAAATTCTCAGGGTTACTTAAGAATAATTATGAGTTGTCCATGTGTGCTAGAACAACAGTCCAGACTTCCTCAAGAATGAGAAGATTATTTGTCTCTCTGGGGTAATGTTTCTCCTGGTTGAGTATGCCCAGTGAAAGAGTTTGCTCAAAAAGTGACCCTGAGTTTTTCCCTGAAAAGTAGTAGACGGGCTTCATGAGTTTCACCCCCAAAGCCATTTCAGAGGTGATTTATCATGTGAACCAAGGTTCTCTATGAACTATGAGGTCTCGGTATTATTAACATTTCTTTCTTAGGTTATAACAAAAATTCTTGCAGCAATGCCCATCCAAAGATAGTTCTAACTATTAAAGCAGCTTGTATCTCTAACTTTGAAGTATATATATATAAAATATATATATTACAAATTACATATATTCATATATAATATATTATCTATAAATTCAAGAGCTTAAAAAGAGGTTAGCAACAGGAAAGATGGTATGAGAAAAAGAGCATAGGTTCTGGTGATAGACTGCCAATTTTCAAATCACTATTCACTAGCTCTGCAACCTTCAACAAACACTTGATCCTCTATTTCTTCAATTGTAAAATGATCACAGTGTCATGAAGATGAAATACTGCAAAGTGGAAAGAACGTTCAGCTAAGTGCCTGACACAGAGTTGAAGCTTAGTATGTGCTAGCTGCCATCATTTTCCTTTAGCATTACTTACTTGTAGAAATACAACAAAATCACATATTTTCTAGGCCTTCTGTCATTCTGCCACTGATATTTCTCAGTTTGACCAGATAACTTTCCTTAAAGGACCTTGTCCATGCCAATGTGTAAGGCAATGACACCGCCAAAATGTTTTTCAGACACAGCCTGGGACTTGTTTCTGGTGAGCAGGCTGGAGAAACATTCGCACTTCACAGACCACCTGTCAAAGGGGCGGGTACCATTCTATTTGTTATTCAAGCATGAAGCTGAAGCCTTCTCGCTCAAGCTGTAACGATGGGAACTGAGTGGAGAGACTACTGCATGTATAGTTTACAGAATTGAAATACAGAAGTTGACATTTTTATGATTTTCATAATCTTTGTGAGTAAGTCGTGTAGCCAGAGTCAAGGAACTCTGCATCCGTTCTCACCTCTTGGGATTGGTGTAAAGGTGTAGAGAGAGAAAAGAAATGGAAACAATTGGAGCTGCCTGAGGGATGCATTTGCTCTTTCCTCTCCCTAAGGAGCCAAGGAGGGTTGCATAATATCAGGCTGCCCTAATGCATGGGGACAGCATTACTCCCTAGGCTGCAGGTGCCCTCAAAGCAAGAGGTACCAAGAATGTGGTCAGCTAACATCTGTTTAAGAGAATTACTATTGCATTTTGGCCTTGCTGTGAATAGTGTGCCTGTGGATCTTCCTGGCAGCAAAATGGAATAGAATTGAGTGGGTATCTTGAAGCAGAGCTTCTTCCATGTTCTGGGGTCACTGAGGGCTTTGGGAATCATGCCTGGGCCACATGCACCACATTGGTTTCCATAATGGTTGCTGGGCAGTCAGAACTTGTCAGATGTATCCCAAGATCTCACTGCTGTGCAGAGATATAATATTAAAAAAGAAAAAGGGGCTGGAGGAATGTCACATGTCCAAGCTAACCATTTACTAAACACAAGATCTATGTGAGGCATGATCTTTAAATCAGCAAACATTTACTATGCACTTGCTATGCACTCTATATGTGGCAGTGCCATTACAAGGGAGGACAGAATATATCCAAGAGCACTAGGAGTGTAGAATATAGCCAGATTCTACCTGGGGTCAGGGAGAACTGAGAAAGTTTCTCAGAAAGTGTGATATTGATGAATGCTTTAAACAATGGTGTCAGTTTCCAAGAATATGTAATCACATGAAAAATGCCCAAGGTGTAATGCTGAGTGAAATACATATATACTAAATCTTTTATAGCACAATTGAATTTGATTACACAAAGCATAAACAAAATATAAGGCAGACACTTTTTTCTATTTTATCTTCTATTTATACCTACCTGATTAATAGATGCAATTATTATCTGCATTTTGTTATATATTTAAGTAAAAAAAAAAAGCCACCAAAATGTTAATCTGAGTAGTTGATTATGAGTAAATTTTGTTTGCCTTTTAATAGGCTATTATAGCATTTAAGGTATGAGATAAAAATAACAAACATGTTATTTTTAAATAGACTCTTACATATATCGCCAATTAACTATATATATGGTCAATTGACAAAGGTGCCAAGACCATTAAATGAGACAAAGGATAGTCTTTTCAACAAACAGTGTTGGGAAAACTAGATATCCATATGCAAAAGAATAAAGGTAAACCCCTACCTCACACCATATACAAAAATTAACTCAAAATGCATCAAAGACCTAAACAAAAGAGTTAAAACTCTAAAACAGAAGAAAGCATACAGGAAAATAATGACATTGGATTTGGCAGGGATTTCTTGGATATGAAAACAAAAGCACAGACAACAAAAGAGAATAAATAAATTTGGCTTTATCAAAATTAAAAACATTTGTGCATGAAAGTACACTATCAAGACAATGAAAAGACTCACTCAAAATCTCACCGTCTTCCTTCTGCTACTCAGTGAAGGCCAGGAAACGCATCCTGGACGCCCTGACCCAAAGCATGGGGCAGTCTTCTCACTCTCCCCACAGCTGATCTATTATTGCTAGGCCTCACTAGCCTTTCCCATGCCACTAAGGGACTGGGGAAATGTGACAACTCAGTTTTAAAGCTTACCGCCCAAATTTTAGTGATGCCACTGAGTGTACAAAAGGGACGCCTGTGTTTTCCTTTCCACGTGATACAGTTACTACTCATAAAGATTGATTTTTCATTTTTTGCAACCCAGGACAAAAAAAGAGTCTTGGGCCAGCAAACATTTCCCAAGTATCATCTCCTAAATGCATTTCCACTTGAAACAGTCCTTGGAACTTGGTGCTAAACTTAAGGCTCACTTATGGGGTTGTCTGAAGACCCATTTTTAAATGAATATGAGGTTTCCTGATTCTTGATTGAGCACCTACCAGGAACACGGCCTATGGGATATACACAAATAAATAACAAGGCTATTGTCCATAGGATATATACAAAGGTAGGGGTGGAAAAGATAGATATTCCCACCTAACTCAAAAGACAGAGGGAAGTCATTACCACACCAGACACACAAATAAAGCATTGCATGGAACTGCAGGGGAGGATCATTCTGTTCCAGGCCAAAAATTACAATTGATATGACCCTTAGATGAATACAGATTCAATGAAGAAAAGTGTTTCAGCTTAGGAAGCAACAGGCACAGAGGCATGGAGGGAAAAAGTTCTAGGAGTGAGGGTATTTCTGACATGGCAATAACTAGATTGTCTGGAGCTATGCTGCCCAATATAATAGCTAATAGGCCCACCAGGTGATTTAAATTTAAATCAACCAAAATTAAATAAAATTTAAAATTCATCTTCTCAGTTGCACTAGCCATATTTCAAACTTACATAGATTAGCCACATGTGGCTAATGGTCACTGTATTGGACAGCACCAACATAGAATATTTCTACCATCACAGAATGTTCTATCGGACAACAGTAGACTAGAGAGGAATAGGACCAAGAAGTAGTTAGAGTTGAGGCTTATTCCTTACCTAGACATTTGGTAGAAAAAGTCAACATAAATTTTAAATTTTAGGAAAGTATTTTCATAGAGTATGCTATGCATTGACTATTGCTCCACATGTGAACCAAATCACATGATTCACATATGTGATTTCTCTATCTTGTCAGCCAAGACGATTAGATTATGCTGCAGTAACAAATAGTCCCTTATCTCCATGGTTTAATACAACAAAGAATTATTTCTTGTGCTCACTACATTTCCAACATGGGTGGTCACTCAGGGACCCAGGCTAGTGAAGACATCATCTTGACAAACACTTCCTTAATTGCCAAGACAGATAAAAAAAGAAGGTTGGTGCTGAGCACCAGCAGCTAAATGCCTCAGACAGAAGTGACACACATCACTTCCATTCACATTTGTTGGTCAACGCAAATCACACAGCCACTGTCAAGGGAGTAAGAAAATATCTCTTCATGTCACCAGAAAGACAGACTGCAATCAGAATACTTGTGTATAACCCTAAAAACTGCCACTTATGTTAATAATCAATTACCCACCAAGATGTCCAAGCAGAACAATTGACCACAAGTGTAAAAAAAATGTCAGAGCTGCAAAGATTGACAGAAACCTGACCAATGAGAGGCCTTAAACAACATCCAGGGACTGTTCTAGAATAAGTACCACTTATTTGCTTCACATTTCTAGGACATCATTTATAAGAAAGAAGAATGAGAAGCCACAGCCATGACTGTGGGGCTTTCTTCCCTTCCCAGAATTGCTCCTTATGTAGCTGTCTATGCCATAGTGGCTCCAAGTTTTCTATACGAGGGGTCTAAAACACAAACCTAACCAAGAGGAATGGAACGAGATTTGTCTTAAGGCTGGGTTTGCTTAGCAAGATTGCTGTTTTTACTTAGAATGAATGTTTATTTGGAATGGCTTATGGTGAGGGGACTGCTGACCAATGTTATAGGAGGTAAAACACTTTCAAGCCTCCACCTTGCACTGTCATCAGTCTGTGACCATGGAAGGGAATCAAAGAAACGTGTGTTGTTCTGCCTCTTCAGACCAAAAAAAAAAAAAAAAAGGTAACCCACTAGGGTGGCCAACCATAGTGGTTTGCCTGGGACGGAGTGATTTCCCAAATGATTTACCAGTGCTTTGGCAACTTTTTAGTTGCCTGGGAACAATCCCAGGCAAACTGAGATGGTTGGTATCCTATGGCCTAGAGAACACGCAGCTCTCAGACATATTTTATTTTGTCATTGGGTGTTATTTTTAAGTTTCAGTAAGTTAGGATCATTTAAGAATTAGGTTTCCGGCCAGGCACGGTGGCTCATGCTTTTAATCCCAGCACTTTGGGAGGCCAAGGCGGGCAGATCGCGAGGTCAGGAGATCGAGGCCATCCTGGCTAACATGGTGAAACCCCGTCTCTACTAAAAAATACAAAAAATTAGCCAGGCATGGTGGTGGGCCCCTGTAGTCCCAGCTACTCCAGTGGCTGAGGAAGGAGAATGGCGTGAACCCGGGAGGCGGAGCTTGCAGTGAGCCGAGATTGGGCCACTGCACTCCAGCCTGGGTGACAGAGCAAGACTCCATCTCCAAAAAAAAAAAGAATTAGGTTTCCTTACCCTCCAGATACATGCCTTTTAAACAATTCAGAAGATGTACCCACTCTGAGACCTGTATTCCCCCAGGGCAGTCATCAACCAGGGACAAGTGGTGGCAGCTGCCCCCTTTAGACAGTTCATGTTCTTCGCATGTCTTCACAGACCTCACCTGAGCTGTTTTCACTTATTTATGTCACCTTTCTGACCTGAGGCATAAGGCTGCACATTAAAAACACCCAGGTGGCCTTTACAGTTCCAATATTTAGACTGCACCCCAAAACAACCGTATAAGGATCCTAGGGGTGGAACTCTGGCATCCACATTTTTCTTAATATGGTAAAATACATATAACATAAAATTCAGCATTTTAACCATTTTGAATGTACAATTCTGTAAATTAAATACATTCATATTGTGCAACCATCACCACCATGCATCTTCAGAACTTTTTTTCATGATTCTGAATATAAACTCTGCACCCATTAAACAATAGCTCCCCATTCTTCCCTACCTCAGCCTCTGGTAACCACTGTTCTATTTTCTGTCTATAAATTTGTCCATTCTAGGTAGCTCACATAAGTGGAATCATACAGTATTTGTCTTGTTGTGTCTAGTTTATTTCACTTAGCATAATATTTTTAATGTTCATCCATGGTATAGCATGCTTCAGTATTTTCTTCCTCTTTAGTGAATAATATTCCACTGTAGGTATATACTACATTTTGTTTATCCATTCATCCTCCTATGGACATTTGAGTTATTTCTGTTTTTTGGCTGTTGTAAATAGTACTGCTATAAACATAGAGGAACATGTATCTACTAGAGTCCCGGCTTTCAATGCTTTGGGGTGCATACTTAGCAATGGAATTGCTGGGTCATGTTGTAATTATATGTTCAATAACATTTGTATTTTTAAAGCCCCCCCAGGTGACTCTATTGTGCAGACAAGGCTGTGGACTTCTGTATTAGAACTTGTAAACTCTGAAGAATCTACACTTTCTCGTTTCCATGAGTGTGTGGCAGGGAAAAAATGAACATCGTAGTTAACTCAGACATAAAATAGGAGTTTAAAAACAGTTTTGAGAATACATAGAATGTCTTTCTGCCATCTTCCTCAAGCCTCTGAAAACAATTCTCTGCAGTCCTTTATTGGATGCTTCCATCAATCTTTCAGAAGAACTACCCTCAAAGAATATTTCAAATTTCATTATATATACTGCTTTAAAATTTTAACTCAATCTGTAGAATTTTATAAAAATGCACTGGATTAGAAAATGACACAAAAATAATATCCACTGGTTTTCTTTTATAATATCATGCAACTAAAGTGACACATTTTGGAGTAGTACAGTTATGAAAATGCAGCCCTGTGCCAGTATGAACGTCACTTATATTTAAAAGGAAAGTAATTTTACATGATTTGCTCTCTTATCTTTTGTCCTAGCAATACAGAGAGATTTGTGGATTCAGTGACTTCATCAGATGGTCTTATTCCCTCTACCATACTACTTTAAATTAAGACTGGAAGCTTTTAGAATCCTTCTTCCCAGGGGAATTTATAAAATGTCGAAATGGTCACATCAGCCACTTGGGGCTGGCCTGGGAATAAAGACTTAAATTTGGCCATGGGAATAGAAGAGGAATATTTCCTTGAACTTCTTTCGCCCTCCTGGTCTTTCTCCTATGAAAACATTCCATTGTGCTGTATCATTGTCCAAACAGAAACACAAGCAGCTGAACTCAATTTATCAGGGAGCTCATTTAGGTATCATCTAGGGATAGGAAACCCACTTCAGTGACTTGAACACTGAAGGGAGGTTATGAATTCATGTAATCAGGAGGAAGAAGGGTAGGCTTCAGAGGAAGTGAGATCCAGAGATTCAATATTCCCATAGTATGCACTTTCCCTCTGTTGGATATCCTGTAGTGTTGTCTTCATCCTAAAGTGGCTGCCCAGCAGGTCCACACTCTCCCCTTATGTGACCAAAAGATCTGCTATAGTTCTGTATTTTCCCTCTTTACACCACGCTGCCCAGAGGGGGTCATGAGGGTCTCCTCTAATAAAGCTAATAACGTCCCCTCCTTGATTGGGAGGCACCAATCCCACCTATATCAGGTGACTGAGAATGGAAAGAGCGTGTTCTCCCATAGGAAACTCAGCATTCTCTTACCAAGAAAAGAGAGTAATCGATTCTGGGCAGCAAACAGTAAGTGTCTACGATGCCAGGTGTGTTCTGTCCAATGCAGAGCACAGAATGACTCTTAACCTCCCTTGTTCCTAAGAACGCTGTCCAGTGGAACTTTTTGCAATCACAGAAATGTTCTCTATCTATGCTGTCCAGTGCAACAGCTACCTAACTATGTGTGACTGACTCTTCAGTACCTGACATGTGGCTTAATGCAACCGAAGCACTTGATTTTTGAGTTGTTTTAAAAAGTAAGTTTAAATAGCCACATATGGCTAGGGGCTGCCATATTGTGTAGTGCAGTTCTAGAAACTGATACTCCATTAAAGCAACAGAAAATCACATTTTTTTCTCTGGGAAGCACATAATATTTATGGCGTATAATGGAGCATATTATCAATAAGCTTTCATATCTTTTTTCTGTTTATGAGGCTACTGTATCATATCCATTCTGTATATTTGCAATTAATTATTTAGACTTAAGTACAAAATTTTACATTTATTTCAGGTTAAGTTTTCAGAGGATCCCCATCCTTAAAGATATTTCTTATCCTGAATTTTAAAAATTCATAATATTACTTGCTCTACCAATCCTATGTTGGTCTCTATCATGAAGGGAATCTATCCTGTAACAGAGATTTTTTTTAATCTGTAGATTATGAATGGCTTCTAAGAGGATGTGAAACTACTGAAGATTTTTGTGTGCTTCTACTATGCTGTTTTTGTTCCCTCCAAGAGAAAGTTAAGTTCATTAAGTTTTCAAAGATTAAAATCAGTCATCAATAATTTACACCTTTGCACAAATTATTAAAGCATGGCAGAAATCTATGACCTGCTGTTAAAAATGGCCATCCAGGTAAACAGGTAAACACCAGTGTTTAAACTACAGGCTCTGTCTCTGGTCCCTGACTGCTGCTCACCATGTGGCAGAGCCACAAAAATCAGAAACTTACACATGTTGGTCTCTTTCTTTAAGTTTTGACTTCTTCCCCAAATTTGCTAACTGTTGTTCACGCTCTAGGGCCCTTGGGTAGTTTTTGTATTTTGTCTACAGTTTATAGTTGTTGTGTGTGAGAGTGTCCTTCTTATTACATTATGCATAACATTTATTTAACCAGATCTCTATTAATGACCATTTAGAATCTGACTTTTTTTTCCAGTCCAATCATTTCTGAAATGAACATCCTTATTTGTGCCTCTTGAGCAAGAATGCAACTAAAAATTGAGAAGTGGAGATGTAGCTTATGGAGTAAGCACATTAAGATTATAAAACATGTGGCAGAAGGTCTGGAAACCAATAATTTTATCATAAATAATATCATCATATGAATTAACTATTTGGTATGAATTAATATACATAATACAAGTCCAACATTTATTCATTGTATCAGACGTACCAAAATGCTTTCAGACAGGGTGGCCGCCCTGTAGTTACCACCAACATGCTTTCCAAAGTGCCTAAGTGCTGCCAATGCCCTGGTATATACAGCTAAAGGAACTTTGAATTTTTTTCCTCTGGAACATTTGAAGAAGAGGGATTTCTATCCATTTGTAGTGAATTTTACATGACTATCAAAAGCCACAATCTACAATGAACTCAAACAAATTTACAAGAAAAAAACAAACAATCCCATCAAAAAGTGGGTGAAGGACATGAACAGACACTTCTCAAAAGAAGACATTTATGCAGCCAAACAACACATGAAAAAATGCTCATCATCACTGGCCATCAGAGAAATGCAAATCAAAACCACAATGAGATACCATCTCACACCAGTTAGAATGGCCATCATTAAAAAGTCAGGAAACAACAGGTGCTGGAGAGGATGTGGAGAAATAGGAACACTTTTACACTCTTGGTGGGACTGTAAACTAGTTCAACCATTGTGGAAGTCAGTGTGGCGATTCCTCAGGGATCTAGAACTAGAAATACCATTTGACCCAGCCATCCCATTACTGGGTATATACCCAAAGGACTATAAATCATGCTGCTATAAAGACACATGCACACGTATGTTTATTGCGGCACTATTCACAATAGCAAAGACTTGGAACCAACCCAAATATCCAACAATTATAGACTGGATTAAGAAAATGTGGCACATATACACCATGGAATACTATGCAGCCATAAAAAATGATGAGTTCATATCCTTTGTAGGGACATGGATGAAACTAGAAAACATCATTCTCAGTAAACTATCGCAAGGACAGAAAACCAAACACCGTATGTTCTCACTCATAGGTGGGAATTGAACAATGAGAACTCATGGACACAGGAAGGGGAACATCACACTCCGGGGACTGTTGTGGGGTGGGGGGAGGGGGGAGGGACAGCATTAGGAGATATACCTAATGCTAAATGACGAGTTAATGGGTGCAGCAAAACAACATGGCACATGGATACATATGTAACAAACCTGCACATTGTGCACATGTACCCTAAAACCTAAAGTATAATTAAAAAAAAAAAAAAGCCACAAGGCCAGAGAAAGTAGAAGTAATTGGGCAATCCAAAGCACTTATTTATCCTTGATATTCTTGCTTACATCTTAAAACTGGGCTCAGGACCACAGGGACCAACCCCGCATGCTTTGCCTTGTCTCATGCTGTGAGGCCATCAGGGAAACATCGTATTTGTACAATCCCGGAGCCGCAAAGTTTGCAAAAGTGCACGCTGTGAGGACAGGATGATGAAAAGGAAGCTCCTCTCAACTGTCCACCCCTAATGTATGCCAGCCCCACTCTGAACAAACAGCAGCCTTCCCAAAGAGCAAACGTTAAGGATTATTAAACCTTCATTTCTTAATTTCCATTTTGATTCAAAAATCGCAGGAGGCTATGATCTTACTTTATGAGTCTTTCCCTATGCAGTTGGAATTGGTGATCTGACATTTATAAGCTGGGAAATGTAGGGTTTTTCTTTATGGCATTAAATATTCTCTTTCATGATGGTGTTTCACTTTACAAATGGCAAATATATCATGATGTGACCTGCGTAGAAGTGTTTTCAAGGGAGGTTTGGGAGTTCTGAAAAATTCGCCTTGCCGTGTGGCATGTTGAAAGCCCGCTATCACGTCTGATGCACTTTATGCTGGCACCATGCACCATATTGGTGAGAGAAAGCTAACCAATACGGGGAAAGACTTGGAGTTTCCGTTTCATATTCAGCAAAGTTATTTTTCTAATAAATTCTAAGAACATAACAAAGATGCCATTGGTATCAAGCTGTTTCATATTTTTTTTTTCAGTCAGGTGTTTATGCAGGAAATACTAAGCATTCACATGTGCCAAACCTCAATCTAGACCCTGTGGGGAATACACACATGAAATATCCTTAGACCAGCTTAGGGTAGGGTCCTAGTTAGTTTCTTGCTCAGGAGAGCTTCCAAGGTCAGGCTTTTTATGCAGTTCAATGTGGCAGTGTTGACATTTTAAGAGAAATACAGTTTGTACCTTTATGGAAAGAATATAGAGCATGTGAATGTTAAGTAAAAAATTACAACTGTGTGAATTCACAATGACGTGAAAGTTCTCACCCTGCTTTATAACTTAAAACCAGCTGAGTTCGTGTCCCTCCCTCCCCGTTAGAGAGCCGACATCCAGTGAGCAATGAGCCTCTTGCTTTTTATCCTCCCAGTTCATTTCATTCTTTCTCCTCCCTTATTGACGGAGTGACCCCTATGTGCCCAGCACCCTGTAAGAATAGGAAATGCACACTATGCCCCCTGGCACTCTTGCTTATGCTACCTGAGGATTCGAGGGCAGGCTTTACCTTCATGGTTCCTACAAGGTGATCATGGCTTTTCCTTCTCTTAGCAGAGTTCTAAGAATGCCCAGGACCATAAATCAACAAGTTGTCCATAGCAAACAATCTACCAGGGCTTCGGGATAGCTGGGCAGTATTTCTCTAGGGAACGAAGGCTGGCTAAATAGCCAAAGTTTATTGAAGTGCTCCATACATTGCTTAAGACTAGAATTCACAGTCAACTGCCTGGGGTGGCTTTCACTCCATCCTTCCTTCCAAGAACCACAGAGATGAAGTAAATGAGCCACAGGAATAGGGATTTCTTCCAGGCTGGAGATATTACAACCCTTCTCTCAATATAAGAGTTGGCTTGAAAAGGCAGCATTCACTATTGAAGGGATAACTCTAAAGAGGGCTTGTGGTTATAATGGTTTTATGATTATTTTGGATCTTTGTAAAGACTCCTGTGTTTGGGTAACTGATTCCACACTGGAGAGATCACACAAACATTCCTTAACATTAGTCTGTGGCTTTGTTAGACAGAATTGAAAGAGCTCTGTGTCCATTCCAGTCCCCACTCACACCCAAAATCATCTGTCATTCACATGACTGTGGATTTTTTTTTTTTTTTTTCAGAATTAGACTCTTAGTCTTCTGGGGTTTTTTTTGTTTGTTTTTGGTTTTTTTAAATTACATATAAAAAAACAGTCTCCAGGAAGTCTGTGCTATGTGTTGAAAACAAAGGATACTTAAGTGAGGTTGTTGTCTTCCAAAAGCCTATAGATAAGAAGGTAACATTTGCTAGTTTAAGTGCAAACATACATACACATACATATATATGTATAAAAACAAGCAAATAAACAAGTTGGAAAAATATCTGCCCCTTTTATCTATCATTAATCAATGGATCAGGAAATATCACCTGAGAAGCTATCCTTTGGGGGAAGTCTACACTATATGTTGAAAATAAAGATGTTTAAGTCAGGTCACTGTCTTCCAAAAACCTATAGATGAAGAGATTTTTCATTGAAATACACACATACGTACATACATAAAAATAAATATTGCATGTTCTCACTGATATGTGAGAACTGAAAAAATTGATCTCATGGAGTTGGAGAGTAAAATGATGGTTACCAGAGACTGGGAAGAGTAGTGGGTGTGGCGGGCATTGAGGAGGAGTAAAGACCCAGTTAATGGGTATAAAAATACTGTCAGGGAGAAAGAATAAGATCTAGTGTTCAGTGGCACAACAGGGCAACTATAGCTAATAATTTATGGTACATTTCAAAATATAACTAGAAGAGTGGAATTGGAATGTTTTTAACAATATTTTTGCTATATTTCAAAATAACTAGAAGAGTGAAATTGAAATGTTCCTATCACAAAAATATGATAAATGTTTGAGGTGATGGATACCCCAATTACCCTGATTTGATCATTATATATTGTATACTTGTATCGAAATATCACATGCACCCCATAAATACGTACAACTATTATGTATTCATAACAATTAAAAATTTTAAAAAATTTAAAAGAATTTAGCAAAAAACACCACACAGACATACACAAAAAAACAAATTACCAGGTTGGAAAAAAAATACCAAAGATGACAAAAGATATGCATTGAGCAAATATTTTCAGAGTATTTGTTTACTAGGCATGTTGTAGTGCCAATAGAGAGCTGTTATTTTAGGGAGATAGACAAGTAATAAACAAGTAAATATATAATTTCAGGGAATAGAAAGTTCTATAGAGAAAAAATAAAGTAGGATAAAAATGAATTATGAGAGAAGTATGATATTTACATAGAGTGCGGTCAGGAAAGTCCCCTCTGAAAAGGTGATATGTGATATTAGGCCATGTGAAAATGTGTGTGGGAAGTAGTCATATGTCCAGATCATGCAGGACCCTGAAGAAAACAGAAAGGGCTCTTCATTCTGTTATTTTCAGTAAGATGGAAGAGAATTTGGGGGTTAAAGGTGAGGACTGGCATGGCCTAAAGTGTGTTTTAATAGGATCACTGTGACTTCTGTGATAAAAGCAGACTGCAAGGACAGAAGCTGAAGCAGGAGGTGAGTTAGAAGGTTCCTGCAATATCCAGGTGAGAGCTGATGATGGCTTTGCCTGGGCTGGCAGTGGAAGTGATAAGAGGTGGCTGAATGAATATTTTGAGGATAGAATTAACAGAAATTGTTTTTTGGTTAGAAGTGAGGTGTGAGAGGAAGAGAGGATTCAAGGAAAATACCAAGGTTTCTGCCTGAGCCTGAGCAATTGGGAAAATTGGTAGCTAAAATAGGAAAGACTGTATGAGGATCTGGACTGCATGGAGGTAGAGATGAAGGGAGGGGTGGTGAATGTCAGGAGCTCAGTTCTGGCACATTGAGTTTGACATGCCTATTAGACTTCCAAGTGGAAATGTTAATTATGCAATTGAATAAACAGGTCTTGAGTTGCAGGGAGAGGTATCAAATTGGGGATACAAATTTGGGTGTATTTAAAACCTTTATTCAACCTAGGGAGTGTATATAAAGAAAAAAAAAGGTGTATATAAAGAAAGAAAGGACTGAACTAAGAGTGGCCCCAAAATTTAGAAGTCAGAGAATCAGAAAGACTCTGCAAAAGAGATTGAGAAGGAGTGGTCTGAAAGAGAAAAAGAAAACCTGGCACATATGATGCCCTGGGATTCAAGAGAAGAAATTGTCTCAAGGAGGAGAAATTTATCAACGTCAAAAGCTATTGCTTGTGCAAATAAGGACTGAGAAATAAATTAAAAGCTAATTAAAGTAAAAAAAAGAGGTAGAAGTATATAGCTAAAAAGTGAATAGAGAAGATTAAATAGAATGTCTAAAAACAAACAAAAAAACCCCAAAAAACTGGTTTACTACAAAATAAAGTGGGAAAAAAGAGAAAAAGGCAAAAGAAGATATAGGACTTTCTTAAATAAAATATAGGACATATTTAAAACCAAAGCGTATTAGTAATTATATTAAATATAAACTGCTAAGTACTCCAATTAAAAGGCAGAGACAGTCGGGCGCGGTGGCTCACGCCTGTAATCCCAGCACTCTGGGAGGCTGAGGCAGGCGGATCACAAGGTCAGGAGATTGAGACCATCCTGGCTAACATGGTGAAACCCCATATCTACTAAAAATACAAAAAATTAGCTGGGCTCGGTGGCGGGCACCTGTAGTCCCAGCTACTCAGGAGGCTGAGGCAGGAGAATGGCGTGAACCTGGGAGGCAGATTTTGCAGTGAGCCAAGATTGCGCCACTGCACTCCAGCCTGGGTGATAGAGCAAGACTCAGTCTCAAAAAAAAAAAAAAAAAAAAAAAAAAAAAAAGGCAGAGATTGCTAGACTAAATAAAAGTAGCAAAATTCATACATATGGTGTCTACAAGAAAAAAACATTTTAAATATAATGACATCGTTTACATGTAAAAGGATGAAAAAGGTATATCATAAAAATACTATTATATAAGAAAACTGGAGTGAGTATATTCACATCAGATAAAGTGGACTTCAGAACAAAGAGCATTGCCAGAGGAAAAAAAAAGGGATATTTCATAATGATAAGGTTAACTTGTTACGATAATGTTATAACCATAATGCAAAACCATGTGTTCCCACTGGAATGGTTAAAATTTAAAAGACTGACAGCATCAAATACTTTCAAGAATATAAAACAACTAGTATTCTCATACATTGCTGATAGCAGTGCAAAATGGTATAGCCAGTTTAGAAATCAGTCTACTAGTTTTTCATAGTTAAATTTACATCTACTTATGAACCAGCAATTTATTCATGTGTATAGAGCCAAGAGAAATGAAAACATATGCTTTTAAACGATGTGGATAAGAATGTTTATAGCAGCTTTGCTCAAAATAGCCCCGACTTGAGACAACCCAAATTTCCAGACAAGAGAATGGAAAAAAATATGATATAATTATAAAATGGAGTACTACTCAGCAATTCAAAGGAATGAATCACTGTTACGCATAGCAACGTGAATGACTCTCCAAACTATTTTTTTTTAGCAAAAGAATTCAGATACCAAAAAAATAAAATGCGGTTTTTGCAATTACTTTTACTTTAAAATTGTAAACCATAATTATGAAGTCCTGGGACAAGCAAAGCTAATCTACAAGGATAACTCAGAAAAGTATGTGCTTCTGGAGTAGTGGATCGGTGGCAGGGTTTAACTGGGATGAAGCAGAAGGCTGCTTTCTGGGATGATGGAAGTGTTCTTTAGCTCTATAGGGGCATGGTTACTTCGCTACAGTTCATCTCACTGTATGATTATTATAACTCAACAAAACTGTTTATATAAAAGGAAAAAGTTTAGAAATAAAATATTTTAAAAGTAAAAAGATAGAGATCTATGATACTTGTCACTTATGCACAAAAAAGCCAAAAAATCTCTATATTTCTATTGATACGATGCATATGTGTAGAATTAAGAGCAGCATTTTTACATTAAAAGAATCTGACTCAGTAGCTGTTCCTGTCTGACTCAGCACTAATCATAACTAACAATAGCATTTTCTCGCTTACATTTCACAACACTCTTTATGTAGTGGTTTGTTTTACTTACTCCATTTCACACATGAAACAACCGAATACTAGAGAGTAAAATGACTTGCCCAGGGTGATATCATTGTCGAGCAGTAGAGTTAGAACTTGACTGCATGTTTTGATTACCCTAGAGTTGGTACCTTTAACCACCACGTTGTACTTCTTTTCTAGAGGGGACACAGGCACTCTCTAAGGGGTCTCCTGAGTCTCTGTAAGATCTCAGACAATCTCACCACGTATTCTGTCTGTCTCCGATCATTCTGTCTTCTGGGGCTTCCAGATTCTATCTCACCCCCTTGTACCTGGTTCTAAGCTGCCTACCTAGCTCCTTTAGACCAATGCTTCATTTAGAGTCACTGCCCAATGCTTCATTTAGAGTCACTGCTTGGCTTTTGTCTTTGGTTTTATGCCTATGTACTATCTTTTGTCTTTGGTTTTATGCCTATGTACTGTACTACTCACTAAAGCAAAACTTGAATGTGTTGGATCTTAGGAAAACCAGTCCTTATCAATCAGAGTTTTAAATGTCTGACTTGCAGATTCTGATAATTCAACTACTTTGTGTTTTCCAAAATTCAAAATTTCTAAAGGCTAAGGCTAGATCTGGCAAGAAAGCAAGAGAAATAAGTAATAGGTTAGAATGTAAAACAAACAACCTTTCAGCAAGCTGTGCCTTTTAACCCTGGGAAATACTCTGGTGCCTTAGAGAACACAGGTCAATGTATCGCTTTTCCACTTTATTAAATTATTAGTATTAAAAAATAACTCTGAGCAAGCAACAAAACACAGCACAGTGCTTTCTACCAATAAAATTTAATTTGCTATCTCAAGAGCTGCTGGCTTTTATCGCCATAGATTGGAGCATGGTATTTTCAGGGATAAAGTTTTTTTTCTTCTTTTTATCTAGTTTGGAGGAAACATGGCCAACATTAGTTCCAAATATTTTATTTCAAACATAAAGCACAGAACCAATACTAATAAACAACAGGCTCTTATGCCAACATTGGTGCATGTTTTTGTTATTGCATTATATTCCATGAGAGTTATTGTGCATAATTAAATAGAAAAAAAACCCTTGAACTTGGAATTATAAAACCGTCACCACAAACCAACGATTCCACTTGATGTGTATGAAGTCATTAAATGTATTATAAAAAAAAAAAAGGAGAGGGAAAAATCTTTTCCTTGTAAATCATTAAAAATGCATGAGAGTTGAAAGCAAAGCAAACAGCCCATACATTTGCTTAGGGAACTACTACTGAAGAAGGCACTGCAATTCAGAACAGAAAATAAGGTTTTTTGAAATCAGCATGCCCTGTTATCCAAATGACTACCATGTGGGCTGTTGGGTAGAAAAGACTTATAAATTCCAAGAATATAAATATTGGTCCTGGCATCCTGTAATAAAAAAAATGCTTGGAGGGTGGCTGTGGTCTAAAGGAGCCTCATGATTGAACAATTCAAAGGATGGGCTGCCATGGGATCTGTGAATGGCAAGAAGATCCAGAAAAACACATGCTGAGTTAGGACCTGTCTTCTGGACAAGGGTCAAGATGCACCACCTTCACACCAATAGCAGAAACAATGGGTTTACAGCCAGTTATTTAGATATCAGTCTATTGATTCTGGAGGATCACCAAATTCATGTCACAATTCAGTCTATGTCAGCAGTGCATATCTGCTCTGAAAAGCTTTTGTTTAATATGCTATAACCACGAGACATTAACAAAATGGGCAGAAGTAGAAAGGGACCAGGTGGCACATATGTCAATCAGCATTCTTTCCCTTGCTAGGAAGATCTTCATTCAAACTGGCTCAGGTAGAAGCATATCTTTACTGAAAGGAAAGTCTAAGACAGTCCAAGACTGGTGTATTAGTCCCTTTTCATACTGCTATGAAGAAATACTTGAGACTGGGTAATTTATAAAGAAAAAGAGGTTTAATGGAATCACAGTTCCACATGGCTGGGGGTGCCTTACAATCATGGTGGAAGGCAAAGGAGGAACAAAGGCATGTCTTACATGGCAGCAGGCAAGAAAGCATGTGCAAGGGAACTGCCCTTTATAAAACAATCAGATCTCATGAGACTTATTCACTATCACAAGAACAGCATGGGGAAACCCACCTTCATGATTCAATTACCTCCCACCAGGTCCCTCCCACAACATGTGGGGTTAATGGGAGCTACAATTCAAGATGAGATTTGAGTGGGGACACAGCCAAACCATATCATTCCACCCTTTGCCCCTCCCAAATTTCATGTCCTCACATGTTAAAACCAATCACAACTTCCTAACAATCCCATAAAGTCTTAACTCATTTCAGCATTAACTCAAAAGTCCACAGTCCAAAGTCTTCTCTGAGAAAGGCAAGTCCCTTGTGCCTATGAGCCTGTAAAATCAAAAGCAAGTTATTTCCTAGATACAACGAGGATACAGGCATTGGGTAAATACATCCATTCCAAATGAGAGAAACTGGCCAAAACAAAGGTGCTACAGGCCCCATGCAAGTCCAAAATCCAGCAGGGCAGTCAAATCTTAAAGCTCTGAAATGATCTCCTTTGACTCCATGTCTCACATCCAGGTCACTCTGATGCAAGAAGTGAGTTCCCATGGTCTTGGGCATCTCTGGCCCTGTGGCTTTGCAGGGTATGGCCTTCCTCCTGGCTTCTTTCATGGGCTGGCATTGAGTATCTTTGGATTTTCCAAGTGCAAGCTGTTGGCAGATCTACCATTCTGAGGTCTGGAGGATGGTGGCCCTCTTCTCACAGCTCCACTAGGCAGTGCCCCAGTGGGGACTCTTTGTGGGGGCTCCAACCTCACATTTCCCTTCCATACTGCCCTAGCAGAGGTTCTCCATGAGAGCTCCGCCCCTGCTGCACACCTCTTTCTGGACATCTAAGCATTTCCATACATCCTCTGAAATCTAGGCAGAGGTTCTCAAACCTCAATTATTGACTTCTGTGCACCCACAGGCCCAACACTACATGTAAGCTGCCAAGGCTTGGGGCTTGCACCCTCTGAAGCAATGGTCTGAGCTTTACATTGCCCCCTTTTAGCCATGGCTGGAGCTGAAGCAGCTGGGACACAGGTTACCATATCCTGAGGCTACATAGAGCAACAAGCCCTGGGCTAGGCTCACAAAACCATTTTTTCCTCCTAGTTCTCTGGGCCTGTAATGGGAGGGGCTGCCATGAAGACCTCTGACATGTCCTGGAGACATTTTCCCCATTGTCATTGTCTTGGCGATTAACATTTAGTTCCTTTTAACTTATGTGAATTTCCGCAGCTGGCTTGAATTTCTACTTGGAAAATGTTGGGTTTTTTTTTTTTCTATCACACTGTCAGGCTGCAAATTTTCCAAACTTTTATGTTCTGCTTCCTTTTTAAACATAAGTTCCAATTCCAAACCATATATTTGTTAATGAATAAAACTGAATGCTTTCAAGAGCACCCAAGTTACATCTGGAACACTTTGCTGCTTAGAAATTTCTTCAGCCAGATACCCTAAATCATCTCTCTCAAGTTCAAAGTTCCACAGATCTCTAGGGCAGGGGAGAAATGCTGCCAGTCTCTTTGCTAAAGCATAGCAAGAACCACCTTTGCTCCAGTTCCAATAAGTTCCTCCTCTCCATCTGAGACCACCTCAGCCTGGACTTTATTGTCCATATCACTATTAGCATTTTTGTCAAAGCCATTCAACAAGTCTCTAGGAAGTTCCAAGTTTTCCCACATTTTTCTGTCTTCTTCTGGGCACTGCAAATTGTTCCAACCTCTGCCTGTTACCCAGTTCCAAAGTTGCTTCCACATTTTGAGGTATCTTAATAGTAGTACCCCACTCTACAGGTACCAATTTACTGTGTTAGTCTATCTTCATACTGCTATGAAGAAATACCTGAGACTGGATAATTTATAAAGAAAAAGAGGTTTAATGGACTCACAGTTCCACATGGTTGGGGAGGCCTTATAATCATGGTGGAAGGCGAAGGAGGAGGAAAGACACATATTACATGGTAGCAGGCAGGAGAGCATGTGCAGGGGAACTGCCTTTTCTAAAACCATCAGATCTCATGAGACTTATTCACTGTCATGAGAAACGCATGGGAAACCGTCCCCCACATGATTCAATTACCTACCACCGGGTCTCTCCCATGACACATGGGGATTATGGAAGCTACAATTCAAGTGAGATTTGGGTGGGGACACAGCCAATCCATATCAACTGGAGACCAATTCAGTTAGGCCACTTAGAAAACTCTATTGGAAGATGGGGCAGGGAGTCTCCCCTCCTTTTCTGCTTCACACAGAGTCACATGTAGGCCTTTTAGAAGAAGGGGCTATATGTGAATAGAGTACATTTCTATTAGTCATCTATTTTTCTAGGCTCATTGGACACATGGTTTTTTAATCCATGCCAGTTCTTTCTGATCAACTGATGGCTTTGCTGCTCCTTTCTAATTTAGGCTATCTGTAACATTGTCATGGCCCAACACTGGCCCCAACTTTACAACTTTACCTCCCATGTAATTGACTTTGCCTTTCCCCTTTGGTTTTTGTTTGTTTGTTTTTTAGAACAAGTTGTCCTGGTTTGGATCAAGGATTTATTCCTGGCCCAATCAGTAATGGCCAGAAGAATTGGTCAACTTCCCAATCACCAGGGATCAGGATGAAAACAGATTCTCTGAGGAAGGGGTGAGGACATGGCAAGCAAATTGACTGGAATATCCACAATCATATCAGGCTCTATAAACAGCCCTAAAATTACCAGAAATTGAACTTGCAGAAAATATATCCTATCCCAGGGTTGAAGACATATATTACTTAAATAATTACTATAGTTCTTCAATTCTAAAATGAATATATTTTTCACATTTTAACATTTTGCAAATTGAGACATAAGACTGCAATCAACCTGTACATTTAACACAGTGTTTTCCCCCTCCACATAATAGCTGCTATTAAATTGATGATGCATCTTAAGTTAAAGTTTCTCTAAAAATTAAGGAAACATGGAAAGCATAATTCCACTGGCTCATAGTTTTGTCAAAAGTGAGAAATTAAAACTTTTTATATAAAATTACTGTTAAGCACTATCTTCCTAATTGTTCTGTTTTTCTCACTTTCGTGGGGAAGATGACAATTTCATCATTTCCTCAGGTAATTCCCCAATCTCATTGTGTTACTCTGTCCTCTGATATCATGCCTAAATCATGTCTCCCTGGATTAACTCATTATTCCAATTAAAGTCCTTGATATATGTCAAAGGCATGCCCTTATTTGTGACAAAGCCATAAAAAATGTGTTGCTTTAATTCCCTCTATAAATCAGTTTTTCTACTCCATTCCCTTAATTATGTGCCAGTTTTCTCCGGAATCACTCCAATGTCTAGGATTTTTTTTCCTTAACCCAGAATGTTTCCAAAATACAAGTGTGGGATACCAATATGGTCTGACAAACCTGCTCTTCCTCGTTAGTGATACCCTTTACACCCAGTTCCAGTGACTCCTCTTTGTCAAATGATTCAAAAAAGAACAAAACTATCTCTAGATTCACCCTGCATGCTTACTTGTGGGGGCATTTGTTCATCATAAAGACTATCCAATTTGAATTATTTTTATATAGATAGCTAATTTTTCACTTTTTATCCTCCTATGGAATCTCTTATTATTATTTTAACTCCGGAGTTATTTATTTAGTCTGGTAGTTAGCACCAGGTGCTGTGGACCCGCATCATCAAGGAGTGGCATATGGTATAACAGGAAGACCATCCTACCCCAATAGAGGTTTTTGGTTTTGTTTTTTGTTTTGAGACAGGGTCTTGGTCTGCCATCCAGGCTGGAGTGCAGTAGTGCAATCTCAGCTCAGTGTAACCTCTACCTCCTAGGCACAAGCAATTCTCCTGGCTCAGCCTCTTGAGTAGCTGGGATTATAGGTGCACACCATCAAGCCTGGCTAATTTTTTTTTTTTTTTTTTTTTTTTTTTTTTAGAGATGGGGTTTCATTGTGTTGGCCAGGCTGGTCTCAAATTCCTGGCCTCAAGTGATCTACCCACCTTGGCCTCCCAAAGTGCTGGGATTACAGGCATTAGCCACCATGCCCCACCCCGTATCCCAATAGAGTTTTAGTTCAGGTTGTGATACTGACACACTATTTGGCTTTAAAGAGGCATTTAATGTCTCTGGGCCTAGCAAGCGGTTAGGAAGACAGAAATGGGTGATTCCTAGGACTTCTTCAGTTCTAACATTCCACAGTATCATTTCTTAATGGTCTGGTTAATATCTTTTCTGAGTTCTCATAGGCTCAAAATCAAACAAAGTCCTGGACCAACACCTGCAATATCTCGCCAAGCCTGCATTCATTACTCATATTCTGCATCTGTCAGGAGGTGACCATCCAGGCTCTTTCAAAGTCCATACCAAATGTACATGTGTGTTCACGCACACACATGCATGCACACACACTTAGCTTTGAAAGTGAGCATTTATGAAATCCAGTCCCACAGAAGTTCAGCTCTGTATCTTTTTTCCTGCTGGATACGCAAGAAAAAAGAAATGGTGTCCTTGTCCTTCACTCTGATAAGAAGGTGGCACACTGCCTTCCCCTCTGATAATCTAAAGAAGGAACTATTTATCTGGAATGATTTATGCCATTTTCTAATATTCTGATTATAAAAACGGGTGAATATACCACAAACTTACCTTAATAGACTGTGGCCTGCCCTGTGCAATCTTTTTTGTGTATTTTTGGTTTAGGACATCCCTCCTGCGTGCCCAGTCCCGTTGATAGGAAGCAGCCATGCCTGGACTGAATAATCGCCATTATGTGACTTCTCCCTAGTTTTAAGATTCCATTTGTTTGGCTTCTGGGTTCATCTCAGATCACAGTTCTGCTTGCTAAATGAAGAAGTAACTACCCAAAATCACATAGGCATGTATCAACACCTTTAATCTCCTAGGAGGCATATTGTCCTGACCTGCTGATTCGTATAGTATGTGTTATGCTCAAATTACTGAAGAATTCCCTTACCAGCCTTTTGTCAATAGTTATTTCTGCAAGGTCTTCGTTACTTTCTAATTGACTGAATTCATTTTCTTCGTTTCTTTCATTAAAGACAGGCTTAGAAATGACATCAATTATGTAGCTTTTCTAATGGCTTTCTTCTTTCAGGCTTGTCCTCGTTTCGAAACAGGTCTGTATTCTACCCTTAGCTTATATCATCTATCTATCTATCTATCTATCTATCTATCTATCTATCTATCTATCTACCTACCTACCTATCTGGCTACCATCTAGCCATCTATCTATCATCTGTCTTTTTGGATTTAATTGAGATTTTGAAAAATCACCAGTAACTGGATGTCTAGCTTTATAAACTTAGGTATGAATAACATTCCCCCTAGTAAGATTCCCCCTTGCCTTAGTGCAATATGCATGGAACTACGTGGCTGGATTAGGAGGAACCCAGCCTCTTTATTTCCTGACCATCATTTTCCCCTGATCTGGGCTTCTAAGATCAAGTCATCCTTGGTCTTTTTTACCTAGTGGATCCAAAAGTTTAATGTGCCTTCCTGAGGCTAGAAAATGCCCTACTACTATATAAAGTTCATTGTCCCAGAATGAACTACATCCCACCGGGCTCTGGGTGCTGCATTCCTTGCCAGTGCAAGTTCCTATTGAAGATTCAACAGGTCTTTCTTCAATGCTACGTTCAATTTGTTTCATGGTAAAAGTGCCCTGAATGCCCAAATTATAATTCAGGTGTGTGTGTTTTAATTCACTGAAAAAGTTGCTTCCCAAGGTTCAGTGTTGCACCTAGAATATCTGAATCTCTGCATGTTCCAGGGTCTTCTGTTCCCTGGGCCCAGAAAAACCATTCCCTTTACCATTTTAACGGAGGGTTGAAGTCCTAGATCTGTGTCTTTCCAAATTATATAAATAACCCTCAGTCATTCATTTTAGGAGCCTTGAAACCTCCCTTCACCAATGAGTCAGTAAAAAGGCACCCTGGCCACTTTACTAGATGGAGACAGCCTAGAATTATAGAGAAAAGGAGGGGCTCCATCATGACTCTCTTAGAAGGTCTTCAGGCTCCAAGGCAAATGTTCTTCCCACTCCATTGGGCTTGCTTAGCAATCGTTTTTCTGGCCAGATACCTCACTGTACACTCTAAATATTCTTAAACATTAAAGCATTTTGCTAGTGGCTTCCTTTCGCATTTCCTTCTGAGACACTATCCACACCTGGCTGACAATTTTAACGATCTGTGTAGCTGGCCAACTTGGCTCAACAAACCACAGTAAGGGTGTGGGTGTTTTTCATTGAATAAACTGCTTTTGCTGTTGTTACTGGCTTGACCAGTCAAGCAAATTAAAAGAAGTTGCATGTGCTTTTAAAAAATTAAACCATTTTTGTCACTTTGATCAGTGTTTTGTTGAAATCTAACTGATTTTTACTTGAGTTTGACACAAGTTGAGGTTTAAAATTGCTTTCATCTATAGACCTCCCCTTTCTATGAATAACCCATAGAGCCAGTCAACCCAGTATCACCATTCAGCTTGTCAGTTTTGCCTTCTGCTACTTGGGCATAAAATCTAATGGTCCGCATTCATTACTTAAGATCAAGATCTTTGAATATGGTAAGACCTTGAGGGGGTCTTTAGCCTGGTTTTGCCCTGCACTAGCTACATGACCTTGGGCAAATTACTTCCCTTTCTTTGCGCTTCAATCATCAAATGTGAAATCAGTTATTACTTCCTCTGTGATAAGTGCTCTTGTGGGTACAAAGATTACCAAAATAAGATCCCATGATCAATTAATTTATATTCTAAATGGAAGAAGAAGACAAAGACACAAATAAGTACATTGAGTAGTGAGTTCATGAGAGATCTACGAAGGGCCATGGGGGCATTAAAGAAGGAGAGATTACTTCTCTGGGGAAGAGGGTTATCTGGAGGCCTCCTTGAAGAAGGTGATATTTAATGAAGAGTTTGATTCAACAGGCAGCAGTAAAAATAAGAAGAAATCAGCAATAGCAACAGCAATAGCAGCTAACACTTTTAGAATGTCTCCTGCAAGCCAGACCCTATGCTGAGCAGGTGACTTGTACAATGTCACTCAACCCTTCCCACTGCCCCATGACTTAAGTATCATTAGCATATTTTATTTACAAGGCTGAGAGAGGTTCAATAACTTGCTGAAGAACACACATCTTGTAAGGTTGTGCCCAGATTTCAATCCAGAGCTTGTGTTCCTAACCACCGGGGATGTACTGCTTCCGGATAGTTGGAAGGGGGGTGACAACAGAACCAGTAGGAAGAGTTTATACACACACAAAAGAGGGCTGCAACAGTGTTCAAGGACAACTGGGTACTTATGTTTGGCTGCAGGAATGCATGAGAGAAGGGCAGGAGTAGGAGATAAGGATGAGAACATAAGCTGAAGTCCCCATAGGGAGAGATGGCCTTTAGGAGCCCTGCAATCAGAGTAAGTCACACAGTCAGAGATGTGCTTCAGGAAGACGGATTTGGAAAGGAAGGTCACTAAGGTTGAACTGAACGGACTTTGGACTGGTTGGATTCAGGGGAAAGGAAGGTCACTAAGGCTGAACTGAACGGACTTTGGACTGGTTGGATTCAGGGAGATGAAGGTGAGGCATGATTGCCAAGTTTCCATCAGGAGACAATGTGGAGGAAAGCATGTTAATAATTAGCAAGTGCCAATCAGATGTAAGATTTCTCTTTTCACTCATGCTTAAGTTGTGTAAGAATAGGGGTTCACCATGCTTTTCTCTCACTAAAGAATATTCAGATTCCCCCAGAAAATCTCCCTCAGGGAACAGAGTGGCAGCAGGGACACCTTCCAATGTCCTTTCTAAAATCATACGTCCTTGCAGTTTCCTAAGCCACAAGCACAACACACATAATGGTAACTGAGTTCTTCATCCCTTCACATCCCTGTCAAGAAGAGGGTTAGAGGTAAAACAGAAAGGTACACGGCTAGGGGCCAGTTTGAAACACATCCTAGTCACTTTCAATTTACATTATTTTGGACCAAGTCACTGATCTCTGTGCACCAAATTATCTCGTTAAATCCTCTTAACCACTCCAGGAGGCATAGTTAATCCCATTTTGCAGGTGCAATAAACTGAAGCTCAAAAAAATTAAGTAAATTACCCAGTGGAAGGGCTGGGGTATGAACTCACATCTGTCATGCTCAAAAGACTAGGGGTTATCAGATCACTAAAGTCTTTAAAAATGTAACATTAATTTATTTGTAGTACTGACAGTCTCTGTTTTAAGTACTCTAAAGTATATGTAGCTTCTCAAGTGACCTTCCAATACTTCTTAATTTTATAACACAGAAGTTTCTAGAACAATTTTTCCAAGCATCTTAGGTTTTGCTGAAAGAGGCTCTTGCATAATTCCAACCCTCGCAAAACTCTCTTAATGATGTTATTTTATACCATAGGCATTGTGGTTGGCCTGAGTCAGCCTTTTTTTTTTTTTTTTTTTTAACTTTTGATTTTTTTCTCGCCCTACCCCATTCTTTTCCGGTCAATATTCATTTTAAATGCAAGAAGTCAGCCTCGTTTTTAGCTGACGAGGATGGTTGTTCACATACCTTTCGGGTGTATAACTGACAAGTGTCCACTCAGGTGTGGGGCTGATTCTAAACAATCCCCTGAAATGTTCAAAGGAGAAAATGCAGGGGAAACCAGGAATTTGCTGAGCAATGGATTTGCTGATAGTTACAGCCAAAGTGGTTCCTAAATGTTGTTCTGAAAAGCTTGGTGATTAGAAAAGGTGAGATTGGCAGCTTTCAAGCATTTCCACTCCAGCCCCCTGTGTCTTCTTTACTAATTCTTTCATGGATGAGAGTAATCTGCCCACCTGGGGCAGCAAAAACCCCTCTTCCAGATGCAACTCTTCATCCAGCCCCAATCTCAGAACTCCTTTTCCCTCCTAGTGCACTCAGTAACCCTCTCTTTGTGGACAAAGTGCCTGCTCGGTGGCATTTTAATCCTAACCGCACGTTTGAATCACCTAGGAAGCTTTAAAGAATGTAAGTACCTGGGCCTCACTAATACTAGTTAAAACTGTGTTCACGGAGGTGGGTCCTGAGGTCCTCAGGTTACACTAACGTGTAACATGTTCAGATCTACCATTTTAGGGAGTCAGAGCTCTGGGCCAGGGTAATTCTGAAGAAGAAATGTTTGAGTAAAAGTTTGTCTTGAGGTCTCACTGTCATCCTTTTTCAAGAGTAAGACATGTTATTAAAAAAAAAAAAAAAACCTTACATTTAATCAGGAGTTAATCTGATTTTCCAAAAAGCAGAAAGCAATACCCATTCTAATTTTGAAAACAAAGGAGAATCAAGCAGCAATGTGTATTAGGATCTCACCATGGTAGCTTTATTTTCTCCACTCCCCTTCTCTCCATCCCAACCAGGCTGTATATTTTTTTGAAAGAAGATGGCATCTCGCTCATCTCTGCATTCTTCAGGCAGTATTTGACATAGGGTCTGGCACTGAGTAGATATTCAGTAAACGCCTATTAATGGAAGTGAATCTGTAATTTACTCTTTGCAACATATGTAGAAGCTTCTGCAACCATAGGCCCAGCCAAGGTGAGGCTCCTATTCCCTATACACTATGCAGAGATGCAAATACTCTTCGCAAAGCCACTTTCCCACAGCATCTTGCTGAACTTGACTTAGTTTCTCACAGACTGTATCCTTAACACCAGTTTCCATTATATGAATGCATGCCAATGATCCCTACAGAGATCAAACACCTGAAGCCTAGTCCAGGTTTGCTTTAAAAAAAATAATAAAATAAACTTTTACATTTTAGAATAGTTTTAGATTTCCAGAAATGTCACAAAGAGATTACAAAGAGTTCCTGGATACTCCTTTCCCAGATTTCCCTGTGGTTAACATCTTACATTACTGTGGTACATTTATCAAAATAAGGAATCAACACTGATACATTACTATTAACTAAACTCCATACTTCATTCAGATTTCACTAGTTTTCCTCTAATGACATTTTTCTGTGCCAGGATCTTATCTAAGACTTTATGTTACACTTAGTTGTCATGACTTCTTAGCCTCCTCTGGTCTGTGACGGTTTTTCCGACAAACAGATTCTTGTATTTGACGACCTTGACAGTTTTGGGAAAAGCTAGACAGGTTCTTTGTAGGACATCCTTCAATTTGGTTTTGTCTGACATTTTCCTTCATGGGGTCATGGATGGGTTGGGAGAGAAAGATGGCAGGGGTGAGGTACCTTTCTCATCACAGGATGGTGCCATTCCTTTCAGATCTTTGGGCTTTACTTTTGAGAGAACTATGCTGTAATGGTAGGTCTAGAGTCAGATGGCCTGATCCCACATGCTGTCTCTACTACCTACTCATGTGTAATGTCAGGCAAGTCCATTGTTCTCTCCAAGTCTCACTTGCTTTATTGGCAAGCTGGAGTAACAAATACATGTCGTATATATTTATAACATTCACCACAGTACCCAGCACATGGTTAAGTGTTAAAGACATGATAACTATTCTCACTATTTATCATTGTTAATCATTATCTTGATAAAATTTTCCCCATGTTTTCTACGTTGAATATGAGAGATGAACCAGGTAATATTTACAGTTCCTTTAAGTCATAATATTCTTGGATTATGGGTAAATGTATTCAGGTGTTTTGCATATTTTTTTAAAAATTGATTCATCACTGTGTGCTGTTTCACAATTCCCCAGTCTAATTTTCTAATTACCCTTTGTAACTGAAAGCTGACTTAGCAATTCTGCCAATACTAGTTTAATTGGGTTTCTCTATAGATCAGAAGCAGCTACAAAGTATGAAAAAGCAGTAGACATAGAATGAGATGTGAGTTCAATCAGGAGATGGGAGTTGACATTATCAGTTGTTAAGTTAGTTTGGAGTGTGTTTCAGTTCTAGGGATGGGTTGACCTTGATTCAGCCAGGCTCCCTTGAATGAGTTCATCCCAATTAGACTGTAAATTATTTGAGAGAAAGTGGCATCTACCTCCATGGTAGATGAAGGGCTGAACCAAGGGTGTGACCTAGGATGATGAGTAGAATGTGGCAGGGCACAGTGGGAAAAAAGAGGCACCTTATGGAACATTTAGCAAACCTAGTCTAACAGGCAAGAATTGTCTAGCACGGCTCCAGGGCTCTCCCTAAAGTATGGCTGGCAGTTCAACCTCAAGTTCGTCATCTACAAAGTGAGAATAAATAATTCCCAGCTTCTGGAATTACTGAGAGGCTCTAATGGGACCATATACTTGGAAAAGCATTATAAACGTGAAAAATGCTATTTAGATTTACTATTACTTGTGAATGTCTAGGATGGAAAACAGTGAATAGTAAGTGGAAATGGGCTTATCATATTTACACAAGCACATAGATTCTTCCTGTCTACAAAGATCAATGACATGGCTCAAGCATAAGCCTGGCAAAGGTGAGCTTTGCTGTCTGTAATGCTTAGGAAGTTTGAGTTTAGGAACTCTTATAAATCTTGAGGCCACTAGGGTAAACCTTGGAACAACTCAGTCAACCAATGGATGTACAGGAGTCTAGATACAGTGGGTTGGGAATTAATGGGAAACTTGCTTCTCTCAGATAAGAGCCTCTGTTAATTAACATTTTAAATTTTAATGTGTCAATAATTTAGGAGCCTAGTTTGCTTAGGTTGTGGTTTGGTTTTTTCCCCCCCTCCTATGAAGAATAATATTGCAGGGCAAAATCACTGAGCAGAGCATTTCTGCAAGTTTATTAGGAAGGTGAGAGGAGGTTAGTAGATTATCTTAACATAACCATTTCTTTTGTTGCAGGGGCTGGTTCCTGATTTTTATTTTATGAGCTCAGGATGATGAATCTGATCCTAAAATCTGAGACACACGTCTTGAAATTGGGGCTATCTCAGAAAATAGAGGTAAATGGTAAATAAGAAGTTTTGCCATTCAATTATTGTCCAGGTTACTACGTTTAGACTGTACCTAAAATGAACCAATATAGTCACCTAGAAAGTGAAAATATCAATAAGCTCGTTGTTTCATCTAGAGCAGGAGTTGGCTAACTATAGCCCGTAAGCTGAATCCAGCCCTCCTCCTATCTTCATAAATAAACATTTTATTGGAACAAAGCCATGCCCATTTGTAGGCATGTCCCCCATGGCTGGTTTCACACTGTTGTGGAGACAGAGATGGCATGACCCACAAACCCTAAAATATTTACTATCTGACCCTTTCCTGAAAAAGTTTGTCAACACAAGATCTGAGATAATTTTAGGCAAACATTGTTTTATTTGAATTATTAAGTGTTCATTTTAAAATGTATTAGAAAAAGATAAAACTGCCAATATGCAGTTTTGTTTTGTAGATTTCTGTTATTGTTGTGAGAACAAGTTAAATAAGATAAATAAGGAAAACTCTGAGTCAGTTTAAGGAAGAATACTACATAAATAATACAAAAAAAGGTCACAGTAAAATGTAAAACTCTAATATTTGAGAAACACAGACACATTGGGCAACAAACAATTTAATTTGTTTGATTTTTATAGTGAATTGACCTCTTTGGTTCCAAGAACATTGGCCTGAGAGGTTTTTAAAAAGTGTCTTTTTAACTTATCTCTAAGTCTAAAATAGTTTGGGCAGAAATTAATCAAGTAGCATTAATGGCTTCCCACTCCTACACACGAAGAAGAGACATAGATGAACACCTCATTTGTAGTAACACCGACATAAGCAAACCTGTTGTGGTGGGGGAGAAGAAACAAGAAAAGAATTTTTGAAGTAAAGCCTTAATTCTGGTCTTTGCTCACCAGAAAATGGTCTTGACTAACTGGAAAATTCCTTAAGGTGTGAAATCAGACCTTAAAGCTGTATGCTTTGTCATGTGATCATGAACAAAAGAACTCAAACTAATCTGGTTCTACCACCAGTGGACAAGTACGTAGGCTATAAAGAAAACCATGTACAGCCCCCATAATGTACCACCTTCAGCTCACTCTAGGCCCGTGTTTCTCTCCAGAGTCGAATCTGCTCAAATTAACTGCAGGACTTTCCAGGATCAGCATAGAGATAGAGGTTGCAATTTTGCCCAAATCTTTCTGACTATAGAACTCTTTTCTCATGGGGCATTTTGGGAAAGGCCTCTTTTAAGGATCTAGAGAAAAATGGACATAGATAGGCATCAATATGACTTGGGGTCTGGAATGTATTTTATTTTGACTTTTTTTTTGGAACTCCTTTTCTTTTGTTTGCATCATCAGTCTAATGAGAAGTGAGTTTCATGGCAGCAGATGGTACAGCTTCCAAACGTGAGAGGATTTGTGCACAGAGAATACTTGGGAACTTTGAAAATCAGTCTGTGTTAAAACTTTTAGGAGACTAATTAGACATAGATACCAAAATCCTTAAAATTGTCCCTTGTCTTGCATTATCTTCAGTCAGCAATTTCACTTTTACAAATTATCCTTCGGAAATAACCAGAGATATACGTATAAGGGGATTCCTTGTAGAGTGATTTATAATACTAAAAAATTGGAAACAATTTAAACGTTCAATAACGAATGATTGTTGAGAGGGCTTAAATATATTAGAATATTAAGTAGGCAATAAAAATCATAAGACTATAGAGTACTTATTGACATAGGAAGTTGTTTATAATATTTATAACATATGTAAGGGAAAGTACTATTAAATGGTATTAGTAGTATTCTACTTTTATACAACTATGCAAGTGAATAAACATGAAGAATATTAAAAAGACACAGGCAGTATAAATAGTGAGATTATTTTGGGTGGTGGAATTATGGGGAAAATATACCTTAATTGTGCTTTTCTGTTTGCCAGTTATCCTGCATTGAGCTGATATCATTTAATTAGAAAAAGAGTTAGACACAATTACAGTAGAAAATCTTACAAAAACAGATTTCTCCTTATATCACTTTTTCCAAAAGGACCTACGACATGGAACATTTTGCAGATGTACTAGGTTACATACCGTTAGGACCAGAAAGGATTTTCTTCCAGGTGCTAGTATGGCCAAGGATGACACCAGAGCCCAGAGGTTTCATGCTAAAAATTGCTCTTTGTGTTTGGTTCTGTTCAGAAACACGTCAATGTGAGGAATGACTGGGCCAGCATCTCAGGAAATGACCTCTGGTTTGTAATCCACATGGACAATTTCCCTGTAGCACATCAAAGCCCTGAGTCAGCTTGTCCTATAGATCTGCTCCCCCTACATATAGCTTAGATCTCCACAGTCTTGTCACTTCCTTCCTCTGTCCACATTTCACCCCGACATGACAATGCCAGAAGTAAAGTATTTGAGTCAGAGTCAAGCTGGAGAATGACGCAGTGTAGGCTAGGCATGGCATCCCAGTTGCTTCTGCATCAGATAGCTAGCCCTATCTTCACCTTGTTGGGTAAAACTAAACCAGCCAGCACAAATCTCTGTCCAGTGCATCTTTAAAGATTCTCCCAATGTCAAACATTATTTAAAGAAAGAAATTTGTGACCCTGCTGGATGGCACTGGCCTGAGGTGGTTTGCTATGAACTCACTATGTGACCTTAGATAAAAAGTCTCCCTGTTCTAGACCTCAGTTTCCTTGCCTATTTAATGAGATGCCTTGATTCACTTTCTAATGTTTATTGAGTTTCCACTCTGGGGCACAAAGGTGCACAAGACAGACATACCCCTTGCCATAGTGGAGCTTACAATTTAGTGGAATAGACAGATAGCATTTTAAAAAGCAAATCTAAAGTAGTGTGGAAGTATTCCACAGAGGAGAAATTATAGGGATTCCACTGAAACCAAAGGAGGGGCAGCTAGGCCAGACTCAGGGAGTCAAGGAACATCTTGGCACCAGTAATATCTGTGATGGTTAATACGGAGCATCAACTTTATTGGATTGAGGGATGCAAAGTGTTGTTCCTGGGTGTGTCTGTGAGGGCGTTGCCAAAGGAGATTAACATTTGAGTCAGTGGACTGTGAAAGGCAGATCCACCATCAATCCGGGTGGGCATAATCTAATCAGCTGCCAGCGCAGCCAGGATAAAAGCAGGCAGATGAAGGTGAAAAAAAACTAGACAGGCTTAGTCTCCTGGCCTACATCTTTCTCCCATGATGGATGCTTTATGCCCTCGAACATCGAACTCCAAGTTCTTCAGCTTTGGGACTCTTGGACCTTTGACTGCAGAATGAAGGCTGCACTATTGGCTTCCCTACTTTTGAGGTTTGGGGACTCAGACTGGCTTCCTTGCTCCTCAGCTTGCAGATGGCCTATTGTGGGACCTCACCTTGTGATTGTGTGAGTCAATGCTCCTTAATAAATTCATCTTTATGTATACATCTATCCTATTAGTTCTGTCTCTCTAGAGAACCCTGACTAATACAACATCTGAAAAGTGACTTTGAGAAGACATACTGAAATATGAGTAAGAGTTAGTGAAAGAGGGTGATGGGAGGAAACAATTGCCTACCAAAGGCCCAGAAACAGGAGGGTAACTGATTAGTTCAGCAGGTTAAAAGAAATTCATATGGTCAAAATGGAGGCTGCAAGAGGGTGTGGAGTGGGATGAAGGCAAGCCATGTCAAAGTTTAGATGGGTGCTGTCCAATAGGTACACAATGTGAGCCACGCATGTCATTTTAAATCTTCTAGTAGCCATATTTTAAAAGTACAATGAAACAACTGAAGCTAATTTTAATAATATATTCCAGTTAACCCAATTATCTAAAATATTATTTTAATATGTAATCAATATAAAATTATCAATAAGATATTTTACAACTTTTTTTTCTACTAAATCTTTGAAATCTGATGTTTACATTTAAGCTTATCTATGTTCTGAATCATCACATCTTGAGTGCTTGGCAGCCTCATGTGTGGCTATTGCATTGGACCAAATAGGTTTAGACTTTATCCTTGGGATGACGCAAAGCCACCAAAGGGCGATAACAAGGGATAAGATGTGATGATCACCAGGCTGCTATGTAGATAGTGGATCTGAAGGGAAAATGTGAGAAGCAGGGAAACAGCAAAGGAGGATACTGAATAAATCTATAGAAAACATTTGGTTAATGGCAGGGAGAATAAATAGATCTCGATGGAGTCAAGAGATATTTCGGAAGAGATTTAAACATCTTGACATGCACATGAGCCCATGAAGCACTCAGACCCAAGAGTTAATTCACAAGGCATAATGATGTATTTATTTTTTCCCCTTTGACCTCTTCAAGCTGAAAGTCACAGACCTGGGTGAGAAGTCATGGAGGCAAGATTGGTTTCCTAGGAGCCGTGTAGCAAATAGTTTTGGTGAATGGTTTGTGGTGCTGTTTTGACCCTTTATAGTCTGTGGAGAGTGAGATAGAGGAATCATCAGACAGCCTGAGAGTGATTATCACTTTTTTTCTCCTCTTTCCATCAGCTGACACATTGAATTTGTGAAGAGAGGAGGGGAAGAGGAGATAGGTGGAGAAAACTGCTTCTTAGGAGTGATTACAGCCACAGAGAGACTTGAAGAGACATCTTTGGACCCCATATTTCTTTTGCCACCAGTGACTTCCAAATCAAATGAGTCCAATCTGCAGATCAAAATGAGATTTTTCTTATTGACTTCCCTGAAAGCTTAGCCGGCTCTCTGCAAATCGAGTCATGTGTATCCTGCATCCTCATCAACCATTGCCGATTGCAGGGATGTCGGAACTGGGCCAAGATTGGCAAATATGTCACTGATGCATGAGGCTAGGGAAAATCCAGCTCTTATTGGCCTGGCAGTGCTGACCTGGTTTGTCCGTAAATGAAGAGCAAATGCAATTTGCAAAACACATAGAACTGATAAGGGATTACAACAAGGCGGGATTCAAGCTGCTTTTCAAAGAGCAGGCCCTCTTGAAAAGGGGACAAAGCCGATTTCAAGATTGAAATCGGACAGTGTTTCTTAAAGTGTGCTCTGTATGCCATCTTTATCATAGTTACCTGGAGTTTATTTTAAAAATATGTATCTGGGTCTAACCCCAGGCCAGTTGAATTAGAGAGTCTGGGGGTAGGGCACGGGAAAACTCCACATTTAACAAGCCCCCGAGTGATTCGTGTGCACATTAAAGTCTAAGATGTCCTTGAAGAAGGAAAGTTTTTCCACTTGGGTATTGGAAAAAACACTGAATTTGGAGTCAGCCCACTTGATCCTTCACACGGACTCTGCTGTTAACTGGCTGGATGACCTCGTAGTGAAGGGGAAAGGAAACGGGATGTGAAATCAGAAGCAGGCATAGGCCTACCTCTCACAGAAGAGCTGTGTAATGACAGTTAATAGCTAAGCTAAGTCTCACCCTCACCACCCGAAAATGCAGAGCTGGGCTCAGGTGACCTTGAAAGGTGTGGTAGCTCTGACGGTCTATTTCTTTAAATCACCTAACATCAGTTTCTTCATCTGAAAAATGGGAAGTTTATGTTCTGTTTTGGCTATGCTTTTTGGGGGATTCAATAAAACAATGTACATACATTTAAAAATATGTATATACATTTAAAAAATATTTTTAAAGGTTGACACAATATAGAGAAGTAGCATTAATTTATGATAGTTATCTCTACTTAGAGCAAGTTTGTCAAACCAATGCCCCAGGGACTACATGTGGCCCAGGATGGGGGCTTTGAATGCGGCCCAACGAAATTCATAAACTTTCTTAAAACATTATGAGATTTTTTTTTTTTTTTGCTATTTTCTTTTTTTACCTCATCAGCTATTGTTAATGTTAGCGTATTTTATGTGTGGCCCAGGGAAGCCAAAAGATTGAACACCCCTGACTTAGAGTATTATTTGTCATAAGACTTCCCACACTGATAAAGTCTCCTTAAAAGCATAGTATTTTTTTTTTTAGCAACACTGAAATCAAGGTGCATTTTACTTTTATGGCATCTTCCAATTACAATAGGCAACAATATTTCTTCCTTATTGCCACACAAAATAATGGTGCATCTTACAATTGATGGCATCTTAGATTCTGTTAAATACAATGAATGTTTTACAGATTTGGGGGTATGTGTTAGCGATACACAGGTTCATATGGAATTATGTTGTTCTCATAGCTTTCATACATTAATTTTTCCAGTAGCGCTACCTGCTAAGTATCAGAAGTTTTCATTGTATTCCGTTTCTTCTTCTTCTTCTTTTTTATTATACTTTAAGTTCTAGGGTACATATTTTTGTTTGTTTGTTTTTTTTACAAAGCACAATACCAAGTACAAAGGGATTTTGTGTTTGTTTTCTATAGCTCACATAGTGTGAAATGGGCCATGTTAACCTCTACTGATCCTCTGTTTAACACTACCGCCTGCCTTGGAGAGCATAAGAGAGTCACTTTGTAATACTCCAGGTTTTCTTTCCAAATATTCAGAAACAGCCCTTATTAATGGCTATACCTTAACTTGGCATTCAAGTCTATCAATAATTTGGCCACTGTCTTCTTATACCTACCCAATACTAGCAAAATTTGATTATTTGATGACATACTTTATATTCTCCTAACTTCACAACTTTGTGCTTTTTTGTGCCATATCCTTGCTCTGAAATGTCCCCTTTATCACCAATATCTGCCCAACAGATTCCTACCTATAAAAATATTTCAACTATTCA